>NW_004443947.1:1332765-1397620 GCF_000243295.1 Trichechus manatus latirostris | reverse complement strand
AAAACTGAAACAAGACCCATACCTCACACCATGCACAAAAAGTAACTCAAAATGGATCAAAGACCTACGTATAAAATCAAAAATGATAAAGATCATGGAAGAAAAAATAGAGACAATGGTAGGAGCCCTAATACATGGCATAAACACAATACGAACCATAAGTAACAATGCACAAGCATCAGAAGAGAGACTAGATAAATGAGAGCTCCTAAAAATCAAACACTTATGCTCATCAAAAGACTTCACCAAGAGTCAAAAGACAACCTACAGACTGGGAAAAAATTTTTGGCTACGACAAATCTGACCAGTGTCTAATCTCTAAAATCTACAAGATACTGGAAAACCTCAACAACAAAAAGACAAATTACCCAGTTAAAAAATGTGCAAAGGACATGAACAGGCACTTCGCCAAAGAAGACATTCAGGTGGCTACAGACACATGAAGAAATGCTCACGATCATTAGCCAATAGAGAAATGCAAATCAAAACTACAATGAGATACCATCTGACCCAAAAAAGGCTAGCATTAATCCAAAAAACACAAAATAATAAATGCAGGAGAGGTTGTGGAGAGACTGGAATACTTATACACTGTTGGTGGGAATGTAAAACGGTACAACCCGTTTGGAAATTTGGTGCTTCCTTAAAAAGCTAGAAATAGAAGTAGTATATAATCCAGCAATCCCCCTCTTTGGAATATATCCTAGAGAAATAAGAGCCATCACACAAATAGATATATGCACCGCCACGTTCACTGCAGCACTGTTCACAATAGCAAAAAGACGGAAACAACCTAGCTGCCCATCAACGGATGAATGGATAAATTATGGTATAGTCACACAATGGAATACTACACAACGATAAAGAACCACGATGAAGTCATGAAACATCTTGTAACATGGAGGAATCTGGAGGGCATTATGCTGAGTGAATTTAGTCAGTCACAGAAGGACAAATATTGTATAAGACCACTATTACAAGAACTCATGAAAAGGTATAAACACAGAAGAAAACATTCTTTGATGGTTACAAGGAGGGGGAGGGTTATTCACTAACTAGATAGTAGACAAGAATTATGTTAGATGAAGGGAAGGACAGCACACACAGAGGAAGTCAGCACAACTGGACTAAACCAAAGCTAAGAAGTTTTCTGAATACAATCAAACATTTTGAGGGACAGAGTAGCAGGGGCAGGGGTCTGGGGACCATACTTTCAGGGGACATCTATGTCAACCGGCATAACAAAGTTTAAGAAAATATTCTGCATCCTACTTTGGTGAGCGGTGTCTGGGGTCTTAAAAGCTTGCAAGTGGCCATCTAAGATGCATTAATTGGTCCCAACCACCTGGAGTAAAGGAGAATGAAGAGCACCAAAGACACAAGGAAAGTATTAGCTCGAGACAGAAAGGACCGCATAAACCTGAGACTTTATCAGCCTGGGAACAGAATAACTAGATGGTGCCTGGCTACCACCAATGACCACCTCGACAGGGAACACAACAGAGTCCCTGATGAAGCAGGAGAAAGGTGGGGTGCAGAACTCAAATTCTACTAAAAAGACCAGACTTAAGGTCTGAGACTGGAAGAACCCCAGAAAGCATGGTCCCTGGACTCTCTGTCAGCCCAGAACTAAATCCATTCCCAAGGCCAACACTTCAGACAAAGATTGGACTGGATACTCGTGAAGAGTGTGCTTCTTAGCTCAAGCAGATACATGAGGCTAGACGGGCAGTTTCTGTCCGGAGGTGAGATGAGAAGGCAGAGAGGGTCAGGAGCTGGTTGAACGGACACAGGAAAACAGGGGTGTAAAGGAGGAGTGTGCTGTCACAGTATAGGGAGAGCAATTAGGGTCACATAACAATGTACGTACAAATTTTTGTATAAGAAACTAACTTGAAATGTAAACTTTCACTTAAACTACAACAATAAACCAAAAAATAAAAATACAAAGACAAGCCGTACTGGGAGGTGTCTGCAGCCCATGCAACCAAGGACCATCACGCAAGGGCTCCTATTGATCAGAAGGAAAAAGGGGCAAAAAGTAAACAATCACAGAGCAAATACAAACGACCAATAAACAAAAAGATCCTAAACCCAACTGGTAGAGAAAGGCAAATTACAACTTCTACATCAATCAGATTGTCAAAAATTAAAACCTCTGACAGTATCTTGTGTTAAGAAGTGGGGTGGCAGAGCATCTGACACAGGAAGAGAACTGAGACAACCATTCTGGAGAGCAGTTTGGCAACGTCTAGTCAAACCAAGGATGTATGGTAAGTTACACCCCAGCAATTCCAGCACGTTTGTGCACGAAGCTACATTCAAGAAGGCTTGGAGCAGCACTGTGTGTTAAGAGCAAAAAAGTGGGAGCACCAGAATGTCCGTCATGAGCAGAGTTGGTGAACTGAGGCACATTCACACAACAAAACATGACAGTAAGAAAGACTCATCTTGAGTCATCCAGTGAATCCAAAGATGCATAATGTTGGGCTTCAGAAGTTAGTACATTCGCATAGCATTTATATAGTTTAAAATGCAAAACGACACTGTATTAAGGGATATATACCTCTGTGGTGAAATGTTAAAAAATTCATAAAAGGCCAGACTCGGCAGCATTTAAGGAAGGTACGCAGAGGATCCACATGTGTGGCTAGGTTTCATTTCTTACATTGCATAGCAAGTACACGGATATACATTTATATTTAACTTTCGATTGATGAAATAATTCCATTTTTAAACGCACACAGCACAAAACAGTAAGTGCATTATGGTCCTGTCTGAGAATGCAGATGTAAAAGCACACACCGCCCAGGGAAGCACCTCTAGGTTTGAACTGGGAAGCCACTGACTTCTGGGGGCAAACAAGGCTGTGTCCCAGTGGGAAGGGGCACCGGCCTGCCCACCCAGGACAGAGAGCGTGACCGCTTCCATCTCTGCCCAGGCTAATCCTCAGTCTAACGCCTCTGGCTCTCCAGCCGGGCTGCCCATCAGAACCACCCAAGGAGCTCTGGAAAATGACCTTGGCCAGGCTCCCCAGCTGACTGTCCCAGAATCTGAGAATGCGGCAGCTCTGTTTAGTTCCCAGGTGATGCTAACATGCAGCCAAGTTTGGGAACCACAGGGTCCGGAGGCCAATTTGCCTAATTCAGGAATTCAGGGAAGGCCTAGTGAGAGCCAAAAACTAAAGGTGGTGAGTGTAGTGCTGAGGAAGGGTTCCAGCAGCCTAGGAAAGTTCCAGACTCTGGGCCTCAGCACTCTGAGGGGAGGCGGGAGCTGCCCATCCCAGGGCATTTCCAGTACCTACGCAGGGAAACATTGAGCTAAATGAGTTAATACGCATTAACCGCACAGAATGATGCTGGCATATAGTAAGCACTCAGTGTTAGCTGTTCCTTCAAGTTAAGAAACTGGGGGGAGGTGATCAATAAAATATTTCAGTAAGAAGGACCATGTTTGCTCTTCAGGCTCACAGATCCATGTGAAGGAAACAAAGCTTCTGCCTCGCAGTCACCGTGAACTTGTGCACAAGCTTTTGAAGTCTCACCTGATTTGAGAGAGGAATTTCTGTGCGTGCACAGAACACACCAAGGAGGATACAGAAGACAGGAGTAGATAAAAGAAGAACTCTAGGGTGAGATCCAAGAGTTCAGGGGAAAAAGGTTTATTCTTCACTTCGTGTACTTCTATACTACCGGATTTTTTATAACGAGACTCCATTTGATAATATTAATTACAAAAAAGCCTGGCTGAAAAAGAAGAAAAGATAAGGTTTTGCTTTTGCCGTTAAGATGGGAGACTCTCATGTTAATTAGCAGTGAATGGGAAGGAGGCACTGAACAAGAATGACAGAGCTGGGACCTAAGCCCAGGCAACTCTGGGCTGACGATGGCAGGACTGGACACTGCCAGTCACGGTCCCTCCCTGTCAGCTGCTGGCTTGCTCCCACCCCTGGTACCATCCTTGTCCCCCAAAGCAACTCAGACATCACTACTGACTCCAGCCTGTCCTGCCCCCAACCCCACTAGATCACCCCAGAGTCCCTCAGCCAGCACCCCAGAGCTCCCTATCACTTCCCCCATGTCCTGGCCTTGAGCCCTGGGCTGAGACCTAGCCTTCTGGAGACGGCACGGGGACAGCCTGGGGTGAGGGTCAGACTGTCTGGGCTCTTCCTCACCGCACCAGTGCTGTGTAACCCAGGGCAGGTTTTGCTTGACCTCCAGGAGCCACAGTGTCCCCACCTGTGAAATGGGGCTTCCACAGTACCTACCTTGGGGGTTGTGTGCAGGCCAGAGGGGACAAGGCCAAGCACTGCTGGCACCAGCCTGCTGGGCATCATCAGAAGAGAAAGAAAGGTGAGGCTTCAGGACAGTCACACGCTGAGGTTGGTTAATTCACTTTATTTATCAAATGGTCATACTCAGCCCCACTGACTGCTCCTCCACCCCCCACTCCATGGCCTGCCTTGAAAAGAAGCTCAGAGGGTGAAAAGAAAAGCCCAGCTTCCCCAACTCGGGCCTCCGCTGCCACCGCACACACCACACCACAAACAGAATGGGGGCTGATGTCCTGAGGATGCCCCGTGAAAGTCCTGCGGGGCCTGCAGGGCCCGACAGCTCCCGTGGGGTCTCACCCAGCTCCGGCACAGACCCCAGCCCTCTCTGTCCTGAGATGCCAGCAACGGGAAGGGAGCCCCCTGCTGCCAGCTGTGGGGATGTCAAATTCTTACTCCCCAGCCCTGCCACCTATCCTGGCTGGGCAAGAAGCAAAATGTAAGAAAATACTTTAATTATTTCTTTGAAACAGTTAAGAAATAAGGTTGTCTTGTTTTTCTTTTACAATCCAAGTAAAAAAAGTTCACATTAGTGCCTGAGGCCCAAGGCCAGGCCCGTCCCTGGCCGAGTGCCCTACATGCTTGCTCAGTAGAAACGCTTGTTCCGCTCCTGCCGCTTCTGAAACACTACAGCCCCCACCACAGCGCAGACGGTGATGCCCAGGAGCGCACACAGCAGCAGCAGGAACACCCTCCACCCCGTCAGGGGCCCGCCGCGGAAGTTCCCTGTGGGGTCGTCCACGTTATCTGAGGGAGAAGAGAGAGGCGGCTGAAACGGCAAAGCAAGGCAGACATCTCCGCCCTCCCAGGCGGCCGGTCCCAGGAGCAGGGGCCAGACAGGACAGAGCACACTTGTGTCGCAGGCACCACGCTCAGGCAGGGCCGCACACCCACCGTGCAGACATGTGCGAGGGGTATGTGTCTTGCTCAGATCCAGCACTGGGGGTGGGAGAGTTGGGTTAACCCGCCTCCACCCAGCTCTCAGTCCACAGCGTGAAGGCACGGGAGTGGGGAAGAGACAAGCCTGTTGGGACCAAGGTACCCAGGACGGAGGTCAGGGGCTTCTGCTGCAAGGAGCTGGTTGAAACCAGAGACTCCTGGGCTGTCTGGGAGTCTGAGTCTGCACAGGGGCCCAGGAAGCTACTCTTATAAGCGCCCCCACTACCCTGTACAGTGTCCTGAGGTCCACATCTGAAGAAATATGACCCTGGCCGAAAGCTCTAGGTGGCCTCCTGGGGGGTCTCCCAGGCCCCAAGTACCAGCACCTGTCCTTCCACTCCAGACACACTAACACCCAGATGTGCCCCACCCTTAGGCTGTCAGCCCTGTCACACATGGCATCTCAAGCAATACTAGCGACCCTGAGGAGGGGACACAGTGATCTCCTTGTAGACGGGCTGAGAGAGCAAAGGCACTTCCCCAGTTCACAAGGCTATGCTCACAGGAGTGGGGTCTGAACTCAGTCCGTGTTCCTGCGTAGCCTGTGCCTGGTCCTCCACCTGCCTCCCTCTTCTGCTCTGGTCTCCCTCCAGCCTTCCTCTCAGCTTCTGTCCATGCTGCTCTCTTGCCTGGAGGGCCTCACACAAGCCTCTCTGCATCGCCCTTGCCTTCACAACTGCACTTGGGCAGGCTGCCAAGCCGCCCAGTCTCTCAGCCAGCATCTCCCTGCCTTGCACAGCTACAGCGACGTCACCTGCTGACCCAGGGCATCCCTGCTGATGGGGCCTGTCCAGCAGGCTGCTCAGCCTCTGGGTTCCCCCAGCCCCTCTACCCCCTGCTCTGCCTCAGTCACTAGACTGAGCCCTTGTTTCTGGTGCCCAGCACATGGCTCGGTGGGAGTAGAAGCTTTGGAAACATCTGCTGAAGGAATGGATGGGTCATGAGTCAGAACAGATGATGTCTCCACTCTGCAGCCAGAAACCCCAAAGGTTACAAAAGGTGGTCCACAGCATAATTTGTTTGACCCCCCAAAAGATTCAAAAACAATCTGAACCTTAAAAAAGTGAGACGTCACATAAAACACTGGATTCTGGCTTCTAAAAATCAAAAGGCCCTGGCCATGCTGGGCCCACTCCGTGCAGTGGCCGTGGGCTAGGCTGACACAGCCTGTGTGCCTGGCCCCCCGATGCCCACTTGCCGCCTGCCCCACAGGCACAAGTCTGGTTTTGGGGCTGACTCTCCAAACAGGAGCCTCATCTCTCCACCAGAGCTTCCGCTGTGAGGGCGGGGTGGGGGCTAGTCAGCGCCATGGGAAGAGCCCAGACTTTGGGGTTGCAGAGGCCCAAGTTCAAATCCTGCATCTGCCTCTGCCTCTTTCTAGCTGAGGAAACTTTCAGATCACTCCATTCCCTCTTCTGTAAAATGAAGAGTACCCATCTGAGGTCACTGGTTGACACACGTATGGCATAAGAGGGCCCAGTACATGACCTACATGCAGTAGCAGGCTGGTGTCATTGTACCCAATACAGGAGAAGCACCACCAGGAGCCCAGACACCCACTGATTCGCTGTGTATTCCAACAGAAATCACATGGCAAAGACGTCCTCACAGACAGATTCTTGGAAGACTTCCCTTTGCTGCATTCGATTATGCAAAAGCAGTGCTGAACTGACCAGGAGCTCAGGGCAAGGCCAGCCAGAGCCACTCACCAGAGGCAAGGCTGACCCAATGGCCCTCAGACCAGGAAAGGGCAACACTGGACCACGAGCCCTCGCCCTGCGCCACCCTTGGCCCTGCCACACGCCCAGCACCCAGCCCCGTGGGGAGAAAGGGGGCACACATATACCTTTGGGAGACTTGAGGAAATTGACACTGGGCTCGATCTTGGTCCAGTCAATGTTCTCCTCGTCAGGGGTATGCTCCACCATCAGCTGGAACAGCTTCAGGGAGATGATGTCATGATTGTCTGCGGGACCGAGCAGCCTGGGGTGAGCCTGGAGCTGGCCTTTCGCACGTGGCCCAGACCCCTCCCCAAGGAGAAGCTGCTGTCCCAGCCACGGGACTGGCCGTCCCCAGGACACAGCAATAAGAAACTCAGGAGGGGCAAAGTGGAGAGAAAACAGCAAGAGCTTTACAATCAACATGATCTGGGTCTAAATCCTAAGTTAGCTTCCTTCCCTGAGGCTGTTTCCTCATCTGTAAAATGAGGGTGATAATAGCGCTTGACTACTAGCCGAAGGGTTGACGGTTCAAACATACCTAGAGGCACCTCAGAAAGGCCCGGTAATCTGCTTCTGAAAGGTCACAGCCTTGAAAAACCTATGGAGCAGTTCTACTTTGTACAAATGGGATTGTCTAGAGTTGGAATCTACTTGGCGGCAACTAACGACAACTATCTCCGTTTTGAATGGTTGTCTTGGCGAATAAATGAGAAAGTCAATGAAACGTGGAAGATACGTGGCCTGGCAATTGTGTGTATGCAGAAACAGGAACCAGTTAAGAGCCAGCACAATTGTTCAGTGACTGATGAAAAGTATAATCCTCTCAGTGGCAGTGGTGATAGAAGTTCCTGTCACAGAGACTGGTGCCTGGGACACAGACAAGCGCTTAGCAGTTGGCTATGGGGCCTGACCCTAGTACATGGTCAGCAATTGTACCTGACTTGGGAAAGGCCCAGCTCCAATCAGCATGGGCAGGAAAGAACCTCAAAAGGGGAAGCTTAACACTAACTGATCACCCATTTTACAGATGAGGAAGTTGAGGCCCAGAGCCAAGATGTGGGTCCAGGCCAGCCTGACTTCTGCTATAAGCTAAACTGACTGACTGGAACCTGAAGAAAAGCCTGTTTAAAGAAGGAATATGTGGAGTCTGGAAAAGGGAGAACCTAAAGAACAAGGTCTGGCAGCCACAGGCAGAGCTGAGTGGTATCACACGCAGTCCCAAGAGAGGGTGCAAGTGGGCATGGGGGAAAGCACCGGCTTTGCAGTCAGATCTAAATTCACACCTCAGCCCTGATGCCTCCTGGATGTGTGATTTGGGTAAATCCCTTCACCTCTCAAATTCTCAGCGTTCTCATTTTTGTAAAAAGGAAAATAAACCACTACCTATCTAGGAAGAATACATTAGGTGACTACATGTAAGCTTCCCGGTAGCTGACCACCCTCCAATCGACGTTACCACCACCCCACTGTCGTGCTGACTCTGACTCATGGCGATTTCCATGTGAATCAGAGTTGAACTGTTCTCTGCAGGGTTTTCAACGGCTGATTGCCACTGACAAAGGAGATCGCCAGGACCAGATTAACGTCAGACACGACTATGCTCATGGCCCCTCCGCCCTGCTTCACTGGCTCCTCTACCAGCCTCTGAGAGGATCCATCCGCCACAGATCCAGTTCTGTCCCTACCAAGAACGTTGGAAGACACACACCAAAGCACTGGCAGAGGGAACTCCGAGTAATCAGCAGTGGGGAGGGAAGTGAAGGGCTGTGGCAGAACCACAGACAAACAGGCTGGCAGGAGCTGGTGACAGGAACAGGGAGTGCATCACACCACTCTCTCCTCTCTGGGGTACATAACTGAAGTGTCCATATAAAAACTTTAAAACAAAACAAAACCCCCAAATCACGGACATCCTGAGGACTAGGTGGACCTAGACACCTCTGTGGTGAGAGGTCCTGGAAAGGCCCATCCTGAGGATAGAAGGTCCTCTGGCTGGCCCTCCACATCCTTCCCCAATTCCAATGCCTTCTGAGGGCCTGAGGGTGAGGATGGAGGCCCACAGCCAAGAGCCCAGAGCCACCCAGGCCTGAGTCAGTGAGGACCGCACAGGCTGGCGGCAGCCAAGGCTTCCTAAGCAGCTGCTGGGGCTGCGCACTCTCGCAGGCCATGGGTTTGCAGCAGGACACAAGGCAAATCCCTGACTTTGTAGAGCTTAGGATTTAGTGGGGGGACACAGCCAATACAATAAATAATAAAAGTTATAAAAATGAATTATGTGGTAGATTCAAAGATGGTACGTGCTGTAAGGAAAATAAACCCAAAAAGGTGATGGGGAGTGTGCAGGCACGGGGGAGTTAAGGAAGGCCCCCTCAGAAAGTGACACATGAGCAAAGACTTGGGGAGATGAAGGCGTGACAGCAAATGCAGACGCAGGGCAGTGGGGGGCCCACGGACACAAGGAGCACAGCAAGCACTGCCTACGTGGAGAGGATGGAGGGCATGGGGGGACAGCACACAGGGCCTATGGTTTTTACTCTGAGACAGGGAGCCCTGCAGAGTTCTGAGCACAGGAGCGACAAGGTCTGCTCCAGTTTTTAAGGGATCACTGCGTCCGTGCTGGGCAGAGACTGTGGGGCTCAAGTGGAAACAGAATGGAAGCGTGAGAGAGGAGAGTAGATGGCACTGGTGGGGGGGGGGGTGGAGAGCAGGGGTCTGATATACCACCAAGACAGAGCCATAGGACTTGTCACTGGATTAGAGGTGGCATGTGAGAGAAAAAAAGAGTCCAGAATGACATCAAGGTTATTTGGCCTGAGCCACTAGAGACAGTGGTGCCATTTACATCCTGGTTGGCAGGCAAGATCGCATCTTCATTGATGGACTTAAAACTGAGATGTCTTGGATATCCCAGCAGAGATGCTGAATAGGCTGGTGGCTACACAGGTCTGGGCCAGAGACATAAATTTGAGTCTACAGCATTTAGACTGGAGCCCTGGTGGCGCAGTGATTAAGACCCTGGCTGCTAACCAAAAGGCTGGCAGTTCCAATCCACCAGCTGCTCCTTGGAAACACTACTGGGCAGTTTTACTCTGTCCTATAGGGTCACTCATCTCACAGTGAAGAGCGACCTATGAGTCGGAATCAACTTGACGGCAACAGGTTTGGATTTTTGGTTTACAGGGTTGCTATGAGTCAGAATCAACCCGATGACAATGGGTTTGGTTTTGGTATCACCTAAAGACAGAGTTTCTGGGTGGTGCAAACGGTTTAAGTGCTCAGCTGCTAACCGGAAGGCTGGAGGTTCAAGTCTACCCAGAAGTGCCTCAAAAGAAAGGCCTGGTGATCTACTTCCGAAAAGTCACAGCTATTGAAAACCAGAGTAGAAAACAGCTCTACTCTGACATACATGGGGTCGCCAAGAGTCGGAATTGACTTGACGGCAACTACTTTGGGTTTTTTTGTATCTCCTAAAGAAGGAGAAGATCACCAAGGATCGCTCAAGGACTAAGCCCTGGGACACTCCAACATTTAGAGGATGGGAAGGCAAGCAGGAACCCTGGCAAGTATAGAAGCTACACGAAGACCAGAAAACATGAAGACGGTGAACTCCTTGCTCAGCCCACCACTCACCAGACAGGTCACCGGTGCCAGCCGAGGCTCCGAAGTAGTAGCCGGTGGGCAGGCGCACTCCAGTGATGTCAATGCAGTTCTTCCACTCATTCTTGTCCTCCAGGTCGGTCATCACCTGCAGCAGCCGGCAGGTTAAGCACACCCACAGCCCCAGCCTGCCGGCCCCTCAGCCCCTGCACATGGCCTGAGCCTGCACCCCTGCCTGCAGCCTGCTCACCGTCAGGCGGCCCCGGGAGTAGCGCACAGCCAGGAAGGTGTCGTGATCCCGGTTGCGGAAGTCAGCTGTGCAGCCAGCCAGCTCTGTCCAGCGCCCATCCTTGCTGTGGTCGTACGACAGGGAGCCATTGTTCACCATCACCGAGATGTACGGGAACACGCGCTGGGACCAAGACACTGGTTACTCCACCACCAGCCTGGCCTGGGGAGCCAGCAGGGCACCCGCCCCCGTGGGACCCACAGGCTCCAGGACAAGTTCCAGTCTCCCTGCCCCGAGCCAACTACCCGGGCCTTCCTCTCCTGCTCCAAAGGGAGAGCAGGGGCCTACCTCGGTGGTCTCGTCATTGGGATACGTGTCCAGGAAGACCGCTAAGCCGTGGAAGTTGTCTTTGCTTCCAAACACAGGCCCTGCAATGGTCAGGAAATGCTCTCATACAGGGACAAATAGGAGTTACCCCACGGATACCTGAACGGTAAAGTAACGCCAGTGGGGTAGGGAAGAAAGGTCAATCCACTAGTCACCCAAGCAGGGAACAGAGGGGCCTAAGGGGCAGGGCTAAGAAGACTCAAATCCGAAGCCACATGCCTGAGGAGAGCATCAGCGGACCAAGGTGTACCCTGCCCATGAAAAGCAAGTGGACACTCAGGAAGGACCCCTACAGAGGAAGTCCCAGCTTTAAACCAGGGGTCAGCAAACTTTTTCTATGACAGGCCAGAGAGGAAACGTTTTAGGCTTTGTCGGCCACATATGGTCTGTCACACAGTCTTGCTTGGTTTTACCTTTATTTTAAATAAGGCTTTAAAGTCGTATAATGCTAAAAACCATTCTTAGCCAGTGTACAGGCCAGGAGCCTATTGGTTTGCTCCAAGTCAAACTCTCCCCACATGTACGACCTGAATTTATTTCCCTCGATCTCCTTCCCATGGTGGCGCATGCATGCAGGGCAAGCTGTGGGGTAAGCACGAGGCCAAAGAATTAAAAGCACTAGTGCACCCTGGAATTCCTGGGTGGCATACAAGATTAAAGCACTGGGCTGTTAACCGGACGGTTGGCAGTTCGAGACTATCCAGAAGCACCTCAGAAGAAAGGCCTGGTGATCTACTTCTGAAAAATCAGCCACCGAAAACCCTATGGAGCACAGTTCTACTCTGACACACATGGGGTCATTGTAAGTCAGAACTGACTCAACAGCAACTGGTAGTGGCCCCTGAGGGACCACTCAGCTGGGGACATTGGGGAGCTCGTTTAGGGGTACAGAGTTAGGCTGCAGGATCAGCTGCTTCTCTTCACTAAGAGACACTCCTTCCAGAGCCAACCTTAGAGCCCAGGTTTTATCTGAGACAAGCCACAGTGTCTTAACCAGAGGGTGCTGAGTGGAAGACCCTGGATCACAGAAACTAAGTGCACCCCAGCCGTCTGCTAGCAGGGCCCACCCACACCAGCACAGCCCTACCTGGTATGAGACGATCCCGGGTATACCACAAGGCAATGCCATCCCCATGAAGATTCTTCTTCCCTGCACCATGGACTTTGAAGTGGACATGCATCTCCCAGTCCTTGAGGAAGCAGGGCTGCAGGGAGAGCAGAGCGCTGATCAGAGTACCCTAGGGCCTTCCTGCAAGTGAAGATGGCCCTGTCCCCAGGCCAGCTACCCCACTGAGACTGGGTGCCCCTCACAACAGGGCCAGGCAGCAGGGTCATGAGTGCCCCTGGCCGACAGGCAGGGAAGGGGCTGCTGGAAGCTGGCCTCCAGGTCAGGAGGAACGCCGCACCAGGCCCAAAGGGTGCCAGAGGCCCCAACTCCGCCCACCCGGGCCCTAGCTGTCTCCTGGGCTGGCTGGTGGCCACACTTTGATTCTCTCCTCAACAGCAGCTGCCCCTGTTAGTCCTGTCTCCTCCTCATTCCCGCTGCTCCTGCCCTGGAATCTGGTGTGAGGACGACTATCGCTGTTTGAGCCACATATTTCACAGAAAACAAAACAAATTCAGAGTCTAGGACTGTCCAAGGTCACAACACACAGCAGAGAAGTGGATAGTCTTGGTTCACACCCAGGTCTGTCTGATCCCAAGCTTCCACCGTCTTCAAACACACTTCCTCCCTTGGTCCTCAGGCCTTTATTATAAAGGCACCAGCTCCTTCTCTTCCACCTCCACTCTCTTCCCTTCTAGCCAGCCTTCCAAAATGAGGACCATCAGGCTGGGTCCATCAGAGCCAGCCTGGGACTTGAACTCAGATCTGCCTGACTCTCAGGTCCAAGCCCTTCACTATTTCACTTCCTGCCTCTTGCACAGCCCTGCCGATATGTGGCAACAGCGCCAGGCAGGGGCTGGGGCCTCTGGGCTACCATGATGTGGGAGAAGGCAGGTGCTCCCAGCACCATGAACACCAGGGCAGAGCTGGGCACAGCCAACAGCAAGGGGGACATCCTGGCCTTGCCTATCGGGAAGTTGCACATGAAAACTCAGGTGTCGACACACACTTTGGTAAGAACCCACTTGGGGAAGTCTGCAGATGGATATGTAGATAAGTGATCAGACAACAACCCAGCAGAGATGCAAATGAAAACAAGACATTGTGGCTCTGTAAGGGGGCAATGATTAAAAAGATTATTAATATCCAATGTGGACAAGGACGTGGGGAAACAAACACGCAAACAACTGGTGGGAGTATAAATGGTCCAGTCTTCTTGGGAGCAATTTGGGTGTTGCAGTTTTTTAACAGAATGAGGCAAATCTGTAAGTACTTACACAAAAAGATATCAAAGATACATTATTCACATTAGCCAAAAGGTGGAAACAACTCAAGTGTCCTTCAGCAGATGAATGGAGAAACAAAAGGTGGTGTATCCATACAATGGAATATTATTCAGCCATAAAAAGGAAAAAAGTATTGACAAATACTACGACACAGATGAACCTAGAAAAAACATTACGCTGAGTGAAATATGCCAGACACAAAAGGCCACAGATTGTATGATTCCACTTATATGAGGTATCTAGAATAGGTAAATCCATTGACACAAACAATTAGTGATTACCAGAGGATGGAGGAAGGGTGGAATGGTTAAAAAAAAAAACTATCAAATCATATTCACTAAACGGGTGTAGTATATCATACGTAAATTATGCCTCAAAAATGTTATTTAAAAATGTAATAAAGCTCTAAAAATATATATCAAAGTACTATGAGAGGTGAAGTAAGTTGCAAAACCTATAGATGCTATGAAAAAATTAAAACTCATATATATGTAAAGAAAAATACTTAAGGTGCATGAATCCATATTAATGATGGGTGACTCTGGGAAGGGCACGTGTACTCTCTGTCTGTAATGTTCAGTTTTGTAAACTGAATACATTACTTCTGTAAACAGAAAAAAATTCAAATTGAAAAAAAGCATTAGCCTCCAACCTGGGTGATGTGGCTGATGCATTCATGGAAGCATCAGCCTCACTGGTCCTGCTCTGGTCTGGGCCTTGTGATGGGGACCAGGACCCAGACACTGAGACCCAGCCCCGGTCCTGAGAGCGCAGGACCAGGAGACAGTGTAAATCAACAGCTTGCAAGGGGTGTAAAAACTTAATGTCTTCACAGTCTTAGCACCTCATTGGCTCTGGGAGCATTTGCAGATTCTGGAAAGGGCAACTGAGAGGTGAGAAGAACCGGCTCTCAAGGACACAGGGACAATCTGAGCCCAGGTCCTGCTGAGGGGGGTGGAAGGTCTGCTGAAACAACCTTGCTGTGAGCTGGGACCACAAAGGCTGCAACACAAAAGTAACAGTGAATAAGGGAGGCCCTCCAGGGATGGCAGCTCTGCTGAGTCCTCTCAATCCCTGATATCAGGCTGAGGTGACTTACCCCGGCCTCAAATTTTTCTACCAACAATTTTTCAAATACAATATCTGACACACAGTCAAAAGTAACCAGGCACGCAAAGCATGTAATCAATGTCATTGCATTGTAAATGAAGAAAGTGTTATACTGGCGAATGTTTTGGTGTGTATATTTTCACCACAATTAAAAAAAAAAAAAAAGGCATACAAAGAGGTAAGATAGGAACAAAAACCAGATAGAAAATAGGCCCACAGGAACTCCACACTTGGATTTTAAAATAACTAGTTTACTATGCTCAAAGACATAAAAGATAAACTTGAGAATTTTGGTAGATTTATTGACTTTTTTTAAATTACACTAAAAATTCTAGAACTAAAAACACAATAACTGAAATTAACAATGCAATGGATAAGTTTAGCAATCGATTAAACACAGTTACAGAGAGAATTAGTGAACTAAGGTTTGGTCAGATCAAAATATCCAGAAAGAAGCACAGAGAACAAAAGAACTGGAAAACGCAGCAATGCAGGTAATAGAAAAGCGAGAAAGCCTAAGATATATACTCTTTAAGGGAGAGATGTCTGAGAAATTACTAAAATTGATTCAAAGACATCATGCCGCAGATTTTGAAAGTCCTATGATCAGCCCCATAAAACAAAACGAGACTAATGGGGCACAACAGCACAGGGACAAGGACTAGAAGGCAGGAGGGAACAGGAAAGCTGGTAATAGGGAACCCAAGGTAGAGAAGGGAGAGTGTTGACATGTTGTGGGTTTGTTAACCAATGTCATAAAACAGTATGTGTACCAACTGTTCAATGAGAAACTATTTGTTCTGTAAGCCTTCATCTAACGTACAATAAAAAAAAAAAGTCTTACGAACCAAAGGGGATGAATAAAAAGAAAATCAAACCTAGGCACGTTAAAGAGGAAGGAAAGACCTGCAAACACTAACCAACATGCTACAGCATGAATGAACCCTGAAAATCTTCTGCAGAGTGAAATAAGTCAGTTACAAAAGGACAACTACTACATGATCCCAATTACATGAAATCTAAAACAAGCAAATGCAAAGAAACCAAAGTTTATTAGTGGTTATCAGGGCTGGGAGGGAGGGGGAAAGAAGGACTCATTGCATAGGGAATACTGACCTGTTAAGGGTGAGGGAAAAATTTGGAAAAGGATAGTGGTAATGGCTGAAAAAGATGAACATGATTAATGTACATGTAAAAAATGCTGAAATGGCAAATGTTTTTAACATATATATTTACCACAATCAAATAAAATAAACAAGGAAGAAGAAAGGGAGGGAACAAGGAAGGAAAACCAGAATCTTAAACACAACCAGAGGGGAAAAAAAAAACGACAGATTATCTGCAAAGGAGCAACTATTAGCCTGATATCTGTCTTCTCAACTGAAACACTGGGAGCAGGAGACAATAGATTGATATATTTGGAGCTGAAAGAAAAGAGCAGCCAACCTAGGATTCTATACTTAGCAAATGCATTCTTCAAGAATGAAGGTGATAAAGAAAAAAAGAGCCGTCACACGAACAGACATACGCACACCCATGTTCACTGCAGCATTATTCACAATAGCAAAAAAATGTAAACAACCTAGCTGCCCATCAACAGATGAATAGATTAACAAACTGTGGTACCTACACACAATGGAATACTACGCAATGATAAAGAATAATGACGAATCCACGAAACATCTCACAATATGGATGAATCTGGGGGACATTATGCTGAGTGAAATAAGTCAACCACAAAAGGACAAATATTGTATGAGACCACTATTATAAAGTAACAACAGAAGATTTATACACAGAAAAAAAACAAGAAACCGTTCTTTGATGGTTACCAGGGATGGGAGAGGGAGGTAGGGGAAAATTATCAAATAGACACGTGTTAATATTAGTGAAGGGAAAGGCAATACACAATATGGGGAAGTCAGCACAACACAATTGGAAGGCAAAGGAAGACACTGAGAGGAATGCAGGAAGAAAGGGCAACTAAGATAACTACTATAGCATAATCTTGCCACAATAACGTTAACAAACACTAATGTATTAACAGATACATAGGTAGATATGTCAAAAGGTGTGGGAGGGTGTAAGGGAGCACACCCACCTGCAGATACAGGTTTGGTGGTAGATATTTCTAAATACATGACTGTAGATACTCCTTATATATTAATATAGACAACAGAGCACTCAAGTGGCACAGTCAGGGAAACCTCTTAGACATAACCAAACACCTCACAGGATGAAATACCTAAGCTCATAGGCAAAGGACCATAGACTTGGGGGACATCTACATCAACTGGCACAATATAGGTCATAAAGACAATGTTCTACATCCTACTTTGGTGAGTAGCGTCTGGGGTCTTAGAAGCTTGTGGGTAGCCATCTAAGATACAACTATTGGTCTCTTCCAGTCTGGAGCAAAGGAGAGTGAAAAAAACCAAAGACTCAAGGGAGTAATTAGTCCAAACAACAAATGGACACATGAACCACAACTACACGACCCTGAGACCAGAAGAACTAGATGGTGCCTGGCTACCACTACCGACCGCTGTGACTGGGATCACAACAGAGAGTCCTGTCCTGGACAGAGCGGGAGAAAAATGTAGAACAAAAAATCAAATTCACAAAAAAGACCACGCTTACTGGTCTAACACAGACTAGAGGAACCCTGAGACTATAGCCCTGAGACACCCTTCTGACCTGGAACTGAAGTCATTCCCAGAGACAACCTTCCAGCCAAACACAGACATGCCCATAAAACAAACAGTAACACCCGAGAGGAACGTGCTCCCTAGAATAATCGGTTATACGAGATCAAAAGGGCAATATTTGCCCAAAAGCAAAGATGAGAAGGCAGGAAGGGGTAGAAAATCGGGACGAAAGGAAACAGGGAACCCAGGGGGAAATGGGGAGAGTGCTGACACACTGTGGGGAATGAAGCCAAGGCCATGAAACACATCATGTACAAACTATCGAATGGGGATTTAATTTGCTTTGTAAACTTTCACCTAATGCACAATAAAATAAAAAAATCTTTTTTAAAAAATGAAGGTGAAACTAACACATTTCACACAAACTAAACAATTAAAAGGCTCCATCAGTAGCAGACCTACACTGTTTCCCACTGCTCAGAGAAGGAAAATGATCCCGAAGTAAAGCCAGAACTTCAGGAAGGAATGAAGAGTGGAGAATACAGTAAACAGGAGGGCAACAATCTAAGTAAATATTTGACTGCATAAAACGATAAGGCTTTGTGTGATTTAAAATAGAAAGAATTAAAAGAAATGACAACAGTTGGGTACACCAAGTCAACGCGCTCTAAGATCCTTGCACTGTCCAGGAGACGGTATTAAGTGTACATTACCACTAGACTTTGATAAAATGTGGATGCATGTTTCAAACTCGAGAGTAACCACTAAAAGAAAAGGAAAAGAGTAGAAAACTTTCAAGCTAAAAGAAGAGGAAAAAATAGCATAAAACTAATCAACCCAAAAGAAGTGAAGATCAGAGAGAAAAGAACAGAGAGCAGGCGGCACAATTAGAAAGTAAAGAGTGGACAGTAGATTTAAACTCAAATGTATCAGCAATTTCATTAAATGTAAAAGGACTACATGCTGGATAAAAAACAAACCTAAGGGTATATGGAATCTCTCTGTATGATTTCTTACAACTGCATGTGAATCTATTATTATCTAAAAACAAAAAGTTTAATTAAAATAAAATAAGTAGAACACTCTCCCCAAAAAACCCTCTAACTATATTGTTTATAAAAGACAACTCTAAAACATAAAAAAAACAGGAAAAAAAAAGTGAAGGGATAGAAAAAGATATATCATGCGAACACTAATCAAAAGCTAGCTGGTATAGCTATACTAATAACAAAGTTTAAAGTGGGCTCTTCTTAATGACAGGAGACTCAACTTACCAGGAAAATACAACAAATCTGAGTTTTTGTATATACCTAATATAGCCTCAAGGAGCCCTGGTGGTGAGGTGGTTAAATGCTGGGCTGCTAACTGAAAAGTTGATGGTTCAAATCCACCAGCCGCTCCACAGGAGAAAGATGTGGCAGTCTGCTCCTGTAAAGATTACAGCCTAGGAAACCCTGTGGGGCAGTTCTACTTTGTCCTATAGGGTCACTATGAGTTGGAATCAACCCGACGGCAACGGATAATATCGCCTCAAAATATATAAAGCAAAAACTGACAGAACTTTTGTAGGCAAATCCACAAACAGAAATTTTAACATCTCTCTTAGTAATTGCTAAAAATGAGCAGACAAAATAATCTGGAAGGATGGAGAAGATTTGAAACCAGTCAGCAACCCTAACCGAGAAGACACTGCACCCAACAAGTACAGAATCCACATTCTTTGCAAACACACAGGGAACACTTCCAAAACAAGCTGACCATTTAAGGGACCACTCACAAGTCTCCACAGACCTCAGAGGACTGAAACCATACAGTGTATTCCTTGACCATGATGTAATTAAGCTAGACATAAATTTAAAGAAAGATAACGAGAAAAACCCTCATATATTTGAAAATTAAAAAACACAGCTCACATACACAAAGGTCAGCCCAGAAACCAGACTGCAAATGGTCTTTTGGGTGCCCAGGAGTTCCTGGCACCTGGGAACAATGCACTGAGGGGAGGTACCAAGTGGTGAGAGGTGTGCCTTTGAGCAGGAGAGGTGGCTGTGAAGGGGAAGTGGGGGAGAGTAACCTACACCTCTTCCACAGGCATGTTCACAGGGAGATCAGTCTCAGGAAACAGCACATGGGGAAGGGGAGGTCCTGAATAGCAATTTCTACAAGACTCCCAGGCCCTGGAAAGATGCCATGTGCCCCAGATTGAAGTCTGTGGATTAGAGGATAGAAATACTATGACACCAAATACCATAAAGCCCTGGTCAAGCCATGGTCAAGCAGGTGAGGTGCACGCTAGAAGAGATTTGGAAGCTGCCTCATGGCTGTGGTTCTCACCTGGCTGCACAGCAGACCACAGGGCGCTCAGGAATCCCAATATCCTGGCCCGAGCCAGGTCAACTGAATCAGACTCATCTGGCACTAACAGACCAGTATACAGACATCTCTGCTTTCAACAAAATTGAAGGCAGATCTAATCCAATTGTCAGCTAATCCAATCCATTAGAAAACATTTCTGATAAAAGATCACTACACGATTTTGGACTTATAAACCAAAAGAAGTTCAAATTACTAAATGGCCCTGTTACAACAAAACTCCCTCCATCTCTACCTCCTTGTTTAAGTGACCACAGTTTCTTAGCATTCAGATCTATAAAGACACAAAGCAGAGGTGGTGAACCCCGTCTCATTCTGACTGTGATATTCATCCAGATACCGGGGCGGCAGGGGGAAGCCATCTCATTGAGATGCAGTGTAATAAACTGTTACTTTTATACAGTAATTATTCAAAATGTGTGTAATGTTTTACACATTTACTTTGATCTATTACGTATTGATAACAATTGTAGTAACTCAATCCAGAAGAAAATATTAGCACTTAATTTCAAAGTCCCAAGAAAGTTAAAAAGTTTAAATTATTACACTTATTTGAGTTGCAGAAAAATATGACAGGCTAACCAGTAGGAGATTTTCAAAGCATTAGATATACTGCATTAAATAAAATTCTGTGTGAGAAGTCAAATGAAAATACAAGTTCAATAAAACAGGACTGATACACAATTTCGGTGTATTCAAATGGCTTAAGAGTGCATATCAAACTGCAATGATATTTAGATTCCACAAAATACATTTATGAGTGCTAAACAGTATTATTTTATAATGTCAATATTTAAAATATGCTGGAAACTACATCCTTTGCAAATATTTAAACTCTGATAAACAATTTTAGATACCAACTTTTAAAAAGCACAATACCCACCGCCATCCAGTCAATTCAGACTCACAGTGACCCTATAGGACAGAGCAGAACTGCCCCATAGGGTTTCCAAGGCTGTAAATCTTTACGGAAGCAGAGTGCCACAACTTTCTTCCAAGGAGCGGCTGGTGGGTTCAATCTGCTGACCTTTTTGGTTAGCAGCCAGCAGCCGAGTGCTTAACAATTGTACCACCAGTGTTCCTTAAAAACTGCAAGGGGGTATATAATTTCACATGGCAAATCAACAAGCATAAAAACCACTCACTGCTGTAGCCTCTACATAAGATCCCCCTGAGGATGGGGCCTCTCCAGCCTCCCCGTGTCCTGTGCTCTGGCCATCAGGCACCGGGAGTTCCAGCCACCTCTGGGCTATGCCTGGCATATACCACTCCTTCATGTGGACCACTCCACCCACACCTGCAGAAGCTGTGTCTTATCTCTGCCCGGGAGACAGCAGGTGCTGAGTGTTTGCTAATTTAGTGCCTCTCCCAGATGGAGTTTATGAAGGAGACAAAAAGGAGAAAAGGTCAAAAAGCATCTTTCCAACCCAATGAAGGTAGAGGTGGTTTAGGGGAAACATTGGGCAGAAAATTCTTTCTAAGAGTCCCAAGCAATTTCTTTCAGCAATTATAGGAAGTACTCCAAGCCTTTTGGGAATATCAGCAGGGACAAATAGGAAAGGTCCCTGGAGCTGAGCAGGAGGATAAGGGTGGGGAAAGGAAGGTAAGACAATTTTATTTCAGACTGTGAAAATTCTATGGTTGGTACAGAATCCTCTCAGCCCTGTGACATCTTTAAGCCACTGACAATACCAAGCACCAGCTACCTACAACCATAATTTATTTCTTGATATTTCCATTTTTTTCATTGTACTTTAGATGAAGGTTTACAGAGCAAACTAGCTTTTCATTAAGATACAGTTAATATACATATTGTTTTGTGACACTGGCTGCCAACCCCACGACGTGTCAACACTCTCCCCTTCTTGACCTTAGGTTCCCCATTACCAGCTTTCCCGTCCCCTCCTGCCTTCTTGTCCTTGCCCCTGGGCTGGTGTGCCCATTTAGTCTCATTTTGTTTTACAGGCCTGTCTAATCTTTGGCTGAAGGGTGAACCTCAGGACTGACTTCATTACTGAGCTAAAAGGGTGTCCCGGGGCCATACTCTCAGGGTTTCTCCAATCTGTCAGACCACTAAGTCTGGTCTTTATTTATTTATTTTTTCTGTGAGTTAGAACTTTGTTCTACATTTTTCTCCAGGCCTGTCCAGGACCCTCCATTGTGATCCCTGTCAGAGGAATCAGTGGTGGTAGCCAGGCACCATCTAGTTGTGCTGGACTCAGTCTGGTGGAGGCTGTGGTAGTTGTGGTCCATCAGTCCTTTGGACTCATCTTTCTCTTGTGTCCTTGGTTTTCTTCATTCTCCCTTGCTCCAGACAGGGTGAGAACCAGTGGAGTATCTTAGATGGCCGCTCGCAAACTTTTAAGAACCCAGACGCTACTCACCAAAGTAGAACGTGCAATATTTTCTTTATAAACTATTACAATCATAATTTAAATTACTGCCTTGGATGCGTTTGTTACTTGTGGCTGAACTCAGTTTCTAACAGTTCCAGCGCTACATGTACTTTTTTTTTTAAGTAAATGCCATACTGAACCCATTTCCATGAAATATATAAGGTTATGTTATCATTTTAAAAAATCATCTGAAAGCCCTAAGACAAAACAATGTGACAGACTGTGACTTGGGGGAGATGAGGTAGTTACTGAAGTCCCCTCTGAGTGGGAGGCACTCAAGCTGATACTTAACAGACGAGAGAAACCAAGCAGGCATCAAGAGCCAGGAGGCAGTGTCCCAGACAGAGAGAATAACAAGTGCAAAGGCCCCAAGGGAAGAAGGCAGCCAGACAGGTTGGAACAAAATTAACCCAGAGAATGACTGCAGATGCACAGGCACTAGGAGCCAGATTGTGCAGACATGATGCATGTTTATCCCTTCCCAGGAGATTCGAGGCTCTGAGGATCAGAGAGAAAGCTGAAAAAAGTAATTTCAGATCCCCCTAGCAGCAGTGTAGAGGCACAGGGCAGGAAGAAGAGGAGGAGCTGAAGGGACAGTCAGATGAGGCAACACAAGGTGGTGTAGGCTTGTGTTGCCTCCCAGAATTCAGTGGGAAGTCAACCAGAAAGGACCAGGGAGCAACGTGATAGAGAGAACTCGGACACTGGCCAAAAGTGCAGGCTGTGGGAGGAATTGGGATTAGGCAGGCTGGGGCAGGAGAAGGGTCCCCTCCATGCTGTGATCCAGTCCAAAGTTACTCTCCTTTTGCCCCTTTCCTAACCTAGGTTTCCTAAATGTGCTATCTACTAGGCAGCTGACCTTGGTCAGACACTTCAGGCTCCTTGACCTCTGGTGCAAAAGTCACGAAACTCTTGTATGGTTAACAACACTGCCAAAACAGAACTAACCACAAGTCCAGCCCCTCCATACCACCGATGACAAGATCCTCAACCACTGGAGCCTGCAAATTATTTCTAATGGGTTCCCCAACTGACCAGGGGAAGGGGGCCCAGAGTAGTGCTGGCCTTGGAGATCAGACAGGTTAGAATTCAAATATTATTTATGCCATTCGCTAGCTGTGTTATCTTTGTAAAAAGTCATGATAACCATCCATTTCAAACAACCTGTTTGAGAATTAAATGCAATAAGGTGTGTCAAGGTCAGTGCCTAACACAAAGCAAATACCCAATAAAGACACAGTTGATCCCATTCTTTCCACTATTGAGAGAGTTCAATTCAGACAGCCAGACAGCTCTACTACTTACTGGCTGTGTGACTCTCAGTAAGGCACTTTCAACTCTGAGCATCAGCTTCTTAGTAAAATGGAGACGTCATCATTTACTTCACATGGCTTTTGAAAGAGTGAGAAGGGTGTAAGGTGTCAAACACAACTTTTGACGCATAGTAACTACTCAATATCCACTATCTATTATTACTGGCGGGTGTGACCAAGATGGGGTAAGGGAGGACAAGTCTTCAAACCAAGCTCAGATCTCCGCTGCTGGGCAGGCAGAGAGTTGGGGCTTACTGAACGGTACTTTTAGTCTCTTGGGAACCACTCACCTGGTGATTCCAGATAGAACCCTCTTTGCTGCGTTCGTCAGGGGTCAGGCGCACGTACTGGCTCGTGAGCATAGTGCTGCCCTGAAAGTCCCAGAGGGGCATGGAGCTGGAACCGACTCCTGTGGGCAGAGAGCCAGGCATAGACAGATGCCTAAGGGGCTATGCCAGGACTGGCCTTGCCAGAGGCAGGAAACCCACAGGAAGGGCACTCCCCTCCCCCAACCTTGTCCAGCCTCGCCTTCATCCTTTACTCATTCCCGCTCCGGGCCTCACCTTGGTAGGGTTTGATGAGCGAATGCTCCCGTTTGAGGTGTTCACTGTTGCCATCAGTTATATCTGAAGTTACTAGCCCCAACAACAGAAGAAGAACGAGAAGTACAGATGCAGTGGGGCCAGGGCCGGGGCCGGGAAGCCCAGGCCTCCCCGGGCACCGCCGGCCCCAGCCCAAGCGCCAAAACCAGCCTTCAGCCGCCATTCTTCTCTCCGCTCGGCCACTTCCGCCCTAGCACTTCCGCCTTCCGGTGTCCCATCTAATGGCCTCCGGCCGGAAGCCCATCAACCAAGGAGTTGTCGCCAAGGAGTTAAAAAGCAAGGCCTCGCAGCCGAGACGGCGGCGGCTCTATTGGCTGAGCAACTCCCCATCCTCATCAAGGGGTGTGACATCTTGGCAGCTCAGAGGCACCTATCTGCCAGCCTCCGCAATGGGTTTTTACGAGCGACAAGAGCCTCAACCAATCACGGAACAGCACGTTAGGCTTCTGAGCTAATGGGGAGTTGAAGGAGGGTTTCAGCCGGCCGGCAGCGCGAGGGTCGTTTGTGAAGCGGGGCATGCTGGAACTTGTAGTTTTTGTGGTCCACGCACGTAGGGTGAACAGGCGAACCCTGTAACACCCTCGGCTGATGGCCTGTGACCGGATCTGTGGAGTTCCTTTTTCCAGTTTGGGGGAAAAGAGCTCTAAACTGAAGGCGGAGGCCGGGATTCCAACCCCCGCGCCGCCTTGGACTCTCTCAGTGGTCCTGAGCGAGGCTTTTGCGATCTCTGGCTTCACCAGCCCTGGCTGGATGACTTTGTAGACTTCAGAATTCCCAGTTATTTGAGGGCGTCCACTACTCTCAACTCCTCAGGCCCTGTCGGGTTGAAGCAGGAGCAGACCCAGATCCTGCCCTGGGACCCCAGCGATGGTTCGGGCCACCCGGATCCAAACGATCGGTGTGCTCGGCCTAGCAAGAAGCGTCCCTGGAAGGTCCGGGAAAGCTGGCTGTGGACCGAAGCCAAAAACTGGTGGCCTGCAGCCTAATACAGCTGTTTCTGCTAATGCTATTTAAATAAATAATTTAATCACCATTATTTTTAAATTAAAAAAAAAAAAAACCCGTTGCGGTCGAGTCGATTCCGACTCATAGTGACCCTATAAGACAGAGTAGAACTGCCCTATAGAGTTTCCAAGGAGCACCTGTGGATTCGAACTGCCAACCTTTTGGTTAGCAGTCTTAGCACTTAAACACTACGCCACCAGGGTTTCCTTTTTCTTTTTTTTTTTAATTAGGAGATTTAAATTAACATTACAAAACGAGAGTCTACTTTCTCATGAAAAATCGGAAGATCTAAACACACTAGGCCCCTCTCCCATAAGAGAACAATGAGCTACAGCCGAATGGGGCTGCCCCACCTACAAATGCCTTCCTCGCCTAAACTGATCTCCACTTGGCCCCTCTAGGCAATTGAATTAATGTCCCTGTTGTAGGTCATAGAGTGGCATGGTTGGTTGGTTGCTCCTTTATTTAATTTTAAGAAAGTGCCCTTTGAATGAACTTACTGAGGATTTGGTGTTGAGATTCTTTTCTGGGTCATGTGATTTTTAATTAACTATTATTTTAATTAACAATTATTATTAAAGTAATACATTCTTGTAAATATATATAAACAGTGAAACCTGTGAGAACCAGAACTCAACGAGACTGCCTTGTTTTTCTGGGTCTCGCAAATTTTCTGCCTTTGACAGAGTGCAACCTCACCACTTTTCTACTGCTCTCTATTAGTGGAAAATATTTGTGTTTTCCTTCTCTAACAAATTTCCACCTTACACAGGTTCTAGCTTTTGCAGGCATATGAATATATATGCATATATATGTAACAGAAATATGTACAAAAGTCCTCTGCCACTCCCCTCCCAAAGGGTGTATGCTTCCAGAGATTTATCTGTACCTATTCAAGCAAGGACACGTGCATTCCACAAAACATGAGGGCTGGGATTTCTGTAATTTATGGTCACTACAGGTCCCTGTGTGGCACAAATGGTTTGCACTCAACTGCTAACCTAAAGGTTGGCAGTTCAAATCCACCCAGCGGTGCTGTGGAAGAAAGGACTGTCAATCTGCCTCCATAAAGATTATAGTCAAGAAAACCCTATGAAGCAGTTCCACTCTGTAACACATGGGGCCACCATGAGTCAGAATAGACTCAATGGCAATAAGTTTGGTTTTTGGTTTTTATGGTCACTATTAAACCCTGAGAGCCGTAGTGGTGCAGTGGTTAAGCACTCCGCTGCTAACTGAAAGATCAGTGGTTTGAGCCTACCAGCTGCTCCACAGGAGAAAGATGTGGCAGTCAGCTTCCATAAGATTACGGCCTTGGAAACCCTATGGGGCAGTTCTATTCTGTCCTGTGGGTCGCTATGAGTCGGAATTGACTTGATGGCAACAGATTACTAAATCCCCAGCATCTAGAACAGTGCCTGGCACATAGGTGGTGATAACTAACTAATTGGTGAAGAAATGAATACTTGCTCTAGAACTTGGGATTAAGTCATGAGGGATGAGTAGTTTATCAGAAATGGAAAGGCATTCTCAGCAGAGAGAACAGGAAAGGCAAAGGCAGGGAGGGTTGTTTGAAAGTATAAGATACAAGTAGTTTGGAATGGCTGAGAAGTGGGGGGCGGAGAGTTTGGCTGAGGCTATAACTCAAAGGCCTTTAAATTTCCAGCTAAGGAACATGGCCTTTTTCCAGAGGGTAGTGGGATGGATTTAAGCACGGTGGTGACAGATGTAGGTTTCTCTGGCTACCATGTGAAGAGATAGGAGGCAGGTAACATAGGGGCCCTGGTGGCAGAGTGGTTAAGCATTTGGCTGCTAATCAAAAGGCTGGCAGTTCAAATCCACCAGCTGCTCCTTGGAAACCCTATGGGGCAGTTCTACTCTGTCCTATAGGGTCACTATGAGTCGGAATCGACTCAACGACAATGGGTTTGGTTTTATGACCAGATGATAGAGGGTGAGGTCTGAGCCAAGGAGGTCTCCACAGGGAAGGAGGATCAGGAGAAGTCCCAGAGAGAGATTGGACACCAGTAACTGATCCCTGTGGGGAACCAGGGAGAAAGAAGTTGAGAACACTGTTCCTGTGGAGGTACCCCACCACTATCATGGAGTAGAGAAAACTAGATAAGGGTTAAGAGATGGGAAGTCCCAGGGTCAGCTGGGGTCCCTGAGGTGAAGATGTGGCCAGAGCTGGAATTGGCATCCATGAAGGAGAGGTGGGGAGAGGCATCTCTGCAGCAGCAGGAGAGGACGGATTCAGAGAGATTCCCAGGTAGAACCTGTGATTGGGCCTTTAGGGAAAGATGAGCTGTTGGAACCTGGGCAAGACTCAGGCTGATGGTGGCCAGGTCCTGGCACCACAAGAACACACATTCACAGCTCAGCAGATCTCTAACTTGATGTGTAACCTTGGGCAACTCACTTCTCTCTGAACCTCAGTTTTCTGTTCTGTAAAATGGGAATAATGAGCATCACTTAGAAAGTGGTTATGAGGATCAAATGAAGTCAGGTTGGGAGAAGACCCTGTAAACGGTAAACAGTAAACCAGTTGTTGTTGAGTTGACTCTGACTCACAGCGACCCCATGTGTGTCAGAGTAGAACTGTGCTCCATAGGGTTTTCAATGCCTGACCACCAGGCCTTTCTTCTGAGGCACCTCTGGGTAGACTTGAACCACTAACCTTTCAGTTATCAGCCAAGTGCATTAACCGTTTTGTACCGCCCAGTTTTCCACAAACAGTAAAGTCCCCTATAAAGCCTAGGCCCAGGTCCATGGCACAGCAGACAAGTAGTCCCCACTCACAGCACACACCTTACACACCCCCCACAGTCACATTGACACAGTCACACACCTTATTAAGATCACCATTGGCAGTGTTCCAGACCCGGTGGCACCCCCCTAACCCCACCCCAGACACATACCAAGTCTGTCTGAATCTCTCTGTCTGTATGTCCTGGAGCAGAGTTTCTGGAAAAAAGAGAGTCACGGCTGGAAAAAGAGGCATATCAGCTAGGGTAATGCTAGCTGCTGTAACAAATAAACCCTTATGCTCTATTTGAGCCCAATAATGGCTTGAATACAACAGAAGTTTTTTTTTTTCACTCACGTAAGAGTCCAAAGCTAGTGTTCCTGGTTGATGGATGGCTTGCCATCCGGCACTAATGCAGAGACCCAGGCCCCTTCCTCCTTGTGGCTCCACAGTCTCCCCTAGGGCCTCGTCACCTTCTGTATCCAGCCAGCTAAAGGGAAAAGAGATAGTGTGGGGGGCACCCACTTACTTCCTTGGCCCAGAAACAGTACATACTGTTCCACTCGCATTCAGTTGTGGGGAGCTAGTCACATGGAGCCTGAGACATCAAGTTTAACTGTGTACCCAGAAGGAAGAGGAAGGGTCCAGGTCACTGCCCTAGAAGGGGGTGGTGAGGCAGAGGATAGAATATAGATGAGAGATGTTGCCTTGTCTATTAGAAAGAGTGATTGAGACCATAGTGGTAGGTAACTTGACAGCTCCAAGTAGGCCCATACTTAGAGTAAAATATGAGCCCTCATAGTAGGTACATGCGTGTGTAAGAAAGAGGCAAACTGAGGACTCTCTGGCTAAAGGACCTGAGTTCATCCAGGACTGGGCCAGGGCCAAGAGGGCAGGGCCCACCCACCAGTGCTGTACCATGGCAGGACTGTTATGTGAGTATGACTGCACGTAGGTTACCTGCCCCAGTGGGTGAGCATGTGCATGCCTGAATACACATGTGCCCGTGTACAGATTGTGCCTGTGCCCCGCACCTGTTTGAGGGGCTGTGCATGTATATGACCGAGTGCCCAGGTGCCTCCTTCAAGGGACAGTCTGTGTGTTTATGATGTGCACACTTGAATGGTCTGTGTGTGCATGGCCATGCATGCAAGGTGTCCATCTGTCTGCATACCTGAGCATGTGCATGGGGAGACAGCCTGTGGGTGTCAGAGGAGGGTGTCCCTGAGTGTGCAGAGGCCTGACACACAGTAGGTATAAATGTGTACTGAGTGCAGTACACGTGGGACCAGCAGGTCCCAATGCATGTGCACTCGTGACCACAAGGACCCCTGCCAGGGTGTACGAAGATGCCCGGGCATATAAATGTGCACTTCTGTGTGCCCAGACGTGACTTTGGAGCTTCCTGAGCCAGGCCAGACCAGGCTGGCTCCTTGCTGGGCACGCCAAGGCCCTGCCGTGTTTCGGTGCCTGCGTGGGGTGCTGCCAGGGATGTGTTGGCGGTGTGTGTGAGTGCATGAATGTGCGTGTGTGTGTGTGTGCATGCGCGCGTGTAGGAAGAGTTGTTCGCTCTCTTAGACCTTGCTTCTTTCTGTGGTTTGGTTTCTATAGAGACACTTCCTGTGGCAGAGAAAAGAGGTAGTGAGCTGGTGTTTCAGGATGTGAGGGCCCGCAGGAGCGGAGCCGGGCTTTCTCTGCGGCCCGCCCGCTCTGCAAGCTCTGACCGGCGCTGCCCACTGTCCACATGGTGGGCACCCCCTGCGGCGGGGGCCTGTGACCAGCAGCGGCATGCCAGGGAAGCCCAAGCACCTGGGCGTCCCCAACGGGCGCATGGTGAGTGTGGGCTCTGGGCCAGGGCCACAGGGAGGGATCGGCACACCTAGGGCGGAGCCCCAGAGGCACACCCGGTCAGGGCCCAGCAAGAGCCTGTGGCTGCCGGCAAACAGAAGTTGGGAACAGCAGCAGACAGTGGGACTGACACCCTTGCCCCAGTACCCTCCCAGCTGCAGCTCAGCTGGGGACCTGGGGGACCTTAGGGATGAGGCCAGGGAAGAGTGGGCACAGCTTTTGATCAACCCCCACTGCTCCCTCATCTGCTACTTTGGCACTGTCTAGGCTGTCTGTGTCCTCGGGCAGCAGGGAGAGGACGGGCCCTTGCCCTCTGCCCACCCCTAGAGTGGCTCGAACCCCCACACCTCACTCAGCCTCAACCTCAGCCCTTCCCTCCTCCCCCCAGGTCCCTGGTGCCCAAAGCCAGGATAGACAGGAAAGGGGCAGCCCTCGCTGGGTCACTGCCCTGCACCTGGACCTGCTGCATAGGCTTTCTCTGCCAAAACTCTCGGTCCTTGGGCAGCCTGGTCAGCAGGGTCAGACTAGGTTGCGGGGAGGGTGACGTGATTAGTGCAGTTTCTACCTGCTCAATCCCTTCCTGGAAGGGGGTGGCACTGGGCACTAAGACGGCCCTGGCTGCACTGACCCACTCCTGCACCCTCTCCCTGGCTGCTTGGCCCCGGGGTAGGGGCCACCTTTGAAGAATGCAGCTTCTTCATTCATTTGGCAGATAGGGCAGGCAGTGCTGGGCCTCCTACACTCCCTAAGCCCCCAGGCCACTTGGCAGAGCTCCAGCCCCTCCCGATAACCCCAGGAAGGCCAGCCAGTGTCCTCGCCCCCTACTCAGCCCCACTGGATCCAGAGGGACCAGGGTTCCTTACTGGAGAAGGGTAGGACTCCTCTCTGAGCCTCAGTTTCGTCATCTGAAATATGGGGAGATTGGAAAGGATCTCAAAGGCTTGTTGAAATGATTAAGTGGAGTGATAAACATGAGGACCCTAACCCATTATGGGGGACCCATAAATATCAATCCAATGCCCCCCTTCATTCTCAGCCCTTCCTCAAGGATCTCCTGCCTCACAAAGAAGCTGAGGCATCCCTCACCTCCACCCCTGCCTCCTAATTCCCAAGACCTGTCTCCATCTCTCCTTCTTCCAGCATCTCTTACTGTTCAGCCCCAGGCTGGCTAGGTGGGAGAGAGTCAAACCCTCAAAGCTGGCCCAGCCCCCTTCTCACTGTCTCTCTCACCAACCCAACTCTGAAAGCTCCAAAGGGCTCCATCTTCCTCACACTCCCACCCCTGAAGCCACGACTCTCAGCTTGACCCTCCCTGCATGTCCAGGCCACACAGCCGAGGTGGAGCAGACCCAGGCCCACCCCTCTCTTAAGGAAGGGGCGGCTGAATTGGTGCCCAGTACTGCAGGGCAGCTGGGGGGCCTGGAGACAGACCCAGCCCCTGTCCCTCCTGTGTCAACCCAGGGTTTCTCTACCCCAAAGTCATTCAGAGTAGGAAGGGCACCCCAACCTCTGCACCCTGCCTGTCAAGCCCACGGACACCCTGGCTCCTCCCAGCAACCTTCACACACAGGTTGATCTTTGCCCTTTCTGGGCCCCCTCTGAACTCTCTGTGCCACCTCTTGGAATGCTAAGGGTCACAGATTGGCTGCTTCCTGGCCACTGGGCAACAGTCTGGGGCACTGCCCAGCTGGGATAGGGTAGGTGGACAGGTGTCTTAGCCTGGCCTCGATGGCAGAGATGTGGACAGAGAGGCATCTGGGGGCCAAGTGTCTCATTCCTTCCAGAAGTGACCTCTGAGAGAGGCTCAGTGGAGCTCAATGACGTACCAAAGGTTAGCAGCAAGCAGAGGGGCCTGCATTTGAACCCAGCTGAGCTGACTCCAATTCCAGTGCTCTCCCACCTCCTGCACTGCCTGGCTGGGGTCCTCCCCCTCCACCTGCCACCTCCCCCCACTGCCATCATCCCTGCTGAGGCAGCTCCTTTTGTCAGCCCATCTTTCTGCCACTCAGCTTGTCAGGCAGTTGCAATGAATCCTGTCACTTAGAGATGGCTCCCAGCCCCCTCCCAGAGATGTCTTCATACAGCCCAAACTGCCAATTCACTTGTTCGTTTGTTCATTGATTCATTCAACAGACCCTCCTTAATGCCTGCTCTGTGCCAACCAGTCCTAGGCACTCAAGTCCCAGGTACATGAGACCTAGGCCCTGTCCTCCAGCAGCTCCCAGTCTAGCAAGGCTCAAAAGACATGGGTGAAAAAACTAGATAAAATTTAGATTTGGGTAAGAGCCCCGGGTCGGGTATAGACAAAGTTTTTGAGGACCTGAGGAGGAACTAACTTCTTTGTAGAAGATGGTGCTAAAGGACGTGCCGCCCAGTGGAGGAAAAACAGCATGGCCTGGACGTGGCAGACACAGGGTGTAGTCGTAGGGAGGGGAGGCTGAAGTTAAACCTGGAGAGGGGGCAGTTATCACGCCCGTCTGTCTTCTCCACCTATGGGAACAACTACGAGGCAACCACTGGACCCCTCTGGGCTGGGCATTCACGTGCAAGGTGGCCCTCCTGAAAGGCCCAGGCTGGGTGTCAGCTCCATAAGTTGATGGGGCCAGGCACCCAGAGTTCTGTGGGGCATTCCCAGAGAAGGTCCCAGAGCCTCAGTTTCCCCCAAGTGAGGATGAACTGAGATGATGATAGAGTGGCCAGCACAGCAGATGCTCAGTAACTCGGCCCTCCCTTTGAGATCTGATCCCTCCAGAGGGCAGATTTCAATGGGAGCCCCTGAGCCCTTCACCACTGACTTTGCCCACCTGTGCCCCAAGGGCTGAGGGCCTGTGTCCTCCAACCTCTCCCTAGTAAAGCTCCAGTCCACAGGGGAGGCAGCTTGGGTGAGGGAAGACCTCAGACTTCAGTCAGGCAAACCTGGGCACTAACCACAGCTCTGCCACTTCCCAGTTGTGTGACTTCTTTGCGCCTCGGTCTGTTCATCGTAAAATGGGGGTAATGCCTGCCACAGAGGATAAAAATGTAAGGATGGAGTGACAACATGGGTGTGTGCTGCCAGAAGGCACCTATTGCACAGTTGGAGCTCAGGAAATTTTGGGCTTCACACTCACTCAGGTACCAGCGACTCCCCCAGGGCCCATTTCCTAAGAAGAACTATGGAAAATTGAGGTCTGACCATGCGTTGGGGTATTACTGGCCACCACACCCTCCCTCACCTTCCTTCCCCTTTTCTTCCATTCACTCACCACTTCTCCTCAAGCAAACTGGGCGGGGCAAGGCCATCCCTGCTCAGCACAGCTTCCCTGGGCCTGGCAGCCAGCAGGTCAGAGCCTGGCCCTCAGGACGCTGCATCCCACTCTGCCCGCAATGCTGCCCTGACTGTTGCATGCCTGGTGCTTTCACATACGGGCCACCTTGAACTTTACCATTGCCCAAAGAGGTTGGAAATTCTAAGCCCCATGCTACCAGGGGGAAACTGAGGCTCAGAGAAGAGAAGTTACTTGCCCCCAAGTGATAGAGCTAGAATTGGACTCCATCCCCACTCCCTCTCACCTCTAAATTTCTGTCCCTACTCTATCTCAACCCCAACTGTATGACTAGTAACTAGTGGAGCAAGAGGGAGATCTGCAGGCAGTGGACGGTGGGGTCACTCAGGCTGCTAGGCGTCCAGAGGTTTGGCCTCCCTGGTGAAGGGCAGAGGAGGGGGCTCAGGGCCCTCAAGGCTGCTTGGGAGCACCAGGGCAAGAAGGGTGCCTCCTAGGGTTGGGGTTCAGATCAGCTACCTCCTGCAAATCAGGTCTGCCCCCCGGGAATTACCAGACTGGCAGGGCAGAGAGACTGGCCACCGGTTTGGCAGGAAGGGAAATCTCTGGAGGACTCGTGTTGGGGATGACTAACTTCAACAGGCAGGGACTCGGGGGCCGTCTGGTGGGGGGAGCAAGAACAGATATCAAGGCAGAGGAAAGAGCAAAGCAGAAAGCCAGAGTGTGCAAGGGTGTAGGGGGAATAGAAAAGTTTGCTAAAGTGCAGGGTGGAGGTGAGGGGGAGAGAAACTGGTGAGGCTGAAGGGGTGCATGAGTCAGGCCCAGGTGGGACTTCAGGCTGCAAAACTGGCAACTCCCAGGCCTCCCAGAGCAGGAGTGGGGCCAGGTGGGACAATGGGGAGGAGTAGGGCCAGCCCCACCTGAAGACACAGACAGTCCGTTAAACAGTGTAAAAATCAAAACCTCTGCGGGCCAAACAAAATAGGCGTGTGGGCTGGCCTTGCCCCAAGTGGGTTTCTCAGAGACCTCTGCTCTGTGCTGGGAGCCATGGAGGGCTCTGAGCAAAGCAAAGGGTTTCGGGAGGAGGGCGGGACCAGGCAGCAACAGCAAGGGAAAGGGGAAGGCAGAAGGATTCCTGGATGGCATCCCTGGGGTTGGGAGCAGCGTGGCAGAGCATCCAGGGAGGGGCACACGGGGGCAGGCAGTGGCAGGGATGAGTGATGGCGCCCCGTTGCCAAGAAGGAAGCAAGCAGGCTGGAAAGGAACCTTGGGCTGGGTAGGGAAGGGTTTCAGCTCTGTCCATCTTGCACAGCCCCAGAGAAGTCAAGACTTCTCCAGTAGCCATGGCCCGCGTTCAGGGAGATGTCACTATTAAAGCGGGTCACATGGGGGAGTGCAGGGGCAGGGAGAACAAGGGCCGCCTCGGCAGGGAGTGGTGGTGGGGGGGCGGGGGGAACCGGTTCCGTGCTAAGCTATGCTCTGCACAAACTTTTTCTCCTCCTCAGCGACTTATCCCCATGCTCCAGGTGGGAGACGAGGCTCAGAGAGGAGCCTGAGGCTGTAAAACTAGAAAGAGGTAGGGCTGGGATTTGAATCCAGGTTCGGCAGACCCCAAAGCCTGTGCTTTTTCCTCTATGGCAGGGGTCACCAACTCAAATCCCTAGCTGGGTCAGGCACCAACACCCATACAATAACAATAATAGTAACTAACATCCCTTGAGCACTGACTACATGCCAGATAATGGTCTAAGATCTTTATATGTATCTAACTCATTTAATCCGCAACAACTCTTTGAAGTCAATAACATTTTTTGCTCCGTTTTTATAGAGGAGGAAATTGAGGCACAGAGAGGTCACACAGCACAAACTTGAACTCAGGCAGTCTGAGGCAGTCCCTGCCTACCACTGCCTCTACAAATAACAAATATGTCAAACAGGCCCCAGAGGCCACTTGGGGAGAGCATGAGTCCCTGCGCGGGGCAGGGGTTGCTGCTCAGTGCCAGCCAAGGTTGTCATTCTGGAAAGAAGCTCAGGATTGCTGGAACATCACAGTCTTAAAGAGGAGACAGAAAACTGGATTTTTATGTAAGATCTCCTGATTTTTAAATGTGAGAAACCCCTTTAAAACTTTAAAAAAAAAGAAATTCTCAGGGCCAAAATATTTATACTAGTTGCCGTCAAGTTGATTCTGACTCATGGCAACCATGAGTGTGTCAGAGTAGAACTATGCTCCATAGGGTTTTCAATGGCTTGTTTTCTGGAAGTAGATCACCAGGCTTTTCTTCCGAGGTGCCTCTGGGTAAACTCAAACCTCCAACCTTTTGGTTAGCAGCCAAGTGCATTAACTATTTGCACCACTCAGGGGCTCTAATATCCTACATATCTGAGAGCTAGATCCAGCTCTAGATCTAGATCTCTGTAACCTGGGTGCTACCAGGGTGCTTTGGGAGCAAAGAGCAGAGATTTCAGCAAGGAGGGCAGGGAGCAGCTTCCTGGGGGAGGAGATGTTTGCAGGCCTGTTTCCAGTGGGGCTGGAAAGAAGGGACTGGTGGTAGAAAGCTCCCCGAGACAGGGCCAAGTGAAAAATGTAGGAGGTGAGAGGTAGGGAAGAACTGGGGATGATTCAAGCCCTGGAGTTCAGAGCCCTGGTGATGGGAAGAAAGACAGGGTGCAGGGAAGCAGGTTCGGCACCCTGCCTTTGTGGCTGCAGAGGTGGGTTCCATTGGTGGACTGGCTGAGTTAGAGAGGCTTATGGGACATTTTGTGGGGAGATGCTTGCAGGAAGTTGGCTATGTGTGTCTGGAGCTGGGGATATATGGGTGGGAGAAAGGGCCCAGGACAGAGCCAGGGAGGGGTAGAAGCTGCTCTGGGTAGATGATGAGAAAGCTGGAGGAGCTGCTAGAAAGGTAGGAAGAGACCCAGGGAGACCATTGCAATAGTCATTTTGAGAGGAGAGTTTTTCTACTTCACTAAGGGGGGATTCCCAGAGATGTCTGAGCTGTGCTTTAGTAGGGTAGAAGGGGAAGATGGAGTCAGCCTGTACAGCAATGCTGCTCACAGTGTGGTCCGTGGACCAGCAGCATCAGCATTGCCTGGGAGCTTGTTAGAAATGAAGAGCCTCAGGCCCCATTCTGGACCTACTGAACCGGAATCTCTGCAGGTGGGGTTCTCCAGGTCATTCTAGTTCGTGGTCAAGTTTGAGAACCACTGCTCTATACTATATAGTATAACATGGTGTGCTGCGCCCAAGGTGGGGTGGGCCTGTGGGAGACCCTGAGCCCCAAGAGGAAACAATTGCAATAAGGAGATCACTGGCTACAGAGACACCTCTGCCTCCTCACAGACAACAGCAAACAGTGATAGGCCACTTACCATGTGCTGGCCACCATCCTATATTAAACTCATTTGATCCTCACAACAGCCCCAGGAAGTGAGTTACTATTATTAGTATCATCCCCTATTTATAGATGGAGAAACAGAGACAAGCAGGTTAAGGAACTCACCCAAGGTCACACAGCTAGTAAGTGGCAGAGATAGGATTAAAAGTCTGTGCTCCTACCCACCATGCTATACAGCTGGGCCCACCCAGCAGGGGCTGGGGGAGGAGTGAGCCAGGGATGACTGTCCGGTACTTTGCCTAAGTCCCAGCACACAGTGGTTGCCACGTGATATGAACAGGAGCCAGAGGCTGTCTGAGCTAAACCCTGACCAAGTAGAGGTGTGGCTGGGCTGCCCAGGGTGGCCCTCCAGGCAGGGGAGGGAGAGCACAAATCCAGTTCCTGCATGCTGAGCAGGGACTGTCCCTTGGGGATCCTCCCTGGGCTCTGCTCTGACTTTCTACCTCGGTTCTCTTTTAGGTTCTGGCTGTCTCAGATGGAGGTAAGTGACGAGGTGTGTGGGAAGCCTGGCTGGGGGTGGGGGTGGGGATGAGTTGGGGCACCCTTACCACGTGCTATCTTTCCAGGGACTGTACGTGGAATGTGGATAAGGCTGGGCAGGGGTGGCATAAGACTCACTCCCACTTATCCATCCCCTTGTAGAGCTGAGCAGTGTAGCGGAGCCCCAGGACCAGGGCAGAGGCAGCTCCCTCAGCATCCACAGCCTCCCCAGCGGCCCCAGCAGCCCTTTCCCCACTGAGGAGCAGCCTGTGGCCAGCTGGGCCCTGTCCTTTGAGCGGCTGCTGCAGGACCCGCTGGGCCTGGCTTACTTCACTGTAAGCCCTGGGGTGGGGTGAGGAGGGTGGGTGTAAGTGGCCATGAAGGGGGAGCGGCTGGAGGCACGAGAGGGCATGGATGGAGCTGCTTCAGGCTGGTGAGGGTATGGCTCCTGTCTAGCCCTCTGGTAGCCTTTCTTTGGCGTTCCTTTCATCTCCTCCCAGCAGAGAACTCTTCTTCCTTCTCTCTGTCCTTGTCTCTGCCTCTCATTTTCTCCCTGCATCTCCGGATCCGACGCTGTCTGCCTGTCTGGCCCTATCTGTCTGGCTTGGCCTCTTGGCCCTGTCGCTGTCCCAATCCCCGACCACATCTCCTAACTGGGTTTCTGTGTCTCTGCCTGCCTCCCCTCCACCGTCCCTCCCCCCCAGGAGTTTCTGAAGAAGGAGTTCAGCGCCGAGAACGTGACTTTCTGGAAGGCCTGCGAGCGCTTCCAACAGATCCCGGCCAGTGACACCCAGCAGGTGGGGGAGACGGAGAGCTGGGGCATCGGGTTGGGGGCCAGGGTTTGGGCCGTGCTCGCTGCCCACTGACCTTTTCCTTCTGCCCCTCGTCCCCAGCTAGCCCAGGAGGCCCGCAGCATCTACCAGGAGTTCCTGTCCAGCCAGGCGCTGAGCCCAGTGAACATCGATCGGCAGGCCTGGCTCGGCGAAGAGGTACTGGCCGAGCCCCGGCCGGACATGTTCCGGGCGCCGCAGCTTCAGGTGGGCTGGCCTAGGGGGCGCTGTCTGGGATGGGAGGGCATGGCTTTGGAAAGGGGAGACTTGACAGCAGAGGCGGGGTCAGATCAAGGTGGGGAGCCTGAGCGGAGGGAGAAAAATAGGGTCGCTATGAGTAGGGGTCGACTTGATGGCAACGGGTTTGGTTTTTGGCTTTGGTGTGGAGCCCGTCCTATAGGGTCGCTATGACGGCAGCGGATTTGATTTTGGTTTATAGAGCCTAAAGCAGGCGCAGGGCCTGGGTTAGAGGGCCTTACCAAGGGTTGTGGTGGAGGAAGAGCTAGGGCAGTCCTTCACGCGTGTCTAGCTCAGATAGGGGCGGGGCCAAGAGCAGGGGTGGAGCCTGGACCGTGGAGGTGGGCCTAAGGACCTGAGGTGGGTGGGTGGCGGGTAGGGGCTTCCTCCCTAGGTTGGGGGCGGGGTCGCCGGCAGCGCGCAGAGAGCCCACTCCGGCTCATAGTCCTGGCTCCTGCCCTGCAGATCTTCAACTTAATGAAGTTCGACAGCTACGCGCGCTTCGTCAAGTCCCCCCTGTACCGCGAGTGCCTCCTGGCCGAGGCCGAGGGGCGCCCTCTGCGGGAACCTGGTTCCTCACGCCTCGGCAGCCCGGACGCCACGAGGAAGGTGCGGGAGGAGGGGCCTTGGGAGGCAGGGACCTTGCAGACCCTATGGGAGAGGGGACGCCCCTGGGGGCAGATCTGTGGGGGTGTGCCCATGGTCTGCATGCTGGCTAGGATCCGATCCCGTGCCAGCGCCTTCCCTGTACCCGCAGAAGCCGAAACTGAAGCCCGGGAAGTCGCTGCCGCTGGGTGTGGAAGAGTTGGGGCAACTGCCGCCTGCTGAGGGCCCTGGGGGCCGCCCGCTCCGGAAGTCCTTTCGCAGGGGTGAGAGTAGGAGCTGGCGGCTTAGAGGGGAGGTGGTTGGAGGCGGAGTGGTGGGAGTTTGGACTAGCCTTGGGAACGCCCCGTCTCTCTTAATTGCCCCACCGAAAGGCAGTCCCTGTGACCACCACGTTCCCCGGGGTGGTTCCGTTCCCAGGCTAGACCCCAGAAGTTTGGGAAGCCTCCAAGGTAGCGACGCTTCCAGGGACCCAAAGCACATTGGACCTCTGCAAGAGGGTGCCAAACAAGGTTCTGGAGACGCCGACTCTTGGGTCAGGCGGCGGAGAGGTGGGTGGAGGGAGGAAGAGCTGTTCCTCTCATTGCTCCTCCTCCCCCAGAGCCGGCAGGCGGGGTCGCAAACTTGCGCCGCGAGTCTCAGGGGTCCCTAAACTCCTCTGCCAGTCTGGATCTCGGCTTCCTCGCCTTCGTCAGCAGCAAATCTGAGGTGAGCCAACTGCTGGGGGAGATGAGGTGCGGGCTAGGGCCACTACTCAGGCCCCTTTTCATGGCCGCCATCATTCCCAGTTGCGGTCTCGACTTTCATCTTCTGGCTTGCTCTGCGGACTCAATTCCTCAGCCTTCTTCCTGTCCTCACCACATTGGATCCTATGCATGTCATGGGCACACATTTTCTGTGTGGGTATGTGTGGGTCCCCACTGGTGGACACATCTGCCCAGGTGTACACAGCATGTGTGTGTGTGGCTCCAAGGGTGGACCTGTCTCTGGGTGCCCATATGCCTGGGTGTGCATACATGTGTTCCTGTAGGAGGCTGTATCTTTGCCTGCCAACAGGTGTGCCAGGTGTGCCCTTGGGCGTGTGTATGTGTGTGTGTGTGTACCCCAGTGAGCATACCTGTGTACCTGTCTCTGTACCTGTCTGCATGCCCTTGCATGTGTACACATAACCATCCCCCTACTCCTGCCCAGAACCAGAGCCACCGGAAGAGCCTTGGGAGTGCAGAGGGTGAGAGCGAAAGCCGGCCAGGGAAGTACTGCTGCGTGTATTTGCCTGATGGCACAGCCTCCTTGGCCCTGGCCCGACCTGGCCTCACCATCCGTGACATGCTGGCAGGCATCTGTGAGAAACGAGGCCTCTCCCTATCTGACATCAAGGTCTACCTGGTGGGCAAAGAGCAGGTGCGAATTAGGCCTGGCCCCCGACTCTATCCCCCTTCCTGATCCTGACCCCAGCCATATTCCTGTCTCTGCCCAGCCATGACCCCAACCCCAACTCCATTCCCAATCTCCTGGAGCAACCCTAATTCCAACTGCATTCCCTGGCATCACCCCGTTTCTAACTCCAGCCTCCCATCCCCAGCATCAGCTCCTCACTTCAACTCAGACGTCCACCCTCATCTCTGCAAAGATCCTATACCCTACCCCATACCCATCCCAGTTTCCTACTTGTTGTATCATTCTCACTGGGATAGTCTCAGGGAGGTAAAGGTGCCCCCCCAGCACTCCCAGAAGTCTACTGCCATCTCCACAGTCTGTTTCTGAAATGGCCATTTGAAGGGAGTCCTCACCTCTGCCACCAGGGACACCCAACCTCACCTAATCCATGAAAAACTTTCCTTTAGGTGCAAACTAGCGTGAAGTGTTAAGGAGGAGTCTAGGGAAAAACTCACTTTAAACAAAACCATCGAGTGAGGGGGATCTAAAGGAAGAAGGCTGCATTCCAGGGGCGCTTGTCAGGATTTCCTTAACCCAGGAGACAAGTCCTAAGGCCCTGCCAGGTCAGTGGGCTAGGTACTAGGACCTGGGCTCTGCCCTCCAGGCCCACAGGCTGGAGGTGAGTCAGGCAGGATGTCATCAGGCCAAGGAGTCAAACCTCCAGAGAGAGTTTTCTGGGGGGAAGGCAGGTATTTCTGGCTGGTCTGGAAAGGCTTCATGGAAGAGGCAGCAATTGGTGAGGATGCAGAGGAGTTTGCTTGGCAGTGATGAGGGGGCCGGGCATTCCAGGCAGAGGGCACAGCTTAAGCAAAGGCATGGAGGTGGGTAAGCGCAGGACAGGTTAGGGGCCTGGAGCGTGGCAGTGTGAGGGCAGCAATGAGGAGGAGCTCTGCCCACTTCAGGCCGCCAGGGCAGCTGCCAGCAGCCCAGATGGGCCTTCATGTCCAGCTAAATATAGCTTCACACCCACACTCCAGCTGTCATTGTAGCACAGCACAGGCCTAGTGCCTGAGAGAGGCTGGCCCAGTCTCTTCCCACCCCCTGGCCTGGCGCAGGCACATGGGGCCTCTGCAGTCTGAAATCACAAGTCACTATTTATGTACCTCCTGTGTGCCAAGTACTGTGCCAGATGATTTATGTCCCTCTGGCTCCTGAGTGGCTTAAATGGTGTGCACTTGGCTACTAACCAAAAGGTAGGTGGTTTGAATTCACGTAGCAGTGCCATGGAAGAAAGGCCTGGCAATCTACTTCCTTAAGATTACAGCCACTGAGAACCCTATTGGAGCAGAGTTCTACTCTGAAACACATGGGGTCACCATGAGTTGGGATCAACTTGATGGCAGTGCATTTGATTTTTGGTCTCACAGCAGTCTTGGAGGTGGGCTTTGGTGCCCCATTTTGCAGTGAGGAGACAAGATGTGTCAGTAGGGGGGGATGGAGCAAAGCGAACAGGTGTCAAAAAAGGAACAAGGCCTGGGTGGCTGACCAAAAGTGCAGGAGGAAGTACATCCAGCTGGACTGGCTGGAGTTCAGATGTGTGAGGGACAAGGGGGCAGCCGTCCTGGAGGCAGATTCAGTCCTGGCCCTGATGGACAACGGGGCAGCTGTGCTGGAGGCAGATTCAGTCCTGGCCCAGAAGGGGCGGCACCCATCATCCAGGACCTAAGCTGCCCCTTACTGAAGCAGCCGATGACCGTTTCATGCTCCCCCCCCCATGTTTCCCATAATTCTGTTCCTTTCCCAAACTCTGTCCAGCATTCTTGCCACCCTATTTCCAAGTCCTCAGGCTCCTATGCCAGCCTGGCCTTACCCCATCTGCACCTCTACTGCTGTCCTTCCAACTCTCTAGGGATCCCCAATAGCGGCCAGGTCAGGAAATGACGGTGGCTCCCTCAGACCCTGGGGATGGCTCAGGGTGAGGGAGGGACTGTGACCTTGCTTGGTGTCCGCAGAAGGCCCTGGTCCTGGATCAGGACTGCACCGTGCTAGCGGACCAGGAAGTGCGGCTGGAGAACAGGATCACTTTCGAGTGAGTGCCCGCCCTGCAGCTTGGGGCCTCGGGCCCACGCCCTATGGAGGGTCGCGGTTTCTAGTCTCTCCCCCAAGGCCCTGCCCCCTGTGATAGCCCTGCCTCTGGACTAAGGCCACGACCCCAAGTCAGTCCCACCTACGCCTAGCTCAGGCTCTGCCTTCTCCAGTCTGGGCAGGGTGGGTTAGGGGAGCGGGGCCGGTTTTCCGCCCTTCCGCAGCCCCGGGGTCCCGCGCAGGCTCGAGTTGGCAGCGCTGGATCGTGTGGTGCGGATCTCGGCCAAGCCCACCAAGCGGCTGCAGGAGGCGCTGGAGCCTATCCTGGCGAAGCACGACCTGAGCCTGCAGCAGGTGACGCTGCACCGGGTAAGCGGCGGGATCGCGGGCAGGGACGGGGTGGCGGGGAGGCGGGCTGGTTGTCCTGCCGGTTGCTGACCTGCTCCCGCAGCCAGGCGAGAAGCAAGCGCTGGATCTGGAGAAGCTAGTGAGCTCCGTGACGGCCCAGAGACTGGTTTTGGACACTCTCCCAGGTAGGGGACGTTGGGCCCCCAGAGACACATGGCCCATAGGGTTGGTGCAGACCAAGGAGAAAGCGGGACTGGGCGGGAGGCGAACCCGAACGGTGGCGTTCTCTGCCACAGGTACTAAGATCCCCGCCGCCAGCGACCTGTCCCCCCGCCGCAGCCAGGTGAGCCAGGGTCAGGGAGTCCTGCCCTTTTCTTTCCATCCACTGCTACTCCCCTGCTGGCTGTGGCTCTGACCTAACGTTCTCACAGGGCGGCAGGCCCAGGACCCAGGACAAGGCCTCCCACTCTCATCCACTACCCACTAACTCGCTGGCCGAGCCGCCTTGTAGTGCCACTGGGAAGCGGCAGACCTGTGACATTGAAGGTACATTGGGGATGGTGGAGGCTGGGGACCAGAGGGGCCAGGGCAGTGGTGTTGGGGGCCCTTGAGAGTGCCATGAGAGAGGCTTGAACTGAGGCAGGGGATGGAGACCAGAGGGGCTGCACTGGGAGCTGGGGCCATTGGTGCTCGAATCTGGGAGGCTGTTGCTTCAGTGAGGGGAGTAGGACTCTGGTGGCCCCTGACTCTGCGACCACCCTCAGGCCTGGTAGAGCTGCTGAACCGGGTGCAGAGCAGCGGGGCCCACGACCAGAGGGGCCTTCTGCGCAAAGAGGACCTGGTGCTTCCAGAATTTCTGCAGCTGCCCACCCAAGGGCCAAGTGCCCAGGAAGCCCCACCACAGACTGAATTATCCACCCAGCCCAGGGGCGGCTGCTTGGACTCCACTGGCCACCCAGCCCTCTGACAGCTGCCCGACAGTCCAGGCCGGCTGCATGGCACCTGCGGGCCAAGCATGCCATGGGTCCGCTCTGCATGCCCTATATGTTCCATAAATGTCCCTGGCCCCGTCTTCCATGGGCAGGCCCATGGGAAGAGTGGGAAAGGGGTGGAGAGGGGGCTCAGGGGAGCCACACCCCACGGGTACCACCACCTGACCCCTCACAGGCTCATCCACTCTCCCCTTGCAGCCAGGCCCCTGGGGGGAGGTGAGCCCAGCCCAGAGGGGTGGTGTTGGCCGCGCCAGCCTCCCTACACTGTGCCAGGACTCAGTGGGGAGCAGGAGGAAGGGCCGGGCCCCTCAGGTTGCTGATATGAGTCAGGCCTTGGGGTACAGGTGGGCAGCCTCTCTCTCCACCGACACAGACTGGACTGTACATATGGATTTTGCAGTTGGCTTTGGGGCAGCTGGGTATGTCCTGGATGTATGATATTGTTATTATAATAATTATTATTATTCAGCCATGAGGTGTTTTCCTTGTGTGCCAGTCTGTCCTGTGCGCCTCTTCCCCCCCGCACCCCAAACCACACTGCCTCTGTCACCAAGGTCAGTGTCAGGAAGCTCTTGGTGATCTCAGGATGTACCTCCTGACTTCCTGTTGTCAGAAGCTCTGTTCTTGACTGCCCAGACTATGGGGTGTGTGCATGAGAGAGAGAGAGAGACAGCAAACGGGAGGAAGAGAGGAGGGAGGGGAGAACTCTCTGGGGAGCTGCCTCTGCGAGGCGGAGTACTGTTCTGCAGCCTCTGTGGGTCTGCGTACATCGTTCTGGCCATTGTCCTCTGCTTTCTGTGTGGACCCATAGTTAGGGACTGAGTGTCTCAAGCTTGACTGGTGGCCCTTTTGCATGCATTGGAAGCCCTGTGTGGGAGACTCTGGCTGTTGGCGGGGCCAGGGGGCAGATTCTGACCCTTGCCTGCTTCGGCTGGGAGGTCTTTCCTGTCTCAGGCAGCCAGGCAAGCTCAGAGCCCCCACAGGGAGAGGGAGCAGGGAGGACCTCCCAGAAGGAGGGGCCCAGAAAGGTAAGTGCTGCAACAGAGGAAGCAAGGAGATATGGGCGCCCGAGAAGTCACCCGAAGGTGAGGAGATCTCCTGATGCCTTAAGGAGTTCGATCTCTCTCCCCTACTCCAGGTCTCTGCACCTGCTGTCACCTCTGGAACGCCACCTGCCTCATATAGTGTCATTGGTTCTCTGTCATTCCTGGAATCAGTGGGAGGGAACATTGTGTTTTGCTGGCCCACCATCTCTTTCTCCAGAGTTGAACCCAAGCCTGCCTTTGGGAGCTTCAGCCCTCTGACCCCCTTGGCCCGTTTTCTTTGGCTAGGTTGACCCCACCCCCTGGCTGCTGGGGTGAGCTCATGATCCAGGCCTGGCCAATCAGAGTACTCTCTTTCCCTAGCCACAGTGGTTCAGGGGTGAATGGTCCTCTGACTCAAGTTGTCCCAAGCAGAATCCCAATCCTGGTCATTTTCTACCATCTCCTGAGGATGGTGAGTTTGTAGAAAGCCCTGCGTGGAGAGAATCTGAGTATGAATGAGGACAACACGGGACAGGAGAACCAAGAGACGGAAAGAGATTTTAGACAAAATTATGTGAACGCCTGGATTCAGCCATTCAATGACCCCTAGAGTTTCTCATTAAGCAAGCCAATAAATTCTTCGTGTATCTGTGTGCGTTTGTTACTCTGAGTCAGATTTCTAAGACCTGCAACCACAAAAAACACCAGTTGCTGTTGAGTTGTCTTCAACTCATGACAACCCCATGTGTGTCAGAGTAGAACTGTGCTCCATAAGGTTTTCAGTAGCTGATTTTTTTGGGAAATAGATCACCAGATGTCTTAGTTACACAGTGCTGATATAATAGAAATACCACAAGTGGACGACTTTAACAAAGAGAAGTTTATTCTCTCCGTCCAGTAGGCTAAAGTCTGAATTCAGGGTGCTGGCTCCAGGGGAAGGCTTTCTCTCTCTGTTGGCTCTGGAGGGAGGTCCTTGTCATAAGTCTTCCCTTGGTCTGGGAGCATCTCAGCACAAGAACCTCAGGTCCAAAGGACTCGTTCTGTTCCCAGCACTGCTTTCTTGGTGGTATGAGGTCCCCAACTCTCTGCTCACTTCTCTCTTGTATATCTCAAAAGAGATTGGCTTAAGACAATAGCTAATCTTGTAGATCTCATCAATATAACTGCCACTAATCCATCTCATTACATCATAGTGATAGGATTTACAACACATAAGGAAATCACATCAGATGACAAAATGGTAGACAATCATACAACACTGGGAATCATGACCTAGCCAAGTTAACAGATATTTTGGGGGGACACAATTCAATCCATGACACCAGGCTTTTCTTCTGAGGCACCTCTGGATGGAATTGAATCTCCAGCCTTTCAGTTAGCAGCTGAACCGGTTGACTATTTGCATCACCCAGGGACTCCCGAAACCACAAAAATCTTACTTCATTGAAGATCTCAGTTTGAAGAGCTCAGAGAAGACTTCCTGGTCACCCTATAGAAAGTGCACCTCACCTTAGTTCTCTGACACCTTATCCTGTTTTCTTCCTGTGCAGCATTGATCACACTCTGTGAATATCTTATTGACTTATTTTACATGAATTTGCTGACAGTGGAATGTGAGTGCCCTGATGGGAGGGACCTTGTCCATCTTATTCACTGTCGTGTCCCCTTGGCTTAGTGGACTGACAAATGATGCCACAGCCCAAGACAGTCTCAGCAAAGGATGCCAGGACAGCAGGGCAGTGCAGGCCCTGGGCAGGGAACTGCTTAGCACCAGGGTCCAGTCTGTGACCAGGAGTGAGGCTAGGGAGATAAGCCCATGTCCCGGCCCCCACCAGCTGCAGAACCTCCCTCAAATTTCCTGGGATGTGGGGCTTCTCCCTTGTGAGAAGGGACACCCTTCCATGCACCGCAGGATGGAGAGGTGAGAGATGGGAGTTGGTAGGTCCTATAGGTCAGACCCACCCTTTACCCAACCCTGCACCTCTGTAGACCCAGCAGTGATACCTGTTATTCTTAGGGGTCCCAGCTCCATGAGGGAGGGGGTCATGGGCCAAGAGAAAGAGCTCACACAGAGGCTGGCCCCTGCAGGGGTGCAGCTCATATTTACTGAGGCCCCCAAGTTAGACACACTCCATCCTTTATGTCACTGGCCACACCACAAAACAGCCTGGGGGGGATGAAACCGAGGCTGCAGGAAGGGAAGTGACCAGGCCAGGATCCTGCAAGGAATTGTCACAGGAGCACTCAGGGCTGTCCAACTACAGGACACACACCAGGAAGGGCACAGACACTGCAGAAACCCCTGACAAGGAGTCAATGCCCTCTCGTGGGAGGGTACATTGCTATGGCTACTCTGAGGGGCAGTTTGGGAGTTTCTGTTAAAACTAAAAACACATAGCGTGTGACTCCAGCAGCGCTCCTGGAGAATCATTCCCTCCTAGCAGCAAGGAGGCGCATCCCTGCAGCATTGTCTATAACCCCAAAACTGGCAAACAGCCAAATGTGGACAGGGCAGTGGGGAGGGGGGCAGATAACAAAACACACTGTGGCATCTCCATGCTCTGGAATATCACACTGCAGAGAAAGAATTGAGTACAGTATGTCCTGACAGGGAGACTTCTCTAAGAAATGTTATTGTTCAGTGAAATAAAGCCAAACAATGCATATAGCACGATACCTTTCTATAAAACACACATACAAACAAGCACTTACAAGTGTACAGAAAGGAGAAAGAATGTTCTAGAAGGATACACGCCAAACTGACAATAGTGGTTATTTCTGGGAGATGGGGAGGGGACCTGGATTGGGGGTAGTGGTTAAAGAAGACTTTAGCCTTCAATTTTTTTAAAGGATGCAATTAATAATAATAATAATAATCAGGACCCTTCTTTGTCACTGCAGATCCTGCCTCTCCCCAAACACACCTCCTGCTGCAGCCCTGGGCTGAGGGAAACCCGGTTCCCTCCTCCCAGTTTCTGCACTCCCAGAATCCTTCAAGGCCCTGGGCCCTCACCATCCTAGCTAGGCCAGACCCCATGCAGGGACAGAGATCCATACATGGGGGCAGGGACAAGGAGCACCAGTTCTCGTCAAGCCACAGGGCCAGGTTACACAGCCACTGCACTGAGCCTGGGCTCCTAGGTGGTTGGGAAACCAAAACTGTAGTAGAGCTGCTTCCCCTCCCCCAACCAGGTGGGGGAGCCTGGGGCAGGGGTGAGGGAGTAGGGGTGGGCATGGGGGTGGGGGGTGGGGGGTGCTGGCCCTGTGTACCCAGTGCTCAGCGTGCAGCAAGGGAGAGAACATACATTTGCTGACCACTCTGCACCCTTCCCCACACTCCCGTTTTACAGAGGACACTGAGGCTAAGACAGTGGCTGTGGCTTCCTTGGGATGTCCATGAAACCCTAGCTTGACTAGTCCCAAGCCTCTGAGAGAGAATCTTGCCACATGTCTCCTGTCTCCTACCCTACCCCCTTGGGGGCCCCAGGGCTGGGGGAAGGGATAGTACAGGATGGGCATAGGACCAGCACAGGGCACACAGTGACCTACGCTCTGGGCCAGTGTGGGGGCAGGTAGAGGCACCGGCTGCTGGTAGCTTACTTGGAGCCCTGACTGGAAGTGCTGACAAAGCTGTGGGCCGGGTACTCCCTGGGGCAGCCACCCCTATCCCCAAGGGTGAGCACAAGGTGCACCCTGCAGGGGGGCTGTCCTGGTAGTTAAGTGACTCCAGCTTCCCAGGGGGTGGAGAGGCTGGAATTCAGTTCCCACAGGGAAGCAAATAGGCAGGTAGAGAGGAACACACACAGCTTGTTATATTGAATCAACAGACACAGCCCAGGCTGGGCACATCTCTGGGGGTGCCATTCATGTCTCAGGTGGTCCTGGTGGGGTCCAGGAAGAGTTGGGACCATGAATGTGTGCATGCATTTTGTGAATCCTAAAGGGTCCAGGTTGGGGGTACTCTGTGACCCTCTTAGCACCTGTCTCTAGAGAACTGGCTTGGGGGTAGAGCAGAGGTAGAAAGCCAAGAAGAACAACTCTAGAACAAGTGTCCCACCTTCAGTCCAGTCGAGGCTGAAGATGGGTGGGCGGGGGTAACCCCCCTAGCCAGGGAGGCCACTTTGTTCTTCCCTTATCGCTGAGGGGCTGAAGGAATGCAGAGCCCAGACCCAGAACCCGGAACCTGGAATGTGGAACTAGAGCTTAGAGCCCGGAGCCGGAGCCCAGAACCTGGAGAGAAGAGCCGAAATCCAGTGCTTGGAGTCTGGAATTGGAGCCTGGAGTCTAGAACCTGCAGACCGGAAACCAAACCCAGAACCTAGAGCCCAGATACAAAACCCCAAGCTTAATGTTTGAAGCCTGAAACTGGAGCCGGAAGACTAGAACTCAGATCCTGGATCCCAGAACCAGAGGTTTGGCCTAAGCACTTTGAGTGCAAAGAGCTCAGAGCTCCCAGCTGGAGGCCAGAACAAGCGCGTGGATCCCAGAACTTAGAGATCCATGTCTGGGCCCAGAACACGTTGCCCAGGACCTGGAGTCTGAAGCCAGATCACAGAGCTTCAGCCCTAGAACCTGGAAGCCAGAGCCAGGGATCATTTGGTAGCATGCTGCCCATACCTCGCTCTCCACCTGGTCCTTGAGGTCAGCATGCAGGGCCTGGGGCTGGACCACATGGGGAAGGGAGCTGCAGGGAAGAGGGGATTTCTGAGAAAAGCCCAAGGCAGCCTCAGCTCTTTTGGCCACAGACTTTGGCCTCATCAGTAAATGAGTGACTAGTGCCTGGGCCACTGAAATTAATAATTACACAGGACGTTTATCCCACAAACAGGTCAGCCCCACCCTGCCTTGGGCCCACAGAATCTATTTCAGCCTTGGACCCCCAATTTGGAGAATGGGGCTTTGATTGGACAATGTTTCAGGGCCCTGCCCACTCTGTGCTGGGGACTCTGGATTGAAGTCCAAAACAAAGTTAGGAGGGCCCGGGGAGGGGTGGCTCTGTTCCCCAGAAGGAGGTGGCAGGTGACCCCTTGCCACATCCCCCAGCCAACTGATGAGGACAGTTGTCTTGACCACAGATAGAGGGATGGATCCCTGGTGTGTGCAACACACACTTGTGACTGTGTATGTGTGCAGTTGTGTGGGGCTGAATGCTGGGTTGAAATGTTCACTGGGCTCATTTCCAGTTGTCATCTAGTCGACTCCAATTCATGGTGACCCCATGTTTGTCAGAGTAGAACTGTGCTCCATAGGGTTTTCAACAGCTGATTTTTCAGAAGTAGATCACCAGGCCTTTCTTCTGAGGTGCCTCTGGGTGGACTCGAATCTCCAATCTTTCGGTTAGCAGCCAAGCGCATTCACTTTTGGACCACCCAGGGAATCCATGCAGGTTCATCCCATTGCCGTCGAGTCAGTTGCGACTCATAGCGACCTTACAGGACAAGGCTCCATAGGGTTTCCGTGGCTGTAAATCTTTACGAAAGCAGACTACCACATCTTTCTCCTGTGGAGCAGCTGGTGGATTTGAACCACTGACTTTTCAGTTAGCAGCTGAACGCTTAACCACTATACCACCAGGGCTCCGGCAGGTTTATAGGTTTATATGCTTGTTGAATAAATGAACATGTCTGTGAGAAGAGACAGGAATTCTCAAGCTATGTTCCTGGGGAATCTTGCTGTGGGATTACACTGGTCATTAAACAGTTTGCCCAAAAAAAATCCAGTTCATGGACAGTACTCTCTTGAATGCTGGTTTTTCCTCCCTTGATTGCTCTCCGCCCTTAGGTCCTGCAGAAAACTCACATGCAGCCAACTGTGTACAAGGAGTAAGTGAATGTGAACCAAGAATTGCAGGGACAACTGGTGGTGCCAACTTGCACAGCTTGCTGGTTCCTGGACGCACACACTTGTTCTCGCAATCGTTCTCTCCCTGTGTTCAGAAGTCATGCTGCTCCTAGGGAGATAATTTTCCTGTGACGAAACTCAGTATGTGTCAGTCTCTCACGTTCGAGCTGTCCGTGTTTTCTCTGCTTGTTCGCCTCCTGTTTCTTCCTAAACCCACTGGAAGCTGACTCCTTCCCCTACATGGCCCCAAAATGGCTCTCTGAGGTCACCAACAGCCCCTAGTGGCTAAATCCACGCTCTCCTCGGATTACTTGACATCTCAGCAGCATTTGACCCAGCCAACTAGAGTGTCTCTCAAAACGTTGTCCACGTGGCTTCTGGGGTATCTCAGGTACCTAGGGCTGCTGTGACAGAAATACCACAAGTGGCTGGTTTTAAAGAACAGCAGGTTATTTTCTCACTGTTCAGGAAGCCGAAGTCCAAATCAAGGCTCTAGGGAAAGGCTCTCTCTGAAGGCTCTGGGAGCAGATCCTTATCTCCTGGCATTCCTTGGCTCGCTGACATCTATCTTCCCCCTATCTGTGCTTGCTTCTCTGTTGTTGTTGGTAGTTGCTGTTGAGTCAATTCTGATTCATGGCAACCCCGTGTCAGAGTAGAGCTGTACTCTGTAGGATTTTCAAGGCTGTGAGCTTTCAGAAGCAGATCACCAGGCTCTTCTTCTGAAGTGCCTCTGGGTGGGTTCGAACTGCCAATCATTTAACTGTTTGCACCACCCAAGGACTCTTCCTTCTGTGTCTAATCTGTTCTTACTAGATCTCAAAAGTGATTCGGTTTAGGACACACCCTACACGGATATGGCCTCATTAACGTAACATAGAAAACCCTGTTCCCAAATAGGATTACATCCACAAGTATAGGGGTTAGAATTTCAACTCATATTTTGGGAGGGATACAGTTCAGTCCATCACATGGAGCATCCTCTTTTCTGCACATCCTCTGATCCCCGGCAGCTCCTCTTAGTTTCCTTTATTGGCCTCTCTTCCTCTGCCAGGTCCCTGAGTGGCACAAATGGTTTGCGCTCAACTACTAACCTAAAGATTGGTGGTTCAAACAGACCCATTGGCTCCACGGAAGAAAAGCCTGGCAAACTGCTTCCGTAAAGATTACAGCCAAGAAAACCCTATGGAGCAGGTCTACTCTATAACAGATGTGGTTGCCATGAGTCAGAATTGACTAGACAGCACAGGTTTGGTTTTCTTCCTCTACCCTCCTTTGAATGTGGGTGTTCCTCTTGGCTCGGCCCTAGGCCCCTTATCCTTCACTGACATCCTTTCTCTGGCGAGCACCTTCACTGGCATGGTGTGGGGCTGGTAAGGCAGGCAGGGAGCCAGACACACTGCTTCTTCCAGGCAGCTCTGACAGGGTCTTGATTGTTATGCCTGGACTTCTCTGGCCTGTAGGCAGCCTCTCCTCCCAAAGGGGGCTGCCATCCCACCTGGAAGGACCCAAGCAATGGCCTTGCTTATCCCAGAGCCCAAGCCAAGTGCAGCCCAGCAGAAGGAGAACAAAGAGAAACCCACACAGAATAAGGCGCTGCTGGGGGTGTGGGGCAGTGGCACGGATGCTGGGCTTCGGTGCAGCTCCCCAGCGCGGGATAGCAGGGTGGTGCACGCTTCCCTCCCAGCAGTGGAAAGGGGCAGGTTTTAAAAGGGAGAGGGGGTGCCATTGTCAATCTGCATCTTGAGAAGACAGCTGGCTGCATTTTTGGTGAGTGAGTTGGGGGGAAGCAAGGGGGGAAGCAAGGGGAGAAGCAAGGAGGAGGTGGTTGCAATAATCCAGTGGGAGATGACAGTGGCCTTGTCCAGGGACGTGGCAATGGAGATGCCGACAGTGGATGGACAGGGAGCTCCTGGGGAAGTAAAACTTGAAGACTGGGTGATGGATTGGAGATGAAGTGGTGGAGGGCAAGGAAACGTCAGAGATGCCTGCTGGGTTTCGGGCTTGCATTGGTGGGTGACATGCTGTTAGTGGAGTTTGGGAAGACACATGAGCCCTGGATCTGAGTAGGTGCACTCTGCGTGCTTCAGACCTCCAGCTCCAGCTCCTCCCACTGAGCCACCTTACACCCAGCCTGCGCAGACTGAACTTGGCATCTTCCCTCCAGAATGGCTCCTCCCCCCTGGGAGTCTTTGCAGTGTGAGACACAACAACCACTCAGGCTCCAGGCCGCAAGAAGGTGTGGCGGAGGCCACAGCCAGGTGAGCAGACAGGAAGTGGCTCGTGTGGGTGCCAAGTCCAGGTGCACGGATAGGACAGGAGTCACCGATCAGGGGGACACACAGACTGCCAAGGGCCTGGGGTGAGGCGGGCAGTGGGCAGGGAGGACGTTGTGGTTAGCAGAGGGATTGAGAAGCTTTGGGGCTGGAGTGAAGCCACCTTCTCTGTTGCTCTCAGAAGCCCAGAAAGCGGCTTTTATCAGCTCCAAAGTTTTGGGCCTTTCACTAGGGCTGTAGCAGCCCCATCCTCAAAAATTATTTTTGGAAGTGGGTTAAGTCCTTAGTTGCTGTTGGGTTGATTCTGACTCATGGTGACCCCATATGTGTCAGAGTAGAACTATACTTCGTATGGTGTTTTTTTTTTTGGTGTGTGTGGTAAATGCATAGGTAACAAAACATTTGCCAAGCTCAGTGACATTAAATATGTTTATCATGTTGTTCAAACATCACCATTCTATAGGGTTTTCTTTCTTTCCTTTTTTTAAAAAATATTTTATTTGTTGTTGTTTTGTAGTTGAGAATATACACAGCAGAACTTACACCAATCCAAGAATTCATAGGGTTTTCAATGGCTGATGTTTCAGAGGTAGATTGCCAGGCCTTTCTTCCAAAGCATCTCTGGGTAGACTCGAACCTCCAACCTTTTGGTTAGCAGCCAAGAGTGTTAACTGCTTGCACCACCCAGGGATTCCGTCTAAGTCCCCAGCATTTTATAATCACAACCCTGTGACCATTGTGATCAATATCTGCCTTCTCCACTACACCTCGACCTCCATGACAGCAGGAAAGATGGACTTTTCAAATATTTAGAAAATTGTAACCTTATTAAAAAGGAGAGGCATCTCTGGTTCATAAGGAACTCCTGGGATCCCACTGCTCCTGCTCAGGGAGAGAAACAGGTCATGTGACCACAGTCTCTGGAACCGCTGCACGGGGTTGGGGTACTCCAGCCCAGACAGTCCCCCACCCATCCCTACTGTGATTTTAACAGGGCCTCTGAGCCCCAGACAGGAAGATTCTGACACAAAACTTAGCAAACACTGCATTTCCCTGGCTCAGCGACACTCCCGTCACCTCCGCATGAACTTTGACCTTACTCAGATCACTCCTACCAGATTGAAGGACGCTTGAGGTTCACTGAGTAAATCAGGGTTCATGACGGGCTGTGACGCAACCATTAACAACAATACCTGTGCTGAGCGTAAAGCCATGGGAGAAGGCTTACGATAAAATGTGAGATGAAAACGAGCAAGAGGTGATATATTACGGACAATAAAACCCTAAGAAGGCACAGGAAAAAGGATGAGAAGCAATGCTCCGAAACGTAACAGTGATGTTTCTGAGAAGTAGGGTGGTTTTTATTTTCCTTTTTGTTGTTGTTGGTTGCTGTCAAGTTGGCTCCAACTCGCGATGACCTCAAGTATAATAGAGCAAAAGGTTGCCCAGTCCTGCACCATCGTCATGATTGTTGGTATGTTTGAATCCATTGTTTCGACCATGGTGTCAGTCTGTCTCACAGAGAGTTTCCCTCACCTTCGCTGGCCTCCAGTTTACCAAACACGATGTCCTTCTCCAGCAATTGGTCCATTCTGATAACACGTCCAAAGTAAGCAAGTCAAAGTTTCAGACAATATTCTGTGATCCACAGGGCTTTCATTAGTTAATAGAAGTAGATCTCCAGGTCTTTCTTCCCAGTCTGTCTTAGTCTGGAAGCTCCACTGAAACCTGTCCACCATAGGTGACCCTGCTGGTAATGAAATATCAGTGGCATAGCTTCCAGCATTATAGCAACATGTAAGCCACTACAGTATAGCAAACTGACAGACAGGTGGTGGATTCTCCTTTCTACTATTTTGAAAATTGAATGGAGGCCTTTCCAGTAGGCACCCTGAAGTGGCTAACTCTTTGGCTCTATTTCCCAGAATCCCCTACAACCAAGGTGACTATATGGTTTATCGTCCAAACCAGTGCACTTTTCGGAGTGAAAGGGGACTCTGGCATAACAGTTGTAAACCAGGACTGGGCCAGGTGAACCAGAACTTATGGTCATTCTGCCCCAAACCAATCCTAGCAGCACCTCCTCCTTCCTCCTCTCTCCCCTATGTGTTCTATGACCGGAACTGACACAGCCACTTTGTAGTGGGGCTGGGAGTAAGCCCAGGTCAGACTTGTTCTCTGCTTAACCACTTCGACAGAAGGTCAGCTGTGAACAGCCATGCAATGCACAACTGCTGTGCCCAGACTCTACAACGCTCAGTCCATTAAGTATTGGTTTGTTGTTGTTAACTTCCATCAAGTTGGTCCCCGATTCATGGTGACCCCGTGCACACTCGAACAAAACACTGTCCAGTCCTGTTCCATTCCCATGATTGGCTGTGGATAGGACTGTTGGGATCCATAGAGTTTTAACTGGCTGATTTTTGGAAGTAGATTATCAGGCCTTTCTTCCTAGTCTGCATACTCTGAAAGCTCCACTGAAACCTGTTCAGAATCATAGAAACACCCAAACCACCAGCAGAGGGGTCGGTGGCTGCACATGAGGTGCATTGGCTGGGAATTGAACCAGGGTTAAAGGGGGAACTGCATGGGAATGTCCACCTTTCCTTGATAGAAAAAGTCTGGGTCTATGTCACCCTAAAATATTTAAAATGTTAGTAGGAGTATAGTTCAGGGCCAGCCAGTAAGTCAAGAGGATTGTTAACTTGAAACAGGACTGAGAATGACCATGGCCTTGGCTGGAGCCATCCTGGAGACTCAGTGCAAAGAGCACAAACACACTGAGGGACTTGGTCCTAGGAGATGAGATTGGTAATTTATCTGAAGGAATTTTACAACTCACTGGGAAAGCCTGAGGATTCCCATTTTATAGGTGAAGAGACTTGGACTCAAGCGGTAAGGGGATTTGCCTCAGAATTCCATCGGTTGACTCAGGAACCCATTGTTTAGATCAGAAGAGAAGCTGGCTTTGCCTATCGTGGCTCAGCGTAGAGTTGGAACTTAACTAATGTGCTTAGGAATGGATGGACAGACAGGCGGCTGGCTGGCTAGCTAGGTGGATGGATAGATGGGTGGGTGGTGGTTGGTTGGACAAATGCACGAATGCATGGACGTACATATGGTTGGCTAGCTAGCCAGGTGAATAGATGGAGAGATAGATGGTTAAAAGAAGGGATCTAAAAATGGCTGGCTGGCTGGCTGGCTAATGGATGGACAAATAGATGATGGATAGGTGGGTGGATAATCCGATGGATGGATGGTTTGACAATGTTAGGCAAGTTACTCAGACAGTTGCCCAAGCTAGCTCTTGAATGGAACCCACACTGCTGGACCTGATCAAATCCTTAATCCCACCCAAAAGCTCCCTTCTCATCTCTATGACTATGGGCCCCAACTCAGGCCCCACAGTGAAAGGGGAAGGAGCTTCCTCCAAGGCTCCCCAAGACCCATCTCTGCATTTCAGAAACTCTTCACACACCTTGTGTCATTATCAGCCTCCCAATCTTGTGACTCGACTGCCATATATTCCCTCCATCCCATCATCACCCAATTCCACTACCTAAGCATCCCTTGGATGCATCCTCTCCTCTCTACCCCTCCTCTTCCCAACTTAGTTCAAACCTCATTATCTTTCGTCTGGGCTATCATAACAGCTTCTTAACTGATTTCTCTGTTTCTGGACTTGCTCCCTCTGACCCATCCCCAATCCCACTCCAGAAGGATTGTTCTAAAATGTAGATCAGGCCTTTCTGCGGGTTGTCAGTGGCTCCACAGCCCCTTGGGCTCACACTCTGGAACCATGGCCAGGCATTAGAGACCCTCCATGATTCAACACAACACAGCCTCCCTGGGTTTATCCCCTGTTGCATCCTCCATTATATACTCCCTCTCCTCGGAACCCTGCCCAGATGCACAGACGTACAGATGCATGACAAGTCCACAGGATGTTTGAGCCACTCCCTGGGGAGTATTGTCAGGCCAGGAATGAGGGGACTGTCTTTGGGGACTCTGGGAGCAAGCTGCCTGAGTGGCGGCAGGGTCTCTGCTGGGGGCGGAGGTAGGGGATGTGTCTGCCCCCTCACTGGGTGGTGATTCAGGCTGCATGTCCACGTAGGGGAGGGAGGGCCTGACCACAGATCCTCCCCCCCACCCCCACTCAAAGAGTTGACGATTAGCAATTAACTGGGAGGAATCTCAGGGGTGAGGTTAATCACGGTACAGAGGGAGGGCAGCTAGGGTTCTAGGGACTTTGCCCTTGACTAGAGTGCATAAAGAGGAGGGTCCTAGCCCTTCCTCAGGCCCCTGGGGCTTTCCTGAGCAGCTGAGCAGGAGCTGAAGCACAGAAGCCCAAGGTGAGCCCAGGGCCACCACGTCCCAACCCCATCCCCAACTCTTAGCAGGAAACAGCCCATCACCCCAGCCAGAAGTCCTCAGTCCCAGCCCCCTCACCCATGCTCCCCTCTGTCCTGTCTGGGTGCCTCCCATTCCTGCCCCTATAACATCTCAGCCCTAGCCTAGCCTGGCTCACTTCCCCAGAGTGAAAAAGACTCCTGTAGTCCCAGGGCTTGGTATTCAGCTGTGCCCCACCCCATCCCAATAGCCAAGGACCCCTGGGACAGTGCAGAAGGGCTTAGAGCAAGCCTGGGGCTTCTCAGGCTTGGGGGCAGGGTGGGGGTACTCCTTACCCAAACCCCTGGTCTGAGCCTCATCCACAGGAGAAGGGCCTTTGGTGTTTGTTTATTGCCCCTGGGGTGGGGGGTGGATGGGGAAGGAAGATTGTTTATGAGAGGAACCCAGGAACTTGGGATCCAGGCCATTGGGTCCTCCCCCATGTCGATGTCACATGTGTGGCTACCAGTGTGTGCCCAGGAGCAACCAGGTGGCTTCTCCCTGATCTCGGGATAGGCAAAAAACTCGGCCCACCTGGACCAGCCCTGGCCTATACCTGCAGCCTCTTCCAACTCCTCATGTTCCCTTGCCCCCCAACCACACGGCAGTTCTCAATTCCTGAACAGAGCCTGCTCCTTCCTCCCACAGGGCCTTGGCACACATACCTCTCCCCCTCTTTGTCCAGCTAACTGCAACTCTCTTTTCATCTCAGCTAATTGTCTCTTTCTCAGGGAAGACCTTCCTCCCCCAAGAGCTGTCACAGCCACCACTACAGGGCACTCAGGCCACTCTTGGGGCATTCTATATCTTTCATTATCGCACTGTCCCGTTGCTATTTTTCACTCATTTGAGGGATTGTTTAACATAGATCAGCCTCTCCCACTAGGCTTTGAGCTTCCTGAGGGAGGACCTCTGTTCGACTTTAATCCCCACTGTACCCCGCAAACCGTTGGGTGGTGCAAACGGTTAAGGCGCTTGGCTGCTAACTGAAAGGCTGGAGGTTCAAGTCCACTCAGAGGCCCCGGAGAAGAAAGGCCTGACGATCTACTTCCGAAAAACCAGCCATTGAATACCCTATGGAGCACACGTCTACCGTGATGCACATATAGTCACCATGAGTCGGAGTTGACTCTACAGCAACTGGTTGGTTGGTTGGTTGCACCTGCATCTAGCTCAGGGCCTGGACTAAACACTCAATAAGTACTGGCTGAATGAATGAATGAATGCCCAAATCTGTGGTGTTTGTGCGTGTGGATCCCTGTGTTCCTACAGGAGCGGGGCTGCACGTGTGTGCGTGTCCAGGGCACACGGTTGTCACTCAGTGTTCTGCACACAGGCCCCACAGCGTGTGCCCAGGATGATGTCCTACGGAGGGAGGCTGGGGAGCCCAGCTGTCTCCCCCATCCCCGTCCATGGGGGACACATGATGCGTGGGACGGCCTTTGCCTACGTGCCTAGCCCACAGGGTGAGTGCTGCCCCGCCCTGCCCTGTGTCCGGCTTGCCCACAGCCACCCTCATCCTGGTGATGCTTTTCCCCCTCAGCCCGCCCACCTCCCCGGGACCCTGGGGCCTCTGGAACTCCTGAGCAGCCTCCCTCCCCAGTCCTACACAGGATCCCAGGGACCTCCGCCTATGCCTTTCCCAGCCTGGGCCCCGTGGCCCTCGCCGAGCACAGCTGCCCTTATGGGGAGGTTCTGGAGCTCCATGACCCACTGCCTGCCAAGCTGGCCCTGGAGGATGAGCAGAAGCCAGGTAGGCCGGGCAGGGGCTGGAAGTCCCAGCCCAGCCCCCTGCCCACCCGTGGTGCTCAAGGCTGTCTGTCTCCAGAGCCTGGGTTGGCCCAGAAGCTGCGCCAGACTGGCATCATGCTGCTCAAGGTGCCACTAATGCTCATCTTTCTCTACCTCTTCGTCTGCTCCCTGGACATGCTCAGCTCGGCCTTCCAGCTGGCTGGAGGTAGGACTGCATGGAGGGGCTAGGGCAGGTTCCTGAAGGGCCTCGACTGATGCTGGCTCCTGCTCTGCAGGGAAAGTGGCTGGCGACATCTTCAAGGACAACACCATCCTCTCCAACCCAGTGGCGGGTTTGGTGGTGGGCATCCTGGTGACCGTGCTGGTGCAGAGTTCTAGCACATCTACCTCCATCATTGTCAGCATGGTCTCCTCCGGCTGTGAGTCGGCCCGCAGGGCCCTGGGAAAGCTGATAGTATGTGTGTGTGTGGGTGTGGGTGTGGGTGTGGGTGTGCATTTGTGGGTGGGTGGGTGTCGGACAAGGGGCTGGGGGACAGGGGACATGGATAGCAGCAGGAGTGGGGGTGGGGAGCTGGGGGGCAGGAATGGGGACGGGGTGGGGGAGCAGCTGTGGGGGTAGGGGATGGGAGCAGGAGTGGAGGCAGGGGCCCAGGAGCAAAGGGCAGGGCTCCAGCATCTCCCACTCTGTCTCCTCAGCATGGCAAGGAGTCAGAGCCAGGAGGTTGCTCCCAGGAGCTAGGAAGGATGACTAATAAGGCATACAATCCCCAAGAAAGCTCGCCTCCATATGGCTACTCATTGTATCAGTCAGGGTTCTACCAGAGAAACAGGACCAGTAGGAGCTATATATTAAGAGATTTATTGCAAGAAATTGTGGTTGGCTAGGCGAGTCTAAAATCCGTAGGGCAGGCCATCAGAAAGGGCAGGCACAAACTCTGGGGCAGGAGCTGATGCTGCAGTCCATGGGAGGAATGTCTTCTTCTTCAGGGACCCCTCAGCTCTGCTCTTAAGGCCTTCAACTGATTGGACAAGGCCCACCCAGATTATGGAGGATGATCTCCTTTACTTAAAGTCATCTGAGTGTAGATGTTACCCACATCCACAAAAAAACCTTCACAGCAACACAGATGACTGTTGGATTGAAACACTGGGTGCTACAGGCCTACCAAGTTGACACATAAAGCTGACCACTGCACTCATGTACATGTACGCACACATGTTCATATATGTACAGGTGCATATCTGTTCACATGTGTGCACAGGGTCACATAAATACACAGTATATGCCCCCATGCACCTGTGATGCCACGGCTGGCAGTTAGCAGGAATGCCCGCTGGGGGCTGGGACATGGGCAATACATCTGGCAGGTGCTGTTGTGGGAGCAGGAGCTAGGGGACCCCACCCTGTTAGTAAGAGGTCCCCTCTTCTGCAGTGCTGGAAGTGAGCTCTGCCATCCCCATCATCATGGGCTCCAACATTGGCACCTCCGTCACCAACACCATTGTGGCCCTAATGCAGGCAGGGGACAGGACTGACTTCCGGCGGTGAGAGGGTGGGGAAGTGGGGGCCTTGGTCTTGTTGGGGGAGGGTGGCACTGCCCCTCCTTTGCCTGGATGCCAGGAGGCCCCAGGGCCAGCGTCCCCTGGCTCTGGCCTGCCCTGACATGTGGCCTCCCTGCCCAGGGCCTTTGCGGGGGCCACGGTACACGACTGCTTTAACTGGCTGTCAGTGCTGGTCCTGCTGCCCCTGGAGGCTGCCACCGGCTACCTGCACCACATCACTTGGCTCGTGGTGGCCTCCTTCAACGTCCGTGGTGGCCCAGATGCCCCGGACCTGCTCAAGATCATCACGGAGCCCTTCACTAAGCTCATCATCCAGGTGGAGCCTGGGGTGGGGCTGGGGGACAGTAAGTGGGTGGTGGGTGGATGTCTCCCACCCTCACTCCTCCTGCTTACATCTTGCCCCAGCTGGACAAGTCTGTCATTACCAGCATTGCCACTGGTGACGAGTCCCTGAGAAACCACAGTCTCATCCGGATCTGGTGCCACCCAGACCCCCTGGAGGTGAGTCTCAGGCCTGGCCCCCCAGTAAGAGGACTGCCTGTGCACACAGCTGATGGTTGGTTTCATTGTTCATTCAAAATACTCCAGATATACCTTAGGATTTATTTAGCTGGGAGAGGGCAAATACGTGACACTTTTACTGCGATACTGTGCTATGGCCAACGTTGCAACCCCTCACAGCGTCACACCCTGCCTTAGGTCGCCATTGCCCATCAATTACAGGTGGCAGGTAATTGATCTAGCCCAGTGGTTCTCAAAATGGGGTCCCAGAGCAGCAGCATCAGTACCGCCTGGGAACTTGTTAGAGATGCAAATTATTGCACCCTTCCCTAGACTTGGGATCCCCAGGTGGTGCAAATGATTAATACATTCAGCTGCTAACAGAAAGACTGGAGGTTCAAGTCCACCCTGAGGCACCTCAGAAGAAAAGCCTGGTGATTTACTTCTGAAAAATCAGCGCTCGAAAACCCTGTGGAGCACAGTTCTACTCTGACACACATGGGGTTGCCATGAATCAGAATCGACTTGGCAGCAACTGGTACTAGTACTGATACTGGTCCCTAGATCACTGGATCAGGAAAACAAAACAAAACAAAACTCTAGAGATGGGGCCCAGCAGCCTGTGTTTCAACAAGCCCTCCGGGGCTGCTCCATGCTCAAGTCTGAGAACTACTGATCTAGCTCCACCTTCTGGTTTCACAGGTAGGAAAATAGACTAAGAGAGGTTAAGGAACTTGCCAGAGCTTGTCATACAGTGCCAGGGGCTGAGCGCAGGTCTCCCAGTCTAGGTAGGGTTCTTTTCTCTTCGCTGGAGCACCAGGGTTAGTGATTCTACTGAGCCTCGTTTTGGGGTCCAGGAAATGTGGGGGTGGAGGGTTACAAGGACATCAAAGAAAGTTGGAAGAACAGGAAACTGACTCAAGGAGACCTGGAAAACTGCCCACTGGGAGAAGAGACAACAGTAGCTATGGTGTCAGCATCTGGGGCTCCGTCCCTTCAGCCTGCCACCGGCATGAGTTTCTGCTGCCTCCTGGCCTCTACTGCCCGAGAGAAGACCTGTTTGGATCAGTCGGGCACTCAGTCTCTGCCACAGAATGCCTGCAGGGACTGCCCTCACACTAGGCTAACAAGGAAGCAGGCAATTGGCGTGCTTTCTCACTCCGCCACGAAAAGCAAGATGCCTGATCAAAACCATAATCCAGAATACTTGCTTCTCCTTAATTATTGCACTCAAAAATTAATTCAGTTTAGAACAAGGTATAAGGAAATTCGAACCCCAAGGCACAAACATGAGCCTCTCCCCCTCACCCTCTCCAATTGTTGTTGATGCTGTCGAGTCGGCCCTCACTCAAGGGATCAATGAAACTCTGCCCAGTCCTGAACCATCCTCCCGGATTGGACCATTGTGATCCAAATGTTTTCATCGGCTGATTTTCAGAAGTAGATCACCAGGCCTTTCTTCCTAGTTCATCTTAGACTGGAAGCTCCCCTAAAACCAGTTCAACTGCATAGTAACACGAAAGCCTCCACTGACAGATGGGTAGTGGCTGCACATGAGGTGCATTGGCTGGGAATTAAACCCAAGCCTCCCATGTGGAAGACAAGAATCCTACCACTGAACCACCACTGCCCCCTTATCTCAGTGTGAACAGAACAAACCTTTCCACTCGCCCTACAATGCCCCTTTGCATTCTCAGTGGTTCACAGTTCCAGCTCAGCCACTCTGAGTCTTCAGAGGTTGACATCAAAAAGCCCCTGCATGCAGCGTTTCTCCAGACTTTGTTACTCTCTGACACACCAGCCATCTTCTCACGAGCCCTCTGAGCACTCTCTGATCTCTCTGGGTCGCTAAGATCTTCTCTACTTGATAGAAAATGTGAACGAAATTTGCTCTTCATAAAAAACAAAGCCATGAAAGGGAGATCCTCAGCCGTGAGTCACTTCCTCACTTGCAGCTGCGTTCAGCAGGATTCAATGACTAAGACGACTTTCAGCATGTACCGGCTCACCTAATTCAGTCCTCACGTCACTCTGGTGAGGTGCACGTGATGGCCCCATTTCACACGAGAGGAGACTACAGCTCAGCAACATGAAACAACCTGCCCAGGCACTCGGAGGGGCTGCCCTCGGCTTTGCCATGGCTCCAGCTGCCACTTGCCTGGGCACCAGCTTCTCGACCCCACTCGACAGGCAAACCTTTTCGTCATGGCAGTGTCCAGGTCGGATTTCCTTGGCATGGAAAGTGGCTCGTGCACGGATCCAGAGCTCCCTGTTCTCGCTTTTCCTCTGGGGCACCCACTGGGGGCTCCTCCTGCCCCAAAGACTTACATTCACCCTTTGGCCACGGAGTCTCTCTGTATTTCCTTCCAACCTGATTTCCTTGCCTCCAGCTTTCAGCAAACCAGACCCAACCTCACCCAGAGCAGTAGAGGACTGGGAGGTCTGAGGCTTTCCAGAGAAGGAAAACCAGAGGCAGTTTCAGGTTTCAAATACTTCTTGATGCTCAGGGGGCCTGTCACTGACCCGGAGGTCACCTTCTTGGATGGTCACACTGTGGACTGGCAACCACACCCACCTGGTTTAAATAAGCAGCTTTTGAGGACCTGAATCCTGGAAAGCAGGGATTATCACATCTCCATTTTACAGATGAGGGAACCGAGGCTCAGAGTGGTGCAGGGGTTTACCTAAAGTCCATGTGCTTGAGGGAGGACGCAAACCCTGGTGGAGCCCATGCTCCTGGGGCCCCATGCAGACGTTAGCTTGTTTCCCACCACACCCATCCATTCCCTTCCCCGCTCTGCTCATCAGCCCTGAGCCAATGGGCGACCACAGCCACCCCAGAAAGCTTCCAGGGGTGGTGGGTGCAGCGCTAAGGGTGATTTCCTCTCTTCGCCACCAGAGGGCGCTGCCGACACAGAGTCCTTCCTCTGCTGCCAGGAGAACAAAGACCGTGGGTCTCCCTTTCTTCCGGAGGGAAAACGGCTTTGCAGGCCCACATCCCCAGCGTTTCTCCCCAGGGGAAGTATTCTTAAAGCCGACACTCTTCCACAAACTTAATCACCTCCTTCAGTTCCCAGAGGTGCCTCCTTAATTTGGGGTGTCCCTGCAGGCCCTTAAATCCCAGTTCTCTTCCAAGATGCTTGGCAACTACCCACTGGGGAGAGGCGGGCAGCATTATGGAACCCATGCTGCAGAGGAAGAAATTAAGTCCCAGAGAAGTTAAGTGTTTCATCCAAGGTCACACAGCTGGGCAGTGCCTCAACTGGGATTTGAGCCCAGGGCTGTCTGAGGCTCACTGTTCTCTCTTCTCACGGAGCTCCCCCATCTACCCTCTCCCCCATCCACCCAAGAAGGGATGGGTGCATCACTGGGATATGCCCCAGATCCTGGGCCTTCCAGCTCTCTTGTCTAAGGCTGGAGCCTGTATCTTCTTTCTCCATCCTGCAAGAAAGCCCCAGAGCTGCCTGCTCCTTCCCCTCAGCATCGCCCCCCAACCCTAAGCCTGCTCCTTCTCTGCCCCTCCTGCTACACTCTACACTCTTCTCTGGGCTTTACGAGGTCATATCTGGTCTCATCAGGGTCACATGACCCAGGGAGACATTCAAGTTTCCAAACCCCGGAGGACTTAGCCGTCAGCCTTGCCCTGCCCCTGACTCTGCCAGCCCTGGGTTGGGACCTCAGCAAGTTCCTCCCCCTCCTCCAGTCTCCCCTAGGTCCCACAGGCCCCTCCCCCAGGAAACCCCTGGACCAGGCTCAGGGTGGATCATGGGGCATAGCCTGGGTTAGGCACCCACTCATCTCAGGGGTCATCTACCCCCCAGGGTTGCAGGCTGGGGACCCTCAGGAAGGTACCCAACAGATGTGTCTCCACTTGGGACGTTTTCAGGAACCCTAAAGTTGGCCCAATTGGGGGTTCACAGAGAATTCTGGGAAGACACTGCTCCTGACCTAGGAAGTCAATCACACATACACACGGCCTTCCCACCACGTGATCCTGGATGGGCCAGGGAGGGAGAGGACCTAATCCGTATTTAGAGACACAGTTTCCTGAGGCTTGTCATGAGCCAGGCCCTGCGGAGAGTGCCTCACATGCATTTTCTCCTGTAACCTTTACAACAGCTCTGTTATTATCCCCACCTTAGAGCAAACAGGCTCTGAGAGGTGACGTGACTTACCCAAGGTAGTTGGGACAAGAAGTGGATTTGAACCCAGCTCTGCCTGGCAGCAGACACCTGGTTCTCTCTCTGACAACGGTGGCGGGGG
>NW_004443947.1:1318775-1332665 GCF_000243295.1 Trichechus manatus latirostris | reverse complement strand
GGAGGCAGTTCCCCATGCTCTGCAGCCTGGTTTTCCAATCTAACCCATCAGAGCTCTTTCTCTTGGTTTCTCTGCCTGTAACTCAGACAAGCCTTAATGGTGCCCCCAAGGCCTTGATGTGCGAGCTGGGAGCACCCAGGAGCACATTAGCCCACTTGAGGGAGCATGTCCCACTAAAATAAACCCTAGTGTTACAGCTAGACACCAAAACGGCACTTATCTCCAATCATCACAGTCTTTTAAAACGACATGGTTTAGGACAAAAGCTGAAGGAGCTGTGAACAGCAAAGTGCCAACACTCAATAGCAGCCCTACTCTCAACACCAGGGAGCCCCGAGGGTTCTGGGATGTGGAGCTCACAGGAAGGAGGCCGCGGCCCACACCAGCCCCACAACCTGTTGCCATGGATTTGGTTCCAGCTCATGGCAACCCCATGCATGTTAGAATAGAACTGCTCCATAGGGTTTTCAATGGCTGTAATCTCACACAAGCAGATAGCCAGACCTTTCTTCTGAAGCACTGCTGGATGGACTCAAACCACCAATCTTTTGGTTAGTAGCCAAGTGCAAACCATTTACACCACCCAGATACCAGCCCCAAGAAGAGGCTAAAAAACAGTTGCCGTCAAGACAATCCCAACTCATGATGCCTCCATGTGTGTTTGAGTAGAACTGTGCTCCATAGGGTTTTCAATGGTTGGTTTTTCAGAAGTAGATCAGTAGGACTTTCTTCTGAGGTACCTCCGGGTGGACTTCAACCACCAATCTTTCAATTAACAGTTGAGCACGTTAACTGTTTGCACCACCTAGGGAGTCCCCGAGAAGAAGCAGAATGTGGTGAATCCCAGGGACAAGTAGTAGCCCTGGCTGGGCAGGTGGCCCTATGGGGTCACTGCCCCTTTCTGAGGCTCAGTCCTCCTTTGTGAGGCAGCAAGGCTGCCGTGGGGACCAGACAACCAAGCTAGGCCACTTACGCTTTTTCCTTTCCCACCATTAGATGGCTGCTGGGCTCCTGGGGGAAGGTAAGGGGCCCGGCACTGCATTTAAAAAATAACTTGTTAACCCACCGAAGCTCTAGGTTAGTGGTGTACAGGCCAGTCTGGGCTGCTTCTGCTTGGCCTTCAGAGAACTATAAAGTATGTCTCAAAGTGGTTGCCAGCATTTACAAATTGGGAGAGTTTATCTAAAACTTAAAACATTTGGGGCTCTCCTGTAACACATGCAATTTGGCATGATGGCTGAGTCCCTGGACTGTGATGGCGACCTGGAGCTGAACAGCTGTTGCCCCTACAGGCCCAGCACCCTCGCTCCAGTCAGCCACGTTGCTACTCCCTCCACACTCCAGCCTGAGCCCCTCATTTGTTACCTGCCTAGCTCTGTGGCCTTTTGAATTGGGGGGTCTTCTTGGGGAGCCCTCTCACTTCACTGACAGTAGGTGAGGAGGGAAGAGATGTGGGGGCTGGACCCCCTCACCTCTACCTGACCCCTTTGGATAAGGAACTGAGCAAGAGGAGAATGGAGCTTGGGAAGAAGATGGGGCAATGAAGCCAGGGAGGGGCAGGAGGCCAAGAAAGGGTTTGGTCATAAAAGATGGGGCAAGGGAGAGCTTTCAGAAAAACGGGGACGTGGTTAGCAAAATTGAGCTTGGCTCCTAATGCAGCTGAGAGGTGGTGGAAACAAGGACAAGACCCACTGGGTTTGGTGATCAGGAGGCCTCCGTCCACCCAGGAGTGCAGGTCAGTGAGTGATGGGGAAGGTACTCAGGGCCCACTATGGCCAGACCCTTGTGCGGTGGACATCTTCATCCACAGTTCTTCATCAGAGGAAGGCAGGGCACTGTCCGTGCTCACAGGGCCAGGAGGCCCATCTCCATCTCCACCGCCCCCCTCTTAGTCCTGAGCCCAGCCTGCGTTTACCTAAAGTCTCTAAAGTCACGTCCTCTCAATCTAGGCTCATACTTCCATGCCCAGGGCAGAGGCAAACACTAGCTGGCCCGTTGGAAATGCCACCACGGAGAAATGTAAGTGCCTGCTGTGTGGTGGTGCTGGGCTTGGATTTGGGGCTTAAGGCGAGGCCTTAGGCTCAGAGCCCAAATGGGTGGCAAAGATACGGGGTGGGATCTGGGTGTGGGGGTCTGTGCTCAGCAGCTTGACACCCCACCCCTCACAGGCAACCACATCTTTGTGGACACGGGGCTGCCTGACCTGGCCGTGGGGCTCATTCTGCTGGCTGGCTCCCTGGTGCTCCTGTGTACCTGCCTCATCCTCCTCGTCAAGATGCTCAACTCCCTGCTCAAGGGCCAAGTGGCCAAGGTCATTCAGAAGGTTATCAACACTGGTGAGCGCTGGGCAGTGGGTGGGCAGGCCACAGGACCTTTCCAGATCTCACGCAAGGCAGTCCTGCCACTGCCTTCCTGTGTGATCTGGGCAAACCCCTACCATCTCTGAGCCTCGGTTTCCCCATCTGAACAACGAAGGGCTTGGGCCAGGTGATTTCTGAGGCCCTTGAGGTAATGACAGCTGTGGGATCCATGGTTGTCTCTGGCTGTAGTTCCATTCTAGCCAGTGGCTCTAAGATTATTCGAAAAGGTTTGATTCGATCAACAAATATTCATTAAGCCCTTGGCATTGTGTGCCAAGCAGGAGTTCCTGGGTCGTGCAAAGTGTGTGCTCGGCTGCTAACTGAAAGGTTGGAGGTTCGTGTCTACCCAGAGGCACCTCATAAGAAAGGCCTGGCAATCTACTTCCAAAAAATTAGCCATTGAAAAACACAGTTCTATTCCAACACACAAGGGGTCACCATGAGTTGGAGTTTACTAGATGGCAACTGGTAACTGGTGTGTGTCAAGCACGGTGTAGTGCCAGGGATACAAAGGTGAGCCAAATCAAGATGGATCTTGCCCTCAGGGGGCTCACAGCAAAGTCAGAAGCTTTGGGCAAGCAAAAATAAGTGAACACACTGGATAAATTTAGAGAAAGCAAGAGGTCGCTGCCAAGGAGGAAGCAACACATGGCATTACAAGAGAGTACAGAAGAGGCAGCTTTCCACGGGCCATCAGAGCCCTCTCCAAGGAGGTGACACTGGCATGGAGCCTAAAATGAGAAGTAGTCAAGATGTGAGTGAAGAGCATTCTAGACAGTGGAAAGAGCACATACAAAGGCTCAGAGGCAGGAACCTGCTTGGCAGTGTGTGACTAGAGCACAGCCAGCAACGGGGAGAGAGGTGGAGGGCATCATCGAGGTCATAGGGAATGGAACCAGATCATGGGGCTCAAAGGCTAGGCTCAGAGCCTGGACTTTATTAAGGGTATAAAGAGCACTTGGAGCATTTGCGGCAGGAGAGTGACATCATTTTAAGCTTCATTTTGAGGGTTTGGGACACTGGCTGGCACAGGGAGAGGCTGCATGGCAAATGCTGGAAGAAGGGGCCTCCATGGGCCATTCTGTGGGAATGCAGAGAAGGGCAGGGGGTCAGGGCACGCTTACAGTGGAAGAGATATCTGTGCTGAGCCCTGAGGATACTATCTCTAGGAACTTAGTAGAACATTCCTGGCCTGAGCAAAGGCATAGTAGCATGATGGAACCAGGCTGAGAGGGGCCTTTATCCAAGATTGAAGAGGGAAATGGAGGTTCTGCCGTTCACAGGGGACTGCCAAGGTCCTACGTGGAAACTGGCCCCCAAATACCTGCTCCCCCAGGAAGGGCCCCTGCCCGTCGCCTGATGCCCGCACTGACCAGGCCTGCTGCGATGGGCTTTCGTTGCAGACTTCCCCGCCCCCTTCACCTGGGCCACAGGCTACTTTGCCATGGTGGTGGGCGCAGGCATGACCTTCGTTGTCCAGAGCAGTTCCGTGTTCACCTCGGCCATGACCCCGCTCATTGGTGAGTGCCCATGCTGGGGTGGGGTTGAAGGGGGGAGCTGAGGAGGATAGTGTAACCTCTCCCTCTGTCCCCCAGGCCTGGGTGTGATCAGCATCGAGCGGGCCTATCCCCTCACACTGGGCTCCAATATCGGCACCACCACCACCGCCATCCTGGCTGCTCTGGCTAGCCCCAGGGAGAAGCTGTCTAGCGCCTTCCAGGTGCGGGGAGGTGGGGGTGGGGGTGGTGGGCAGAGGCAGAAACAGGCCTGGTACTGTGGCTTGGGACCTGGTTGAGGGAGTTACAACATGTCACAAATATTTGTTGACTGCTTACTGGGTGCCACCCACTATGCTAATTTCTATGGAAACCACTGTAAGCAAAGTAGTCACGGTGCCACCCTCCAGACCTCAGCGTCTATTAAAAAAAAAAAAAGTTGCCTTTGAGTCGATTCTGACTCATGGTGACCACATGTTTGCCAGCGTAGGAGTGTGCTCCCTAGGGATTTCAGTGGTTGATTTTTCAGAAGTAGATCACCAGGCCTTTCTCCTGCGGCACCTCTGGGTGGGTCAAACCTCCAACCTTTCAGTTAGCAGCTAAGCACATTAACTGTTTGCACCACTCAAAGAGATGTTACACAGTCATGCCAATAAACAAGCGCATGCCTGACTGACATTATGAAGAAGAGGTGCTATAGGAGGGGGCCTGGCCCAGTCTGGCAGATCAAGGATGAGCAGAGTAGGGGTTAACTAAGAGATGGGGAACAGCCCCTTAGGCAAGGGACGGGATCTAGGGGCAAGGGTGTAACTAACAAGGAAGGGGCAGGTGGGTGCAGGTCAGACGTCAGCCCTAGGTAGGGACTTCCTGCTGCTGAGACTGTGTAGGCCTCTATTATCTATTCCACCTTGACCTGACTCAGGAACTGGAGCCTGTGCCCACCTCGGTCCTCCACTCACTTCTCTGCAGATTGCCCTCTGCCACTTCTTCTTCAACATCTCAGGCATTCTGCTGTGGTATCCGGTACCCTTCACGCGCCTGCCCATCCGCATGGCCAAGGCACTGGGCAAACGTACCGCCAAGTACCGCTGGTTCGCTGTTCTCTATCTTCTCGTGTGCTTCCTGCTGCTACCCTTGCTTGTGTTCAGTATCTCCATGGCAGGCTGGCAGGCCATGGTGGGTGTGGGTGCACCCTTCGGGGCCCTGCTGGCCTTCGTGGGGCTCGTCAGCTTCCTGCAGAGGCACAGCCCTGGGCGCCTGCCCAAGTGGTTGCAGACGTGGGACTTTCTGCCACGCTGGATGCATTCCCTAAAGCCCCTGGACCGCTTCATCACGCGTGCCACCTTGTGCTGTGCCGGACCTGAGCCCCGCTCACCCTTGACGCCTGCCAGGGTCTTCCTGGAGGAGCTGCCCCCTGCCACACCCTCTCCTCGCCTGGCGCTGCCTACTCACCACACTGCCACCCACCTCTAGGAGGGGAACCTTCGCACAGTACCCAGGGTGGATGAGCAGAGAGGCGTGTGCCAGTATGGGCGTGCATCTGTCCTTATGCAGGTCCACAGAGGTCTGGGCTTGTGGGTGAGCGTGTGCCTGTGGGCATATTTGGGGTGAATCTGTGCCATTGTACAGGAGTGTGGGTGCTTGTATTTGTGTACATGTGAGCTACCCTATGCATGTGCACAGCTGCACCTGCAGGAGCGGGATGCGTGTTGTAGGGCACCTGGAGATAATTTCCAGTCCCTTGTACAGGTGAATGGAGGCCTGTGCGGTGCCCTCATGTACACACAACAGGGCTGGGCAGCAGTCAGGGCTGGTCTGAGTATGTGACTGTGGGGTTGTTTGCTTGTGCATACATGTGGGTGCCTGAGTCACTGACTGAATTCTCTGAGCCTTCCTTCCTCCATGATACCATTTCTTCTCACCCTCATCCAGATTTTCTGCACTACTGGCTACAACCCCCTTCCTGAACACCGCCTGACGAAAAAATAAAAATAATTGAACTCTCATCATGCACTTGGGAGTCTTTTTGCTCTCCACCTACAGAGGAGGGCAAGACGTGGCTGGGGGTCCAGCAGCACCCTCTCCCCTTTCAAAGACACCCTGCAACAATAGCCAGCCCTGTCTGGCCAGTGCAGTCTTAGTCTTGCAGGATTGGACCCTGCAAGCTCTCCCCAGCTCTCCACCTGACCTGCCTTAACAAGGCCAATCCCCAATCAAACTCCCCACAAGCCCCTACAGCCTGGGCCAACCCAAGGCAAGTGTAAGGACTGTCTGCTCACTTCCACTCCTGATTCCCACCAGGCTAGACCTCCCTGGTCTCTCCTTGCCCTCTAAACTCACTTCCCTCACTCACCCACTGCCCCAGAAAATGAATGATAGGTGGGGGCTTGTCAGGGCCACTGGAGGAAGGGGGTGAGGAGTGTGATGGGCTAAAGAGGCTGATCTCTGGGTCCCAGTATAAAGGGGCAGAGACCAGACACCCTCTCATCCGACTCTGGGCCTCACCTAAACCCAGCCAAGCTCTTCAGTTCCCTCTCCATGGGGCCCTGGATCTGAGGCCTGCAGAGGAAGGGTCAAGGGGTGGGGATTCCAAAGCTCCTGCCTCTGGTCCAGGGACTCCTCTTGAGGAGGAGGGGGGCAGGATGGCTGTAGGATCCCAGACCCAGAGTGTAATGGTCTTGGACACGTGCCCTCCAGATGGGGTCTCCTCCTCTGAGGCAGGTCGGGAGAGATGCAGGGGCCTGGGAGCCTCAGGTCAGCTCTCCCAGCTACAGCCCTGCCACGTCATCCCCTCACAACACTTGCTAGTGCTTCCTTCCGCCAGGTGGAAGGGGTGGGAAGTACACTAGCCTCCAGGCAGACTCCCTACTCCACAGGCTCTAGCAGGTGTGTATGTGGGGAGAGGTCCAGGGGAAGATGGGGAGACAGATGGGACTCCTTTTAATGTTTGTCATGCACAGACGTGCCCGAATTTTTGTGGGAAAAGGCACTACGGCCTGGGTTAGAGAGTGTGAGGCGAAGACCCACGCCCTTGGACCCTTCCTCAGCTGGAGCACCCCTAGGGCCCTGGGGAGGAGCTGAAGAGCAGGAGTCAGGCCAGGCATCTCAGCAGGGCACCCAGGAACGGGAGGGCAGGACCTAGGGCACACGAGGCTGGGCAGCACCTGAACTCATAATCCCAGCCCCACTAGGCAATCCCTCTGCAAGGATCGCCCCTTCACTGGTTTCTCATCGCAACTCTCCACGTGCAACGAGAGGATGAGCCAACGCCGCGCCGAGATTAGTTTATTCCGGCCTGGCTGCCTAGCTGCGTGCTGGCTGCCTCGCTACGTGCCCTGCGTGCGCAGGCCGCGGATCAGATCGTGCACTGTCTTGTTGAGGATGCCCCCGTGCACACCGCGCCGGCCCATGAGCACGAGGAGCGCGCGTGGCGTGTGGCCCACGCAGACAGCGCGCCCGTCCCGGCACTTGGTACGCGCATCTAGCACGCCGTCGTCCTCCGCCAGCAAGTGGTCGCGGATGACGCAGCAGCGGCGGCCCCCCACGCTCAGGCCAGTCTTGAGGAAGGTGTGCCGGTCGGGCCCGATGAGCACGCCCACCTCCTGCGGTGAGATGGCTGCCAGAAGGCCCCCTGGCCGTGATGCCCACACGCAGCGATTGTCCGAGTGGCCTACGATGGCCACGTCGTCGATGCGCTGGTCCCGCAGCACCGCACTGATATAGCCCTTCCAGTCCCCCATCCTAGCTGAGTGCGTCTTCTGCCTTGCGCTTCCAAGCGATGTGCGGCTGCGCATAGTGCCTGGAACGCGACCGGAGGCGCTGTGACATAGTGCGGAGGCTGTGACGTGAAGGCCGGCGATATCACGGGCTGGAGAATGCATGTGAGGGTGAGGGGAAGGCGTTCGCATCTTATCCCTGGTGACGTTCTAAAGTTAGCATGTAGAAGGGAATTGCTTAAGAGTCCAACTTAAATGACCCACAAAGCCCAGTACACATAGGTTTAAGAACAAAAAGCGAGGTGCCGAGGTCTGGGCGGCAAACAGGACCCCTCTCCCTCAAAGGGTGCCATTCAACCCCTAGATGGTGGTTCTCAAATGTTACCAAGCATTAGAATCCCCTGGAAGGCTGTGAAATAGATTGCTAGGCCCCACCCTGGCCCGAAATTTTGCATCTCTATCAAGTTTCCTGTTGTAGCTGCTGCTGGTCCGGTGAGCGCACTTTGAGACCCTCTGCCCATGTGGGTTGGGGAAGGTGGTATTCCAAGGCGCCAGCCCTCAGGGTCCACATCATTGTTTTAACGTTAAAAACCAAACCAAACCAAACCAAACCCATTGCCATCGAGTGGATTCTGACTTACAGTGACTCTGTGGAACAGAGTAGAACTGCCCCACAGGGTTTCCAAGGCTGTAAATCTTTATGGAAGCGGACTGCCACATCTTTCTCCGTGGAGCCAGCTGGTGAGTTCTAAGCGGCTGATGGGTTAGAGGCTAGAGGCGGCTGATGGGTTTGAACCACCAACCTTTCGGTTAGCAGCCGAGCACTTAACCACTGCGCAGCCAGGGCTTCTGTTTTAACATTAAGCATTTCTAACAACGGTTCTCAACCTCGACTGCACAGGGAAATCTGAGGAGTTTTTAAAACATACCACTCCCTAGGACCCATCCTTAGAGATACTGATTTAATTGGTCTGGGGAGGATCTTGTGCATAGATATTCTCCCCCGATGATTCTGAAGTACAACCAAGGCTGAGAACCGCTGCTCTGTAAACTTAAAATGTGAACGTGTCTTATGAGGAATAATATGAGGAGGGCTTGGTACACAGCATGGCTCAATAAACGTTAGCTAGCGTGAACCTAAATCTTGCATGATGAGACCTCACAGACCCCGCTCTCTGAAGGGCTGAGAAGTCGTGCACAGGTTTTCTGCCTTGGCATTTCCGAGTGGGATCCCTGAAGGGCTGCTCCTCTCAAGCATTTTCCAAGCACTTTATTGAGTACATACGCCACGCCTGGCTCAGGCTGGAGGCTCCAGGAGGAATGGGACGCAATCCTTAACGGCCATCAGGGAACCCAGCCATCCTCCCACAACTGGACCACACAGGAGAAAAAGACGCGTCCCTGGGAGGTCAGGAAGCAGTGTGCTTCTGGATCCAGGCCAGGTAGCTGGCCACATCGGTGTATACGCCGGGCTTGTAGCGGTCGCCGCACCCCGAGCCCCAGCTGACGACACCCCGCAGGACGAGCCGGTGCTCCATGGCCTGGTCCTCACACACCAGCGGGCCCCCGGAGTCACCCTGGGTCGGGGACACGGAGCTCAGCACCCTCTGCCTGGGGCAGGACCTGGCGGGCTGAAAGGAGAGCGCCAGTCCCACCCAAGAACTCACCTGGCAAGCATCCGTTCCCCCCTCTAGGAAACCGGCGCAGAGCATGCCGGGGGCGAGGTGGGTTCCGTGCACGTCGGGGGCAGAGCAGCGCTCCCAGGGGATGAGCGGCACCTGCGCCTCCTGCAGGAAGCTGGAATATTCCTCCGACCCTGCAGACAGAGAGCTCTTTCCTCGTCACACCCCACCCCACTCCAGTCGCTGCCTGGGCGATGCAACCGGCTGCGCCAGGCGCTTCCAGACTCACTAACCTCCTCCCTCCCTCCCAGCAACCTGGAGACGAAGGGAGTTGCCATTAACTCCATTTTAGATGAGGAAACTAAGGCCCAGAGAGGAGCCGGGATTTGAAAGGGCAGGACGGAAGTACCCGGGATTTGAATGAGTGGGATGCTTTGACACCCCACCCCCACCCAGCGTCTCAGCACCTTGTTCCCAAATTAGTCCACTAGACCGCGGGCTGCTCCAGTGCCGGGCCAGCGATAATCAGCCCTTGCAGCCCTGTGCCAGATTAAACCAAGAGAAAATGCGATTCTCCCTGCAACCCCAGGAGATTTTTGAGACCCCCGTAGTGAATCCCAGACCCTGGGAGGAGCGGACCGCACAGACCAGGGCTCTGCACGTTCTCACAAACCACCAGACCGGCGCCACCTGCCCAGTAGGCACCCTGGACGGTACCAAAGTTGTGGGCTTCTCCGGCTTATCCGGAGCCAGAGTCTCCCGCCCCGAGCCGTTCTGCCTACCCTCGAACTGGTGGCCCCAGCCGGCCACCTCGCAGAGCGCAGCCTCGGTCTCGGCAGGTCGCGCGGCGCCGCTCGGCAGGCACACGGGCTGGACGTAGGGCGACGGACGCGCGCAGCTTCCGTCCGCGCTCTCCTGCAGGCGCAGCAGGGCTAAGCCCGGCGGGGAGGAATGTGAGGTGGGGACGTCAGGGCCCGGGCCTTCCCCACCCTTTCCCCGGCCCCGCGGGGACACCCCACGCACCCAGGTCGTGCTGGTAGGTGGTGGGCGAGAAGGCCTCGTGCAGACGGTAGGCGCGCACGGTCAGCGTCTGGCACTGCTCACAGCTCTGGTTGTGGCGGTCCTGCCCCAGCACCACCGTCAGCTCCTCCGGGGCCGGCCTGCGGGCGGGGTGGGGGAGAGGACGCGCGCTCAGAGCTGGCCAAGGGCATCGGCGGCGGTTTTTGGCGGGGGGAGTGCTGCTGCTGGGGAGCTTTGGAGGGAAGCGGGAGAGGGCGCGGGGGAGGGAGTCGCGTGCCATCTGGGCCCGCAGGAGAGAGGAGCTAGTCCAGGTCCGGGCGCTGGGCGAGCGGTACTCGCCGGTTCTGCAAGCAGTGAGCCGCGGTCAGCACCCAGCAGGAAGCAATGAGGCTACCAGCGCAGAAACTATCTCCCCAGTACAGCGCGACGATGTAGGGGTGCGCTCCAGGCATCGCTACCAGTCCCCCGACAATGCGGCTCAGCTGCTTCCGGAGCCGCTTCCCGCAGGCCGCCGGGCCCGCGGTGGGTAGTGGAGTCTGCTGCTCGGGTGCCGCGTGCGAGGCTGTGGAGGGAGCCCGGGCTGAGGACTGGGAGACCCACCGCCGGCCGAATCCCGCTCCCCAGGCCCCTCTGGGCTCGAACTTCCCGCCCGGCCCCGCCCCACCTACTTGGGGTCTGGGACTGAGGCAGGCTCTGGATGGTGGGGTGAGGGCCTTGCAAGGTCGAAGGCTGGGGCAAGGGCAGGTCTTGGCCCTCCGGGGAGACCCGGGTCGGAGGGGAAAGCGGGGGCGCGGCTCCGGATGGGGCCTGGCACCGTGTCAAGTGGCAGTACTCCCAGCTCAGCCGGTCGCCGCTCAACACGAAGCACCACGGGCGGGTGTCATTGTCCGGGTTCCTGCAGCCACAAGACTGGGGCGCTGTTAGAGTGCGGGGAGCTCTCGAGGACCCCGGGGCGGATGGGGATGCCCCGCTACGCCCCACCGAGCGCACCGGCAGAAAGCGTGGTGGCCCAGTCCCCGTTTCAGCTTTTCCTCTTCAGACAAGTGCCGGTAGGTGGCCTCCGAAGCCCACGGCTGGCAGGACGCTCCCGAGCGCGTGGTCCCGGCGGTGCCGCGGTAGCTGAGCCCGCGGCCTTTGTAGCAATTCGCCTCAGTGTCTGAGGAGAGAGGGAGATCCTTGCAGCCAAGGGGGTTGTGTTGTGTCCCCGTCGCCCTTCCTGTGGTCCTTCTAACAAGCCCTTCCCACGTGAGGCGGGGCTTCTCCTGCCCCAAGACTCTGACTTACCCACATCGCAGGTGGGTCCCGCGTAGCCTGCGGGGCAACGGCACAGGGTACCGCCCTCCGCCTCCAGGCAGCGGCCCCCGTTGAGGCACGGATTGATGCGGCAGGCTGGAGGAAGGAGCGAGTTGAGCCCCCCTGGGTCTGGAGAACCCGCAGAAAGCGCCCCCTCCCCTGCCTCACCACCCAGTCTCCAGCCGGCTTCTCCTCCAGACCTTTGTCCCCCCCTCCCCGGCCAGATCCGGCCCAGTCCGCTCACCCTGGCTGGGCAGTGGCTTGCAGTGGAAATTGGGACCCTTGCAGTGGCACTTGTCCACGCCTGCCGGCCCAAGCCTATGCCACATCTCATCCTCGTGGAAGAAGCGCAGAAGCTGAGGCTCAAAGCACTTCTCTGGGGACAAAGGGGGCAGTGGTCTCAGAAGAGGCGGGATCATGCCGAGTCTGGGCCAGGCATGGTGTCCAGGTACCCAGGGACTGCTTCAGTAGGCCCAGCTGACCCTGCTCCCCACCACCATCCCCTGGCCCTGGTCATCCCCTTACCTCTCTTGCAGTGCTTCCCGGTTAGGTGCTCTGGACAGACGCAGTGTGGGCCACTGGGCATGTTCACACAGGTCCCTCCCCTCTGGCAGGGGCTGTGTTTGCTGCAGTGGTCTGAGAGAAGGACACAGCCCAAGGAAGAGTGGGGAGCCTGAGTCAGACAAATGAGTGCCAAGTCCTGACCTCAACCTGCCTGTCTTGTGACCTTGGTACTCCAGGTTTCCGAGCTTTAGTTTATCCACCTGCAAAATGGGGCCAACCCCCCCTAGAACTCTCGCTCTGGACTTCTGAGAGGTGTTGTGGAGGGAGGCAAGGGAATGGGCCTAGAATCCCAGGAGTAGGGGGTCTGACAATACCCAGGAGAGTCACTAGCGGGGAGGAGAGGGCTCTGGGCCACCTCAGAGGCTGTGTGCAGCACCTTTCACTTTCTTAGGCGCCAGGCAGTATCCCCACCGCTGGTCCTGCTCGAAGTTGGGGGTGGTAGCACACCTGTAGAAAGAGATGAGGCCTCCCTGCTGGACCCAGGGGGCTGGTCTGCCCTCCCCTATCATGGCCCCTCTCTCCAAGCAAGGTTCCTTGGTCAGAGGCTGCGCAGAGTCCATATCTCCCAGGCCCCTGCTCCAACCCCTTCTGGGCGGTCTTACCAGGACTGGGGGCCTGGCCGGCCCCTGTGGATGCATCTGTAGTGCAGCTGCCTGTGGTACTGGAAGGGGAAGTGGCAAGGCTCCCCAGTGACCGTGAGAACTGCAGGGATAACGCACTCCCTGAGAAACTGCCCTATGCCCAACTGCCCAGAGTGCCCAGGCACCACCCTTAGGGTCTAGGTGGAGAAAGGATGGGCCCTGTAAAAGGTCATTGTGCAGTCAAGACAGTACTATGCTTCAGAAGGCAGCGTCCTAGAGTTAACAGTTGACATAGACTGCTGACTCCACCTACTAGCTGTGTGACCTTGGGCAAGTCTGCAGCCCCAGGGCCTAGAAGAGAGCTTGCCACAGAGTTTTTTTAAAAAAAAAAAGTTGCTGTCAAGTGGATTTTGAACCATAGTGACTCCATGTGGAAGCAGATCACCAGACCTTTCTTTTGAGGCACCTCTGGGTGAATTCAAACCACCAACCTTTCAGTTAGTAGCCAAGCACTTAACCATTTGCACCAGCCAGGGACTCCCTGCCACACAGTATGCACTTAATAAATACTTGTTGAATGTTGAAATCACTTAACCACTCTGAGCCTTGGTTTCCTCATCTATAAAATGGCAATGATAATGGTATCTACTTCGGAGGAATGTTGTTTAAGGCTTAAACAAGATGATTCCTGTAAAGCACTTAGCACTGTGCCTGGCACACAGTACATGCTTAATAAACATTCGCTGCTATTTTATTGTTAAAGGCATAGTGACACTTGCTGAGGGACAGGCCAGGCCAGGACAGTAAAGGGAATGGGTGATTCTGAGGAAGGAGAGGGCTGGGAAGACTTCTTGGAAAGAGAAAAGTCTGAGATGGACCTTCAAGATGCAAATGGGATGGACAGAGAAGAGGGCCCCCTAGTAGCCGGGGCAAGGACAGGGCAGCAAGGTCGGTTCAGGAAGGAGTGAGGAGAGCAGTTTGGCTGGGTGTGAGGGTAATGAGAAGAGGAGGCTGAGGACATCCAGAGTCAGATTGTGCTGGCCTCAAATGCCATGGGAAGGGGCTTGGACTTGACCCCACCAGGGCAGGCTCAGCTAGGGCAGGCCTGGAGTCCACCAAGTTCACAAGCCCTGGCTCATTGAACACTCTAGATAAATATTCAGTGCCTGGAAGAATGAAGGCGATGGAGAGCTATGGCAGGATTTGAGCAGAGGTAAGATGGCAGACACCCCACCCCC
>NW_004443947.1:1300107-1318675 GCF_000243295.1 Trichechus manatus latirostris | reverse complement strand
ACTCTCCTCCCCTCACCCTGCCCCCATCTAAAAAGGAACTTAATAATAAAAGCTAATATGTTAGACCAAAAATACCCCTGAAGTCTTCTTAAAACCAAACAATAGTTTAGCTTAACTAGTAAAGAATTTCTGCCTTGAGCACTGTGCTCTTTTAAGATCTATGTCTATGGGATCAAACTGACAACAGCAACTGAAAGATTAGATAGGAACCTTAGAGGGCAGTGAGTTCATATTAATGGAGGAGGAACAACTTGGAAAAGGAGGGCGAGAATGGTTGCACAACTCAAAGAATGTAATCAGTGTCACTGAATTGTTCATGTAGAAATTATTGAATTGGTATATGTTCTGCTGTGTATATTCTCAACACAACAAATACTAGTATGTTAGAAGTGTTCATCATGCACCAGGCTCTGGGCTGAGGGCCTTACATGGATTGATGACCCCTTGTTTTAAACAACCCTGTAGATTTACTGTTATCATGCTGGTTTTACAGATGGGGAACTTGAAGCTAGGAGAGGTTAAGTCACTCGCCCAAAGTCACTCAGCTCATAAGTGAGGAAGCCAGGATTCAAAGGCATTTGGGCTCCAGAGCCCAGCTCTTGATCCTTCGTTTCCCATCATGGGACCTGTGTGGCATGACAGATGCCCGAAAGATGTATCAAGGAAAGAAAACGAGAGCAGGAGGCTGGGAGAATGAAGACCTTCAGGAGCCCAGGTATGAGGGCTTCAGCCAGCATGCCCCCAAAACACCTGCTTGTGCCAGGCTTTGGACTGGGCACTCAGATACAGTCCAACCCCTGGCCTCAAGGAGCACTCAGCTCAGTATCACCCTGGGTCCCTGCTGGCCATGGACACAGACCTGGCACAGAATAGGTACTCAGGTCTGAATGCTAGCCAGACACTTCTGGCTGAGTGTCCAGTATGCCCCCCTTATCTGACAGGCCCAAGACTCCCTCTGCACACTCCTTACCATTCTATCCCCACCCAAGGGGGTTGGGACGCAGAGTCAGGCTACTTACCCACTGTGTGTTCGCCAGCCATGTGCTTGTGCTCCTTGGGGACTTTCCAAGGTGGAGTCTACAGGGGGTAATAAGAGGGCAGGGAATTTGCCCAGAAAGTCATAGCCTGTCCCTGATCCCAAGCTAGTTGCTAACTTCTTCTCACTGCCCAGAAATAGAGAGATTTCCTCCCAAGATCTGAGACCATTTCTTCCTCCTCTCATTGTCTCGTCAAGGTCTCCTCCCGGCAGAAATTCATGCCCTCATATCCACCATCTCTGGTTGTCTATTTCCCCTGCCTGGGCCTTCTCAGCTGGCCTCACCTTTCCACAACTGGGCCAATAGGTCATGGCCAAAGGCCAAGACTGGCAAGAGGGAAGAGGGACCCCCACCCCCAGGCCATTCTAGCACAGTCTTCCTGCTTCCCACAACCCTTACCGAAAGCACTGACTTCAGGCTCACCAGCAGGGACCCTAAAAGCAGGAGAGCCCTCATGGCGTCTCTCTGTTGGTCCAACTGCCTGTTCAGGAGTCCAGATCAATACAGCTGGTCAAAGGTTTCTGAGGCCTGGGAAGTGAGGACAGGTCAAGCTGTCCCCTTGAGCCTGTGGGGCACAAGCTATGGAAAGCCAAGCAGAGCCGCTTCCTTGAGAGGCCCCCAAGGGAAGGGGAAGTAGAAGTTGGTGGGTGGGGGCCGAATGATGAGGAGCTGGGTTCCCCTTCTCCTTCCTGGATAGTGGGGCTGGAAGGAGGAATAAGAAACAGTGTTGTGTTCTGGGTCCTGTTAGGGGTGAGGGGATTACGAGATCAAAGAGAAGCTCTCTATTCAGGTGTCTGTAAAAATGGCAAGGCAGGGGCATCTGACCTCTTCCTCTAACTTCACAAGGTGGAAGGAGAATCAAGATCAACAGCCCAAGCTGATTCCTCTGAGGCGGAGGTCAGACATACCTCCTCTCTCCAACCTTTTTGCCAATTCTGACACCAACTATCCCTCCCATGGCACTTTCTACTTCTCTGCTGGGTTCAGTAATTCATTACAATGACCACACAAAACTCACAGACCACACTCACAGTTATGAGGTTTATTAGGGAAGTAACAGGTTACAGTTCAGGTTCAGGAATGCTCAGAATACAGTTCTTCGATCAGGACAGCCTCTTCTCAGCCATGCTCACAGGCAGGTCTCTCTCTGGCCCTTGGCCCCTTGGCCCCTTGGCCTGACCTCTGCCCTGCTTGGGCAAGTGTTACAAAACTCTTTTTAGCTCTGCTGATAAGTGTCCAGAGGCACCCCACTCCACCAGTAAGCCTCAGCCCGAAGGCTCTCAGGTCTAGCTCTATGGGTTGGCAACCCTAGCTCCACCAAGTTCCTGGAGGTACCCCACTCTGCCAGAAAGCCTCCTGTCCAAAGGTGCTCAGCTTTCTCACTCCATGGGCCAGGAAGCCCACTGCCCTGTCTCCTGCTGGTCTCATGGTTCCGCTGCCTCTGCTACTGCCATTTCTCTGCTGAGGCTTCTCGATGTCTCTGGTGTTACTGCTCTCCCTCTCTGTCCTAGTTCTGCTGCCTCTCTCTGTCTTTTGTGTTACAGCTCCTCTCCCTCTCTCTCTCCATGTCTCCCTTTAAGCCTAGAAGGATGGCAAAACTGACCAATCCCCTTGTTAGGGTTCTATACACTTTATTTGCATGGCCCCACCCCCACAAGGGTGCCATGCACCTTATTTACATTATTATCAAGCTATCCAATGCCCTTGGTGAGCCACAAGCACCGTATTTGCATAGTCCCACCCAGTCATTTGGTAGGAGTTACAAAGAATATGGCAAGAAGGGACATACTGAGTAATTTACTGCATCACAGGCCACCCCTGGCTCTTCTAGCCATTGGCCCTTTCATACTTGAAGATGAACTTCCTCCTCCCAATCATTTTATCAGTCCAAAACAGTCATTAACAATTAGTCCTTCAGTAGGGCAAAGAGTCCTCAGGGTGAGGTTATTCAGGTACCAGCCATTTAGGTCTGCTGCAGGTGTCCATCTGATCTGGTCAGATTCTCCACAGCTCATCTCCTGTTGACCCTTCTGGTGTCTGACAAAATTTAACTGACAGTAGATTATTCCCTTGCTCTGAGCCTCACTAGGTACCAGCATAGCAAAGCCTTAAAGGAACTTCATGTTCAGCCACTGTACTCGAGTCCAGCAGTACCTCCACTTTGTCTACTCTTTCACAGTAGTTGCTTATACAATTACAGTTTTTACAATCACAATTAACCCTGTCAACAATCATTACTCACAGCTGAATCATATGATCCTATCAGCATCTTCCCCTACACTCTCTTCCCCAGACCTATCAGGAAAAGAGGAATCTACTCAATGGGGAATCCTCCTTTGTCCCCCTCATTTTGAGGGTAAGCACACCCACGAAAGCATGTAAATCAGCCACTTCATGCCTTTATCTCCCCCCATTTTAGATAGCCAATGTTTAAATTGCCCAGCCCTATCAAATTAGTACTCTGAGGAGATGAGCATCTTCCTTGGTCTTGAAGAATCTTCTGTTCCAGCTGGAACTTTGAGTGTCTGCATCCATAAGCAAATTCCAGTCCAGAGCAAGTCATCAAATTGCAGCAATCTATACCAGCTCATGGTGTCAAACATCTTTCTCTTCGTTAGGTCAGGTTCTGGTCAGCTCATTCCTAGCACCTGTGGGCTAGGTCAGTGGTTACCAACCACAGGCTCGGGAGTCCACAAACCTCCTGGCACTTCAGATCGGCCAGCCTCTTCTCTCTCTCTCTCCTCCCTAGTCCCATAGGCTAGGTCAACCAGCACCACTGGTAGGCTCAAGAGTCCACACAATTACCTGCACTTCAGACCACCCTGTGAAACCCATTGCTGTGGAGTCAATTCTAACTCATAACTATCCTATAGGACAGAGCAGAACTGCTCTATAGGGTTTCCAAGGAGCAGCTGGTGGATTCAAACAGCCAAGCTTTTTGTTAGCAGCTGAGCTCTTAACCACTGCACCACCAGGGCTCCACACTTCACACCAACCAGCCCTATCTCTCTCTCTCTCATCCCTAGTCTCCATGGACTAGGTCAACGTGTGCCAATGGAACATGTCCAAACTCAGCTGTACTTCCCCCACTTAAACTCATGTGTGGACCCAGGTGGCCACCACAAAGGGAGCATATCAGGCTGTCTACTCACCAGCTCCCTTTAACTTCCAGTCCTGGAAGGGGGTTCTTCTGATGGGCACTGACTTTTCCAGCCTCAATGCATCCAAAGGCAAATTGCTTGCTTGAAATTCAAAAAGCAAAACAATCTTTTTTCTTTTTTTTTTTGTCTGCAGGTCCTTCCTTCAAATGCAAATCTCCTGCTCTCTCAGCAGTTCTAGGTGGGTCTGTATGTCTTTTCAAATGCAAACTTCCTAACTGGAAAGATTCTGGGTAGGGCTCAGATTTTCAACCTAATCCCCCAATACTCTATACACAGGGTTACTGCATTCAAACCAACAGCCTGTGTTTCTTTCAGGCAAATCCTAGTTCGCCTTTTCACATATCCAATCAAGTATTGGCTGAAGGCGGAGTTACACACTCTCTGTTATCTATTATATCCAGTGTTCATTTTCGTCATACATTTAGGTCTGCTTTACAGCACTAGGTAGGAGAAACATTCAATATCCATAGTACATTCAAATAAACACTTACCCATTTTTTAAAACATTCCAGCTTCATCTTCTTCACACTTGACTATCTTCCCATTCATATACATATGGCCTAGGGCCTCTGGGTGGGTGGAACCAGTTAACCTTGGCCCCCATCAATGGTTTTGTTTAATCAACTTGGCTTTTGCCCCAGGCCACTTCAGATAGGGCTTTTCTCCCCTCAGCTTTTACTTTCCTTTCAGCCATTACAGGTAACAACAATTAAAGGTAACCATCTAAGAATAAAGTTTTACTTCCCACATCCCTTCATTCTTTCTCTTACAAAGTCCCATGCTTCCATGAGTCTGGAGCCTTTGCAACAAATCCCATTCCTGATGCCAACTGTAAAAATGGTGTGACAGGGGCATCTGACCTCCTCATTTAACTTCACAAGGAGGAAGGAGAATCAAGATCAACAGCCCAAGGCTGATTGCTATGAGTTGGAGGTCAGACATATCTCCTCTCTCCAACCTTTTTACCAATTCTGACACCCACCATCCCTCTCACAGCACTCTCCACTTCTCTTCTGCATTCAATAAATCATTGCAATGGCCACACAGAACTCACAGACCACACTGACATTTATGGGGCTTATTAGGGAAGTAACAAGTTACGATTCAGGTTCAGGAACACTCAGGATACAGTTCTTTGATCAGGACAGCCTCTTCTCAGCCTTGCCCACAGGTAGGTCTCTCTGTGGTCCTTGGCCCCTCGGCCTGGCCTCTGCTCTGCTTGGGCAAGTGTTACAAAACTCTTTTAGCTCTGCTGATAAGTGTCCGGAGGCACACCACTCCACTAGTAAGCCTCCTGTCCGAAGCCACTCAGCTTTCTCACTCCACGGGCTGAGAAGCCCACTGCGCCATCTCCTGCTGGTGTCCTTGTTCTGCTGCCACCGTTTCTCTGCCACTGCTTCTCACTATCTCCAGTGTTACAACTCTTCTTCTCTGTCCTGGTTCTACTGCCTCTGTTGCCTCTCTCTGTCTTCCGTGTTACAACTCCTCTCTTTCTCTCTCCATGTCTCCCCTTAAGCCTAGCAGAATGGATGGCAAAACTGACCAATCCCCTCATTAGGGTTCTATTCACCGTATTTGCATGGTCCCACCCCCACAAGGATGCCATGCACCTTATTTACATTATTGTCAAGCTATCCAGTATCCTTGGTGGGCCACAAGCACCATATTTGCATAGTCCCACCCCATCATTTGGTGGGAGTTACAAAGACTATGGCTAAAAGGGCCATATTAAGTAATTCACTGTATCACAGGATCTTAGAGTTCACTTGGAAGTGTATTAGTTTTCTGTTGCTGCATAATAAATGCAGCATAATAAATTATCACACACTCAGCAGCTTAAAACAATACCCATTTATTAGTTCACAGATCTGTAGGTCAAAAGTCTGGCACTGTCTGCGCAGAGTATTACTCAAGGCTGCAGTCAAGGCTGAGTTTTCCAGAGGCTCTGGGAAAAGTTCACTTCCAGGCTCATTCAGGTTGTTGGCAGAATTCAGTTCCTTGTGGTTATATGACTGAGGTCCCCATTTCCTTGCTGGCTGTCAGCCAGGGGCTGCTCTCAGCTCCTAGAGGCAGCTTTCATTTTTCTCTTATGTGGCCCCCTCCATCTTCAAAGTAGGCAACAGAGACTCTCCCTCACATTGAATCTCTCTCATACTTCAAATCTTCTTTGCAAGAAAGAAACTCCTCACGTTTAAGGGCTCATCTGATTGTGTCAGGCCCGCCAAGGGTAATCTCCCTATTTTAAGGTCAACTGATTTGAGACCCTAGTTATATTTGCAAAATCCCTTCACAGAAGCACATAGATTACTGTTTCATTGACTAACTGGGCAAAGGTGTGCACACACCAGAAGGTAGGGATCTTGGGGTCCTCTTAGAATTCTACCTGCCATAAGAAAGTCAAAACCAAGTTTAAGTGCAAAACCAAAGGGTGCTAAAATGTGTGGCTGGGGCACAAGGGAGGAAGATGGGGTGGGCATGTGTTGTTTTTCCTGCTTAGCATGCATTTACCCTAGTTCATTAATGGCACCCTGGTTTTTCCTTTGGGAACCATCCCACTCTCACTTCCTCCATGAGCCTTTAGTGTTACCAGCTCTACCCACAGTTCTGGGGGTGTGGCCTCAATCTGGCCAGTCAGAGAATGGCAGTGATTGGTTTAGAGACAAACATGTAACACAAGTTAGGCCAATCAAAGTCTGCCTTGGAACTTTTGCCAGAACTTTTGGAAAGAGCTACTTTCTTTCCAATGGAGTTGCTAAGCATGAAGGATACGGGCCTGGAGATGTTGATGGCCACCTTTGGCACTGCTTGGGGAGGGCCTCCCTGAGAATGAAGCCTACGCATAGAAAAAGTAGAGCAAACAGAGAAGGAAGGAGGGAGGGATGTGGTGGTAGGATCCTCACCTCCTGATATTCATGCCCTTGTATAATCTCCTCCCACAGTGAGTCAGGGCTGTTCTGTGTGACCAATAGAACATGGCAGAGTGATGGTGTTTGACTTCCAACTCCAGGTCATAAAAGGCATTGCAGATTCTGCCCTGGTATCTTGGATTGCTCACTCAGGGAAGCCAGCTGCCATGCTGTAAGAACACCCAAGCAGCCCTGTAAAGAGGTCCACGTGGGGAGAAAGGAAAGCCTCCTGCCAACAACCAGCACCAACTTGACAGCCATTGAGTGAACCTCTTTGGAAGTGGATTCGGCATCCCCAGCTGACATCTTGCCTACGATGTCATGAGAGGGGTTGCCAGAACCATAAATCTAAGCTGTTCCTGAATTCCTGATCCTCAGAAGAGATGAGAAATAATAATTGATTACTGTTGTTTGAAACCGTAAGTTTTAAGGTGATTTGTTACACAGTATCTGGTAACTAATACAGATAGATTGATTATTGAAGACTTTGTTCGAGAACCCGGCTCGTAAAACTACAAGTACCACCAAGGCGCCTCAGCTACGTGAGCCAATAAATTCCTTTTTTTGCTCAAACCAATTTGAGTGGGATTCTGTTATTTTCCATTAAAGGAGTCCTGACTGATACAAAGTAATTTATGGGAAATGAAGTGAAGATAGATGTGTTGTTGTTGTCAGCTGCCATCAAGTCAGCCACTGACTCATGGCTACCCCATGCACAACAGCATCAGACCATTGTGATTCAGAGGATATTCATTTGTTGATTTTTCAGAAGTCAATTACCAGGCCTTTCTTCCTAGTCTGTCTTAGTCTGGAAGCTCTGCTGAAACCTGTTCAGCATCATATCAGTATTCAAGACACGCAGGTGATTTCTGAGCTTTAGGTGCATTGGCGGGGAATCAGACTTAGAATTCCACTATGGAAGCACCGTTGCTCCCAAAGACAGATGTAGTGATTTAATTCTGTTGGGAGAGAGGCAGGCTGTGGAAGGCTTCCTGGGATAGAAACAAAGCAAGAGGAGGGCAGAGGGAGTGGGGCATCCCTAGCACATTCTCCAAAAGTGGAACATTTTCAACAATTTTTTCCAAAGGTAATATGTTAATGACAGCTGTTTAGACCATGGTGAAAGCGAGACTGTGAGACGTCAAGACGAGCTCATTAAAGGGAAAGCATGGTCATCATTCTCGCTTGCACCGAGGGTGCAGACCCATCCCACGTTGGCTCCTTCCCCTGCTGAGAACCCGGCTATCCCTGTGAATGGAAGGGGTCTTTTGAACACGTCTTCATAATCAGTAAGGGTTTGCAGGTGGGAAAGGGAGGAAAAGACTTCTAGGCAGAGTGGATAATATAACTTCACAGAAGCCTGAAGGCAGCATGTCAACTGAGGAATGTGGCTCCAGCACTGAATGCTACCTTGTGGGGAGTGTGAGGAATGAGGTTGCGGAGTCCATTGGGATTGATGGTGGATATCTGTGGGCTTTTGGATGCTCAACATCTATTCCCCCTTCCTTTAGACTCCCAGTTTCTATTTGGAGGTCACTCCTCCCTCATTGTATGGTAAAAGGGTAATTTCTAGTGACCACATCTCACCATGGAAGCCTATAAGACCAGATCACCCTCTTACTGTAGCACAGCCAGAGGAATCCAAACTTGACCAATGGGTGCTCTCTCCCAGGACCCTAAATCCTGAGCAAGGCGCACAGGAAGGCCAGAAGAGTTGGAGCTCTGGCATTGCACCACCTATGCCCTGATCAGATTGTCCCTGCTGATGGCATAAGTCAGGGTGCCTTCTGAAAACTAAAGTTAAGCAGTAAGGAAATTCATCACTTTACATCACAAGAGTTGAGTGGGGTGGCTCCAGGAGTGGTGCTCTCAGTGGTTTAACAATGTCATCAAGGACCCAAGTTCTTTCCATTTCTCCTCTGTGGTCTTCACTGAGCAAACCTTCAGGTTGATTCCCCTCATGGCTACAAGATGACTGCCACAGACCCAAGAATCACATCTAAACTCAATAATGTCCAAGTGAAAAAAGGAGGCTTTCCCTTCTAGTAGCTCCCTCTTAGGAATGAGGAAAACTTCCTCAAAAAAATCCCAAATCATGTCAACATTCAAGACATACGGGTGGTGGCTGACCTTTAAGTGCATTGACTGGGAATCAGACTTGGGTCTCTTGCCTGGAAAGTGAGAATTCTACTATTGAAGCACCATTGTTCCCAAGACAGATGTAGTATCTCACCTCATGGCTTATTGGCCAGAACTGCATAACATGACTCCCCTAAAACAATCTCTGGCAAGGGTAGAGAGATCCCATAACTGGTTTAGACCAATCCATCCTGGAGCTAGGTGAGAGGCCTGTGAGGTAAAGTAGCCACTGGAGCAGAATTGGGACTCTGCAAACAAGGAAGAGCAGTGGATGGACATTAGGTAGACAACCACAGTGTCTGCTCCAGGGACACCTTGTAGTTCTTCCTTCCTAGTCCCCCAATGCACCCTTCATTCCTGCCCATTTCAAAACCTGTTCTTTCCAGTTGATGCTGTGAATCCCCAAGGGCCGTGCAATAAATTTCCTTTGGTTCAAATAGCCAGAGTCATTTTCTGTTGCTTGCAGCCAAGAACTCTCCCTCTCCCTCACACCTCAGGTCTAATCTACCACCCAGTTCTGTTTATTCCGTTGGCTAAATATTTCTCAAATCCCTCTACCTCTCTTCATTCCTACTGCCTCTTTGATTTCCAGAAAATTCAAGGTAGCTACAGCTGAGAAGCATAACTTGACACGTGGTAAACATCTCTCATTTCATCTGCTTCACATCTCTTCTCCCGTCTTCTAGTAATGGCCCTCAATTTTTCTTGGGGGAAATCACCCTTGCACCTCTCCCAATCAATGTGGCTAACTTAAAGTTTACCTTATCCCTCAGTTGAGGGTGGAGTCAGCCTGTGACCCAGACCTGGCCAATCAGAGCACTGCCTCCCCCTATCCTCAGTGATTGGTTCAATGATCACCGGACCCAAATTAAACCAATGAGAGGCAGCCCTGGAACCATCAAAGTAGGTTTTTCTCTTTCTAGAGAGGTTGCTGTTTGGTAGGAAGTGAGCCTGGAAATGCTGGCAGCCATCTTTGACATCTCTGAGGAAGAACCTGCCTGAGACTTAAAACAACACAGATTAAAATCAGAGCCAGGATATGGGAAAGACAGATTTTTGGTAACACTGTTTGAGACCATGGATCCAGAGGCACTCAAAGTCAGAACCACCGCCTAGTCTTTGCAGTTACTTAAACCAATAAATTTCCTTTTTTTAAAGTTGCAACCAAAAGTCTGAACTGATGCAAGAGTTCATACATTGTTACCAGGAAGTTCCTAAACAAAACAAAACCCTTCATTATCAGCCAGTAATTCAGTAGTTTAAAGGGCAAGGCTGGAAAAGTAAAAGCACTGGACTTGAGTCAGGAGCCTTCAAACCCCGTCTTGGCCACTGACCCCCAGTATGCCGTGGTTAAGGAGCACAGCCTCCCTGAAGCTTAACTGCCACGTGTCTTTGGGTGCACTCACACTGTCTGGCTGACTTGTGATGTTTGAATGGGAATGAGTGTGAAAGGCAGAGCCTGGCAAACAGTTGGGTCTCAATCTAGAGAGGTTTACAAAGAAATTTTCCCATGCAGACACACACTTACTCTTCCAAGCAATTTCTGCACACCTGCCCCTAGTTCTCCCTGCACATCTGAGTCTCTTCCATCAACTGCTTTGCCAGGGGAAACTTTGGACCAGAGCAGAAAGTCACCGTCTCTTTGACCTGGCTTCTGTCTTTCTACAGCTGTGATGTGAGTATATGGCGTGAGAAGTGGGAAACCATCAAGTTCCTGCTCACAGATGCTCGCGCACACACACATGCATACACACGTGCTGTTTCTCTCTAGCAGAGACTTGGGTATAGATTTCAAGAGGTTCCAGAACTGCCTGTTCAAAGACAAGTTTGGGGGATCAGAAGGTACCCAGCCCACCATTCTGCACTTCTTCTCAGTCAATGACACTATTGTTCCCCCACTCACTCAGACTGCCACCATGGAGCTTTTGTACAAAAAGAAGCCACTTCTTTCTCCAGACCAGCATTGCCTGACAGAACTTCGTGTGATGTTGGAAATGTTCTGTATCTATGTTGCCCAATATAGCAGATGCTAGCCACATGCGGCTTTGGAGTACTTAAAAGGTAGCTAGTATGTCTGAGGAACTGAATTTTAATTTTCATTAATTTAAATAGACACATGTGGCTACTGGCTCCTGTCTTGGACAGTGAAGCTCCAGAGGGATGTAGGAAGAAGGTCAGTGTGGGGCTGGCTGCTGGCACATACTGAGCAAGAGGGAGACGGGCTTGACATAGTAAGAGAGAAGTAAACAGGACTGTGGTCAAGTTGGTTGTTGTAGGCCATGGTGAAGAGTTTGGATTTTATCTGAAGTATAATGGGAATCCTATTAGTTATTTATCGCTACATAACAAATTGCCCCAAAATTTAACAGCTTAAAAAAATAAAAATTTATGATGTCACAGTTTTTGTGGGTTGGGATCATGGCATCGTTTAACTGAGGGCCTCTGAATCAGGGTCTGTCACAAGGCTGCCTCAGAGGGTCAGCTGGGGCTGCAGTCACTTTGACTGGGGGAGGATGGATTTCCAAGTTCACCCACGGGGCTATTGGCAGGCTGCAGATCCTTCTTGGCTATTGGCTGGAAACATCAGCTCCTTGCCTCCTAGGCCTCTCCACAGGGCAGCTCACAAAATGGGGCAGCTGGCTTCCCTCAGAATAAGCCAGTGAGAGAGAGGGTACCTAAGAAGCCACAGTCTTTTTATAACCTAATCTTGGGAGTGACATCCCATCACTTTTTCTGTATTCTTTTCATTAGAAGGGAGTTGTTAGGTCTAGCCCACACTGAAGGGGAAGGAATTACACCAGCATGTGAATACCATAAGGAGGGGGTCATTACGGCCATCTTACAGGCCACCTACCACAGGCAATCACTGGGGTGTTCTGCACTGGAGAGTGACAGGGTTATGTTTATACCTTTTGTTTTAAAAATATTCAATACAGTCATACGATACAGAAGTCAAGGCCCAAAAGGGATATGATGAAAAGCTTGTCTCCCACCTGTCCCCAGCCACCTAATTCCCCCTTCCCAGAGGTAACCGATGTTTCCAGTTCTCATGTAGCCTTCCAGAGATGATCTATGCGTATACAATCGAATTAGTCCATGGTGGTGGTTAGTTTTGTTCACCAAATATTCCCAATTGTATTCTTCTTCTAGACATGTGGTAGTTATTCCAGTTATCTATTTCTGTGTAACAAACTGCTCCAAACTTATCCAGACTTTCTGGAGCCATGGAGACCGGATGAACCCTTGAAATGATGCCCTGAGATAATCTTTGAAACTTCAACCAAACATATTCCCTGAAGTCTTCTTAAAACCAAACAATAGTTTAGCTTAACTAGTAAAGAATAGCTGCCTTGAGCATTGTGCTCCTTTAAGATATCTGTGTATGTGGGATCAAACCGACAACAGCAACTCAAAAGATTAGATAGGAAACTTGAGGGCAGTGAGTTTATTTTAATGGGGGAAAAATAACTCACAAAAGGAGGGTGAGAATGGTTGCACAGCTTGAAGAATGTAATCAATGTCACTCAATTGTACATGTAAAAATTGTTGAATTGGTGTATGTTTTGCTGTGTATATTCTCAATGAAAACAACAAAAATAAAATAAGTTATAAAAGCAAAACCAAAAACACTCCAAACTTAGTGGCATAAAACCACCACCATTTTATTATGCTCGTGGGTTCTGTGGGTCAGGAATTCAGACAGGACACAGCAGGGTGGCTTGTTTCTTCTCCACTGTGTCTGGAGTCTGGGGCCTCAGCGGGGATGCTTGAATGGCTGGGGATGACTCGAATCACCGGGGGCCAGAATTATCTAGAGGCTTCTTCACTTACAGTCTGGTGCTTGGGGTGGGACAACTTGAAGGTCAGGCTCAGCTGTATTGTTAACCAGAGCACCTACAGGTGGCCTCTCCATTCAGCTTAGGCTTCTCATGGCATGGCAGCTGATTCCTGGGACATCCTGAGAGAAACTTCTGGAAAGCAAGTATTTCAAGAGAACCCGGCTGTGTGGCCTTTGCTGACCCAGCCTCAAAAGTCACTTGGCATCACTTCCACCATATTCTCCTGATTACAAGAGAGCCCCTAAGGCCATACCAGATTCAGAGGAGGGCAACTGGATGCCATCACCTGATGAGAGGGGGCTGCAATGTCACATTGCAGAAGTGCCTATGGGATGGGAGATGTTGCTTCTAGCGTCTTTGGAAAATAAACCTTGCTACTACTGGTTAGGAGACCCTGGTGTGTAGTGGTTAAGAGCTACAGCTGCTAACCAACAGGTCGGCCGTTCAAATCCACCAGGGGCTCCTTGGAAACCTGATGGGGCAGTTCTACTCTGTCCTATAGGGTCACTGTCCCTGTGTACTACGAGTCAGAATTAACAGCAATGGGTTTTAGCATGGTTAAGAGCTCAGGCTACTAACCAAAAGGTTGGCGGTTCGAATCCACCAGCTGCTCCTTAGAAACCCATGAGGCAGTTCTACTCTATCCTATGGGGTCTCTATGAGATGGAATCAGCTTGATGGCAATGGGTTTGGTTTTTAGGTTTATAGTAGTGTTGAGGCCACCTGGGTGGCTCAATCAAGTAAGCACTTGGCTACTGTCATGGTTTGAATTATGTCCCCCAAAATATGTGTGTATCAATTTGGCTGGGCCATGATTCCCAGAATTGTGTGGTTGGCCTCCATTTTGTGACTGTAATTTTATGCTAAAGAGGATTAGGGTGGGATCCTAACACCACCCTTACCCAGGTCACATCCTTGATCCAATGTAAAGGGAGTTTCCCTGGGGTGTGGCCTGCACCACCTTTTATCTCTCAAGAGATAAAAGGAGAGGGAAGCAAGCAGAGAGTTGGGGACCTCATACCACCAAGAAAGCAGTGCCAGGAGCAGAGTGTGTCCTTTGGACCCGGGGTCCCTGTGCAGAGAAGCTCTTAGTCCCAGGAACACTGATGAGAACAAGGCCGACAGAGAGAAAGCCTTCCCCTGGAGCTGATGCCCTGAATTTGGACTTGTAGCCTACTTTACTGTGAGGAAATAAACTTCTCTTTGTTAAAGCCATCCACTTGTGGTATTTCTGTTAGAGTAGCACTAGGTGACTAAGACAGCTACTAACTGAAATGCTGGCAGTTTGAACCCACCTAGAGGTGCCTTGGAAGAAAGGCCTGGAGATCTACTTCCAAAAGGTCACAGCCACTGAAATCCCTACGGAGCACAGTTCTACTCTGATGCACATGGGGTTGCTGTGAGTCAGAGTCAGTGGCAACTGGTTTGGTTTTTTGGTTTATAGCAGTGTTGTACCCCCACCCCCACTCCTTTATAATGTGGCCACGTGGTTTTCTTTGACCAATGAAACAAGAACAGAAGTGAGTTGTGACACTTTCAGGTGCAAGCTTTAAAGGCTATTACATGACTTACCACATTTCCTTTTACTGTCTCTGCCCTTGTAGCAGCACAAATTGAGATCCAGCCTGTCACCCTAGATCCCTGAGTGACTACCATGAATAAAGTCCCTGTCACCCCCCAACAACCTGTATCGGATGTGTGCTATGCAAGAGAAATAAACTTTTGTTGTTTTATGTCACTGAAATGTGGGGATTGTTATACTGCAGGGTAAACTTACCCTACTTATCCTGACCCTTTTTATACAAATGGTAGCAAATCTTATACCCATTCTGCACCTGGCTTTTTTAAATTTAACAATGTATCTTGGAGATCATTTATATCAGTAGGAGAAGAGCTCCCTCCCCCACTTTTTTTTTTTTTAAAAACAAACCAAAAAAAAAGAAAACACCAGTTGCTGTGGATTCGATTCTGACTCATGGCAACTCCTTGTACGTCATAGTAGAACTGTGGTTCATAAAGTTTTCCGTGGCTGATTTTTTTCAGAAGTAGATGGCCAGGCCTTTCTTCTGAGATGCCTCTGGATAGACTCCACCCATCAACCTTTTGTTTACACCACTCAGGGACTCCCTTGTTTTAAACAGCTACCTAGTATTCCTGTGTAAGAAAGGACCAAATTTTATTACCCAGTCCCTAATAAGGACGATTCGTATGTTCCACCTTTTCAGACAATGCTGCAATGAACATTTGAACATTTCTTATTTTGCTGGAGTGCAATTATAGGATAAATTTCTAGAAGTGCATATCTCAGATGGTTGGTGGCCCATTTCTCTTTTAAAAAAGACCACTTTGGCTGTGGGTGGAGAACGGACTGAAGAGTCAGACCTGAGAGTTGTGCATGACACCTTCCTCTTGTCACCCCAGATCAATGGCCACATCCTGCTCATTCCAGGTCCATGATAGCTCCCACCCTGTCCACGTGAAAGCACAGCCTGACTACTGCCCCAGCAAGGGCAGAGCCATTCCTCTCTCTGAGGGTTCTTCCTAAAACATCTGCCTGTCTTAATCAGGACCCGTTGCTGTCAAGTCAGCAACCCTATAGGGCAGAGTAAAACTGCCCCATACAGTTTCCAAGGAGCGTTCAGAAGATTCAAACTGCTGGCTTTTTGGTTAGCAGCTGTAGTTCTTAACCACCAAGCCACCAGGGTTTCCTTTAGTCAGGACACTTGGTTGCAAATAACAAAGCCAGTTCTGGGTTAGTTAGACCAACAAAGAACTGATTGGACAGCTTCTGGGATGCTTGCTGAATACCCCTCTCTAGGAAGGGCCTGGTTTGATTGGCCAATTTGACTGCCTCCCAATCTGCTGCCTCCACAATGAATTCTAAACGGTGCCCTCGATGTCTTGTGTTGATCACTTGCTCTGGATTCAAAGACCTGTTTGGAAACACTGGAAAAGTGCTCCAGCTACCAGGGACCTGGGAGAGGAAATACTGCCGTCCCTCTGCGATGGCCCTAGTGGAAGGCAGAGGTCTCTGCATCTCATCTCATAGGAGACCTCCCAAACGGGAGGGGTTGTCACATGTGGTGACAAAACAACAGGTCAAAACAAGTCAGACTTAGTGCCTTTTCCCCCACCCCCAACACTCTCCCCTAGCCTGTCCTCCACAGTGCAGCCGCAGAGCCCCCCCGTCCAAGCAAATCTGGCCCCCCACTACCCTCAAAATGAAGTCCAAACTGCTTGCCTGGCTTCCAAGGACCTCTCTGATCCAGGCCCCCGCTAAGGCCTCAGCCTCATTTCTCAACCCCAATCCCAACCCCAACTTGCACCTTAAACTCTAGACTGATGGTCTGACCTCAGGTGGTGAATGCATGAGCCCTTCCCTCCTTCCTCTACAGAGCTTTGTCCAGAAGGTCCTTTCCCTCCCTCTCCTAATCTCTGAAACTGAAACTGGCACATTCCCACTTAACTGTCAGGTCTCACCTTGGACGTAACAGCGTTCACTGACTCTCACCCCTACCTCAGGCTAGGTGAGGTACTGACTCTTTGTTCCACTGGCCACTGGGTTTCCCTCTTTCAAGGTACTTATCTTTACTCCCAAATGTATCCTAGATCCACCCACTTTTCTCCATCTCCACTGCCACCATCTTAGTTCCCAGCCAAGGTCATCTCTCTCCTGGAATTCTTCTGTAGCCTCCCAACTGCTCTTTCTGCTAACACTCTTGCCCCCCTAAAGGTCCACCAGCCAAAGTGATCTTTTAAAAGTATAAATTATCCTTTCAAAGGCTTTACATTTCACTTAGGGGGAAAAAACAAAAAATAAAACAACTCCTTGTTATGGTCTACAAGGAGTCCCTAGATGCTGCAAACGGTTAATGCACTCAGTTGCTAACTGAAAGGTTAGAGGTTCAAGTCCACCCAAAGGTGCCTAGGAAGAAACGCCTGACAATTTACTTCTGAAAAATCAGCCATGGAAAACTAGAAAACTGTAAGGAGCACAGTTCTACTCTGACACACATGGGGCTGCCATGAGTCAGAATTGACTCGTAGGCAATTGGTTTGGGTTTTTTTTTTTGGTTTATGGGCTACAAAGCATTCTATGATCTAGTGCTCTTGCGCCTTGTGTCTCATCTCATACCACTGGACCAGGACTTCTTCCTGTTCATTGAATGCACCAAACTTATTCTAGGCGTTGAGCCTTTGCATTTGCTGTTTCCTCTGCCTAGAATTCTGTTTCCCCAGAATTTTGCATGACTGGGTTCTTTCCATCATTCAGGTCTCTGCTCAAATGTTACACTCTGAGCCCATTCTCTCTCACTCTTTATTTCATTGTATTAATAGCACTTATCGCTGTCTGAAGCCATCTTCTTTTTTATCTACAGGATTATTATCTTTAATCCCCTTGTAGCACGCACGGAAGGAGCCTGGCTATCTTGCGGACACCACTGTAATCCCAGCAGCTGGCTAGATGCCTGGCAAAAAGCGAGTGTTCTGTAGGTATTTCGGGATGAACGAACGAACAAGGATCAGAGAAGGCTGGCTCTACCTTACTTGCTTAGTTTGGATAAGCCTCTGTTTCCTGCTTTGTGAAGTTGGGGTGGAGGGAGTGGGGTTGAGCAAAAAGTTGTTGATTAGCTGTAAAATTTCTGCCTTGTTTTCCTCCTAGTCTTCAGCTTCGAGCCAGCCACTTGACCTTCAGCGCCTTGGCTCCCTACCTGTATAATGGGCGTGAGCTCATCCCAAAGTCTAGGGGTGATAGTGCGGCCTTATAAGGCAGGAGAGGCCAAGGGCAGGCGAGGCCGTGAGGGTGGAGAGAAATCACAACATCCGGCTGTGGGGGCGAGGCGGGGGCGCCGAGGCGGCCCGGCTGGAGGCCTGGCAGCCTCTGCAGAGCCGCGGAGGTTCTGGGGAGGCCGCCAGCCTCCTCCGGGACGCTCCTCGCTCCCGATGCGCGCCCTCCAGGATCGGCCGGCCCAAGGGAATACGGCCCGCAAGACAGCAGGGATACCGAGCGCGTCCCCAACAAAACCCTGAAAAGGTAGTAGATGAGCCAAAGGCGCCCGGGCCTCCCCACATGACCACACCCCCCCAACTGATAGTCCAATCAAAATGCACTTCTGGGAATGACCGACGCTTCCTCTATCCAATCAACCATTTGGTCTCCTGGGCGTGACCCAGAGGACCCCGCTTCCGCTGTTTCCGCAGAGAACTCGCCCCTAATTGGCAGTTCTGTATCCTACGAAGGCCCAGAAATTCGAACCTAGGGGCTGAAACCCGCCCGAAGACCAACCAGGGAGTGGGGACGTAACTAGTCCCTCCCCTCGTTCCCTTGAGCGAATCCTTGACTCAGGGGGCGGGGAAATGATAAAAAAAAAAGGCAATCCAATGGGAAAACGGCGCGGGGAGCACCCGCCCGCTTATTGGCAGAATAAAGTAAACAGAGGGCGGGGAGAGGCGGGCCCGGCGCCGGGGTGGCTCCCGGGAGGGGG
>NW_004443947.1:1254527-1300007 GCF_000243295.1 Trichechus manatus latirostris | reverse complement strand
GGCGGCGCGGCCCGGCGGGCCTGGCGGCGCCGCAGCCCATGGAGCTCGAGAACATCGTAGCGAACACGGTGCTCCTCAAGGCCCGGGAAGGTGAGCGGCCGGGCGATCGGACGGGCCCGGGTGCAGGGAGCGGCGGGCGCTCGGACTCCCAGCTCGGCGGGGCGCCCCAGCCAAACAGCCCCCTAGGGCAGCGGGCTCCGCACCCCGCACCCCGCGCAGACATGAGCTCTTCCGGCCGGTCGTCCTCCTCCGCACCTGACCCGGGGAGCCGGGGCCCAGGAAGGGGCGGGGGTCAGGTCGCCGCCCTCGCGGCGGGGAGTGAGGGAAGGAGAAAGGAAGGAAGTGGGGAGGGTGGGACCCGAGCCCTGGGAGAGCCTCTCCGAACCCTCTCTCAGATGAGAGGTGAGAAGATGGCCTAGGGAGGGGAGCTCACACGTGCTCGGCCCAGTCCCGGGCGCCCAGCCTGAACTGGCCCAAAGTTGGTGCTAGGTAAAGGCTTGGAGAATGAATGAACGCAGCCTCTGTGTAGCACAGCCCCCTCGACTTGGGGAAACTCCTGGTCATATATGCTGCTAACACAACTGCCACTTGTTAGGTACCTCAGTACATGAGACAGAGATGAATGGGTCACACAGGCACAGAAACAAGTGGGAGCTGGGCTTTGAAGGAAGAGAGCATGTTGGGTGGGCCACACTGGACCTGCTAAGGTGGGAATTAGTTTCGTGAGCCCAGTGTGTGTACTGAGCCCTTCGTGGCTCCCTACACCAGGTGTTGTCAGGCATCTGCTCTGTGAGGGTTCTAGAAGACAAGGACCACCACACCTGGTCCTCGCTGCCCTGTGGTCAGTCTGCCCCTTCCCTCCCCACCTCAGTATCATAATCTCTGAGCACCCACTCTGTGCACTGCCCTGTCCAGGGTACTGAGGGCCCAGCAGCGAGCAAGACCCTTCTTGAAACTCTGGGGTGGACAGTCATGACAGCTTGACTACACTCTGCTGGGCTTCCAGATTGCAAGAGTCATCTGCTTCACCTTTCTGCCCCATTCTGCACTGGGCAACTGAGGCTCAGACCAGGGACTAGCCCCATGTTACCCAGGGAATACATGGTTGAGCCAGTCCTAGGGCACAGGATGTCCCCAACACAGTCTATAGGAAGCCCAGAGGGATGCCCAGCTGGGTGCAGCCTCTGGTCCCCTGCCCACCATGTTTGTTGATCTCTGGGGTGTGCTGCCTGGAAATGGGCATGGGAGCCCAGAGCCTCGCTTATCTCCTGTCCTTTGTCAAGCCCTGGGGCTAGTCCTTCCTCCCAGCCTCTGGGGGCATCTGCCGATTCTGTTCTGCCTCGTCATCCAGCCAGCCAGGGAGGAGGGGTGGGGAGAGCTGCGCCAGGCCTGAAGGGCTATAGCCATTCAGGCCTCAGGTCTGCTGAGGGCACTGCCTTGCCTGACCAGAGAGTGTGGGCATCATTAGACAGGCTTCATCAGGCTGCCGGTGAGGCACGGGGGGTATGGCCCTGCCAGAGTTTGGTACCTCCACTGACAACCCTCACCCCGACCTGGCTCTGCCCCTTCCCAGCTGTATGGCTTTAGACAAGTCTCTGCTCTCTGAACTTCAGCATCTCATTGTGGAATGGTTGGGAGTGGGACATGAAGATTAAAAGCAATTCTGATTGTCACCTAGTCCTGAACCCTGGCCCATGGAATACTGGTGCTGATTTTATTTACAAAAACAAAACAAAACAAACCCCACTGCAATCAAATAAATAAAGCATGTCATAGAGTCAGATCTGGCCAGGGGTCACCAGGTTGAGATGGTGGCTGCATCAGAATCACCTATGAGCTAGCTAACAGCTTGGGGCCAGGGCCTTTACCAGCTTCCCAAGCGATCCTGAGACCCTAAATTGATTTGGGAATCCTTGGTGTATGTATACTGTTGGCACCTAATAGATGCCCAGCATGTTTGCAGTGGGGGGGAGGGGAGTTTGGGTTGTGGGTTTGAATCCTGCCTCTGTCACCTCCAGGCTCTGTGATCTTGGGCAAATGGATTCTTCCCTTCAGGGCCTCATTTTCTCATGAACTTGGGCCCAATTGTGCAGAGTTGCTGAAGTGGGGCAGCACTGGGGTGTGAACCCTTGCTCAGTCTTCCTTCCTTTTCCAGGCACCCAGAGGCACAGAGAGAGGGCTGGGTAGGGTGGGGTCAGGAGCCCCACTGACTTGGTGGCATCTCCAGGACAGGGTATTTGCATGTGACTTTTGGCTGCTGCCTTGATGTGGCCGGGAGGAGGGGGAGGAGGAAGTAACTGGTGGGGGGAGGCAGGCGGATGGAGGGTTGGGCTAGGGACCTGCGGGGGTGGGGAGGAGTTCCCCTTCTGGAGAGGCCTTGCCCTGGGTGTGGGGGGGGGTCGTCGTTACTCACTCACAGTGAAGCAATGGCTGCAGAGTATGCCGGCTGTAGCAGGATGCAGGAGAGTCACTCGCAGGTTTCCCAATGGGTGCCCTGCAACACTTCCTCCTCCAGAGAGCCGGCGTGGAGGGACCCAGCCCTGTTGCCTCCCCCACACCACCTGCCTTCACCTAGACCAGATGGGAACTGGGCCGGGAAGACAGGGGAAGCTGAGACCAGGCAAGGGAATGTGCTTGCCTAAGGTTGCCCCTGAGGTGGTAGAGCTGGGCCAACCTCTTGCCATGGCCCTACTGGCTGCTGGACACAGAGTTTCCATTTCATCCTCATACCACCTCCAGAGGTAGATTTGGACCCAAAGTACACATGGAAAAATCGAGGTTCACAGAGGGCAAGAGATGGATCTAAAGAGAGGAGGTTCAAACCCAGGTATAGAGACAGACAAGACTCAGGCCCTTCCACCATCTCAACCTAGTGGCCCCTGGCCAGATCTGGCTGTCTGACATGTTTCATTTATTTGGCTGTAGTGTTGTTTTTATATTTTGTTTTGGTAAATAAAATCGACACTAGTATTTCATATAACAATCTGGATTTCCAGCTTCTTTTGAAAAATCAGAAGATCTGGCCATACTGAGCCAGCATTCCTGCCTGGCAACAATGCACCAATCAGCTGGAGTTGTGTTGCAGCTGCCCCTGTTAGAAGGGGCACACTGCCCCAGTGCATCGCACTCTCCACCACTCCCTGTTGTCTCACATCTGGCCCGCATTTGCCATAGCTGTCTGGCTCTGTAGGCATTTGAGCTGCTACAGGTGGGGGTCAGCTAGGTAGAATCAGGCAGGTATCCAGGCCAGGGAAGCCCTCATTTGTAGGCAAGGGAACCCCCAAGTGCCAGCCCTCCTGCCACCACCTTGCTGTGCGACCCTTCAAGCCTTCCTCGAACCTCCAATATCTCTGATGTGAGGCCCCGTGATAGAAGTCTGGGAGCCTTCCTGGTGGCCCAGGCTGCCGCTGCCCTTGGCGTCTCAGACATGTCCCAAATGCCCTAGAATCTCTCCCATCTCTCACTCTACTTATGCATTTCCCACCACTTGTGATGCCTTTTCTCCACTTTCTTCACCTGGGAAACTCCCACCTAGTGGGAAACAGATCCTTGCAGAAGCTACCGGAGCCCCTCAGAGGCTTCACTGCCCTCTGGCTCTCCCAGCTTGGGACCCCTAGTAGGAGGGCCAGTGTGTGTTCTGGTCCCCAGCAAGGACAGATTTGAAGCATGTGGCAGGAGGGCCAGAGGTCCATCCCACGGTGGGCTGGGCCTAGGCTGGGCCCTGCAGGCCTTCTGGATTGTCCTGAGGGTTAAGGTGAGGCATTGTGGTGGCAGGACTCCAGACACAGCCCCTCTTTGCTCCCACAGGTGGTAGCGGGAATCGCAAAGGCAAAAGCAAGAAATGGCGGCAGATGCTGCAGTTCCCCCATATCAGCCAGTGTGAAGAGCTGCGGCTCAGCCTTGGTGAGGCATGGGCGGACTGAGGGGTCCTGCTGGGGCAGAGGAGCAGGGGGGTCAAGTGAGCAGGAAGACTGAAGCTGCACCGCCCACCCCGGTTTTAGTTCCTGGGCTTGGGATGGGTGGAGGGCAGAGACAGGCCTGTGTGAGGGGATGGATTTGGGCAGTCTGAGAGAAGCAGGGGAAGGAGCAGCTAGGCTTAGGGTGGGCAGGGCCTTGGGACTGAGGGAGTGGTGGGGGCAGGGGCCAGCCCACAGCCTGACCTTGTTGGGAACCCCAGGCCTGTGCTCAACCCAGCAAAGCCTTGACCAGAAGTCCCCAGCCTGGGCAGTGTGACAGGGCACTTCTGAGAGAGGACAGACGAGCCAGGACCTCAGTTCCTGCTTACCTAGGCTGAGGCCCCCCTCTCATGGCCTGCACATGGTCAAGGAGTGTACCTGTGGCTGTACCCACTGCCCAGGAAGGAGGCCCAGCCACGAGCTCACCGGAAGCCACAGCTTCCTGCTGCACTTTCGCCAGGCAGGCAACAGGTGTGGGCCGGGCCCAGGCCAGGCTGGAACCTCTCAGTGTACCCAGCCCCAGCATTATGACGTATGCCGTAGTGTGAACCAGAAGGCAGCAGGGGCGGTGGAATCCAGGGGTTTGGAGCCAGATTCCTGGCTGTGTGACCTTGGGCTAGCCAACGTCTTTGGTCTTCAGATTCCAGGTCATGATGGGAATAACAATAGTGCCCACTTCAGGCTTGTGGTGAGGGTTCTGAAGTGTTCTGGAAGCTGTTGTTGGAGCTGGGGCTTGGTGGTGTGGGTTCGGCTGCCTGGCCGGCTGTCTCCAGTCTGTGAACCCAGGAGCTCCCTCTTCTGCCCGCAGAGCATGACTACCATAGCCTGTGTGAGCGGCAGCCCATTGGGCGCCTGCTGTTCCGTGAGTTCTGTGAGACACGCCCAGAGCTGACACGCTGCATTGCCTTTCTGGATGGGGTGGTAAGTGGGCTTGGCCCCGAGGGTGGTGCAGCCGTGAAGCTCCCAGGCCTTGTTGCCAGTAACCGCCACCTGTCACTTAAGTCCAAACGCGCACTTCTCCCACTTCCTCCTGCCTGCAGGCTGAGTATGAAGTGACCCCTGATGAGAAGCGGAAGGCGTGTGGGCAGCGGCTAATGCAGAATTTCCTGAGCCACACAGTGAGTGAGTGGTGAGGGAGGAATGACAGCCGTGGGCAGAGTGCTCCTCACTGGGGTGAGGATTGACCATAACCTGGGCAGAAAGTGCCCTGGAGCTGCTCCAGGCTCCTCCAGGCACACCGTGGGCATGGGGCCTTGGGGCCGGGGGGAGAGGGGCAGGGCTCTGGGCCAGGTGAGCCTGTCAGCAGCTCTGCTGCACCCTGCCTCCAGGGGGGCTGGCAGGATAGGGTTCAGCAACCAGGTGAGCTAATGCATCGCTGGTCTGCAGCCATTCTGGCATAGGCCTGAGATCTCTGGCATCTCGGTCCTGGGAGTAGACAGCAGTTGAGGGACCCCTTCCGTCCCTATGCACTGACCTGTCTGTCGTCTGTCGCCAGGGTCCTGACCTCATCCCTGAGGTTCCCCGGCAGCTAGTGACAAACTGCGCCCAGCAGCTGGAGCAGGGGCCCTGCAAAGACCTCTTCCAGGAGCTCACCCGGTAAGACCCTCCCTGCCACAGAATGGAAATGTGCCCAGAGGAGGGGCCTCTGGTGGGAGCCCAGCCAGGCCCTGCTCCTGCCCTGTGACTGTGGGTAGGCTGCCTCTTGTCTTTATAGCATCCTCAGCTGCAGCACGTGTTTGTGTGTCCCTCCTCAATGGGTGTGCATGAGGGTCAGCCGAGGGTGGTACCTTCAGGCTGAGCAGACACCTTTCAAGAGCTTGGGGTGTGGGGCTGACTGGTGGGCTGGGCCTTCTCTCAACAGGCTCACCCACGAGTACCTGAGCATGGCCCCTTTTGTAGACTACCTCGACAGCATCTACTTCAACCGTTTCCTGCAGTGGAAGTGGCTGGAAAGGTGAGCTCCCCCGAGGTGAGACCAGAATCCACCAGGTTGCTGGGCCTCCTCCCAGACCTTGGGCCCCTGCTCCGCCAACGTTTACTCCCCTCCTTCTTGTGTGCAGGCAGCCAGTGACTAAAAACACCTTCAGGCAGTACCGAGTCCTGGGCAAAGGTGGCTTTGGGGAGGTGAGTGGCTGGGCCAGAGCCCCGGGCAGAGTGCAGAGGGCCAGGGGATAGGGTGGGGCCTGGGAGCAGCCCTGGCCCTCTCAGAGCCCTGCACCCCAAGAAGGGCATGGCATGGCAGGCACCTATTTGCCCTGTCTACCCTGGCCACAGGTGTGTGCGTGCCAGGTGCGGGCAACAGGCAAGATGTATGCCTGCAAGAAGCTGGAGAAGAAGCGGATCAAGAAGCGGAAAGGCGAGGCCATGGCACTCAATGAGAAGCAGATACTGGAGAAAGTGAACAGTAGGTTTGTAGTAAGTACAGAAAGGAGACCTCGCCCTTCCTCTCAGTCTTGTCCGCCAGGCTCAAGTCTCTTCCCGCCCTCCCTCCAATCCAGCCCCATCCTCCTTGATGCCTGGCAAGGGCAGGTTTGGGGTGTTGACACAGGCCTGGGAGCAGCTGGGCCTCAGGAGTGGCACTGAGAAGGCTCTTTGGGGTGGCTGGTGCCAACCCTGCCACTAGGCAGGCCTGTAACCCCTGCTTGAGGCTCAGGTCCCTTCGGCCACAGGTGAGCCTGGCCTACGCCTACGAGACCAAGGATGCCCTCTGCCTGGTGCTGACACTGATGAACGGGGGCGACCTCAAGTTCCACATCTACCACATGGGCCAGGCGGGCTTCCCTGAGGCGCGGGCCGTCTTCTATGCCGCCGAGATCTGCTGTGGCTTGGAGGACCTGCACCGGGAGCGCATCGTGTACAGGTGTGGAGGGCGTGGGTGCCTGCTGGTCGGGCTCAGCCTGTGGAGGGATGCTGGGGTGTTGGGCCCCTGTGTGAGGCCACAAACCTGTCTGTGCCTTGCTGGGCTCGGGCTCAGCACTTTCCTCCTAGCGGACCAACTTGGGTTGTTCAGAGCCTAGGCTGTGGGGTCTGGCTGGCCCGTGTGTGAGTCCTGGCTTTGTCACCCCTATGTGTGTGACTTTGGGCCAGTCGGCTACCTGCTCCCGGCACCATTTCCTTTTCTGTGAAGCCAAGACAGTAATTCCCATTGTTCCTCCCTTGCAGGTTGTTGTAGGGACTGAGTGAGATAGTGCGGAACGGTTCCTGGGCCAGAGCCTGGCCCCCAGTCAGGCTCAGCAGTGGAGAGCTCGGGTTCTTACTGCTTATTGTCCCCGTTCGTCAGCGTCAGCACGAGGCACAGTTGCTGTTGCTATTATTTCACTTGAGCCTTATTACAGCCCCAGGACGGGATGGATGAGGAGCCCCATTTGACAGATGAGGAGAGATAGAGTCAGCCCCCAGAGGGGAGGGAGGGCGTACCTTGCACCAGGAGCGAACCAAGCTGTGGTGGTGTCCAGGGAATTCCCCTCCTGGATGGGGGCATCTTCCACTTGCCTAGAGAGTTCTGGCTCTGTAGATCCCTCATCTGCTCCCTTGGGACGGGGCTCCTGCAGGTGAGGGGAGGACTGGGCTATCTGTTGTCACTCTGTCAAAAAACAGGCCCCGTACCTCACTCCACCTGTAATCCCAGGAGGTAAATGAGCTTGGCGGGGGTGGCCCCTGCTGGCTCCCTGACATGCTGAGTAGCCTCTGACCCTGCCCTTCTCTCCCACAGGGACCTAAAACCTGAGAACATCCTGCTGGATGACCACGGTGGGTTGGGGTGCTGCTAAGGGGGTGGGGTGGGGCGGGCGGCCTGGTCCTGTAATGGCCCCTGCTCTTCCACCACACACAGGTCACATCCGCATCTCCGACCTGGGGCTGGCTGTGCACGTGCCTGAGGGCCAGACCATCAAAGGCCGTGTGGGTACTGTAGGCTACATGGGTGAGTCTCCCTGCATCTGGCCCACCAACCCCCTGGGTCCCAGGCTCACTATCTAGAGCCTGGCCCCACCCACTGCTGTTTGGGAGTCTCCTGTGGCTCAGAGAATAGAAAGAGCCACACTTGGTGCTGCCTGAAGGTGTTTTTGGTCACTGGCTGCCTGTGGGCAAGAAGGAGGGGAGTAAACGTTGACAGAGCAGGGGTCCGGGGTCTGGGAGGAGGCCCAGTGCCTGGCCAATCCTGGCCCTGCCTCTGGGGAGCTCCTGATACACCATTATATGATTACGAGACTAGGACTCAGCCGGGACCCCATCACTTGGAAATCCAGCGTCATTCGTTCATTGTTAAACGCCTGCTATTAGCTAGGCCTGGTGGAGGCTGCCATGAATGCTGAGGAGGGGCTCAAACTTGGGCTCCTGGCCCTCCCTGCCCCTGAATTGCCCACGCTCAGAGTTGGAGCATCCGTCCGTGGTGGGGACCAGTGGAAGGGCCAAGATGTGCCCTCGTGTGTTGCCCTCGGGACACATTTTCCACACAGGGACCCCATGACATAGCATGTGGAGCCAGGCTCCACAGTTTCACAGCTTCACAGCTTGTTGTGTGGCCCTGGGCCAGACCCTCCGCTTAACTTACCCTCACTTTCCTCGACGGTAAAATGATGATCCAACCTGCCTCCCAGGCTCGCCTTGCAGATGAAAAGAGATAGTAGAGGAGAAAATTCCCACATGCCTGCCCTGGCAAGTAGTGGGTATTCAGGAAGCATTAGTTTTCCTCTTTCTTCTCTCAGGTACTAAATCCGGAGGTTGTACACTGCTAGCCAGATGGGCCCCAATTTGGCCTACATTTGTGTTTAAATTAAATTGTTTTTAAAAACAGTTTGAATTGCTTGCCAACATTTAATAAGCCAGGCGATTTCACATTGAAAGTAGGGATTTCTGACTTTTCTTGAAAAATCAGAATGGGAGCACTGGGCATGGTCCCCCCTGCAGGCTGCAGCAGCGCCCTTGGATGGGGCATGTGCTCTCCTGTTTGCCACAGTCCCCACCAAGCCACTTAGTGGTGCCCATCTGGCTGATGGGTGTTAAGTTTGGGACCCCTGACTTAACGTGCATTGGGCATTGTAGGCCTGAGGGCTTTTCCCCCCCACCCCCACCCCACTTCTGCCTCCACCCTGCCCTAACTTCCGTGCCTCCCCGCTAGCTCCGGAGGTGGTAAAGAACGAACGGTACACATTCAGCCCAGACTGGTGGGCACTTGGCTGCCTGCTATATGAGATGATTGCAGGCCAGTCGCCCTTTCAGCAGAGGAAGAAGAAGATCAAGCGGGAGGAAGTGGAGCGGCTGGTAAAGGAGGTACCCGAGGAGTACTCCGACCGCTTTTCCTTGCAGGCCTGCTCACTCTGCTCCCAGGTACAGCAGCCCACAGCGGCGCTGGGTGGTGGGGCTGGGGCGAGGCACCCCACCCACCCACAGGTGCCCTGACCACCCCAGCTCTGCCACAGCTTCTTTGCAAGGACCCAGCTGAGCGCCTAGGGTGTCGCGGGGGCGGTGCCCAAGAAGTGAAGGAGCACCCCCTCTTCAAGAAGCTGAACTTCAAGCGGCTGGGAGCTGGCATGTTGGAGCCGCCCTTCAAGCCTGACGTGAGTGCCCACGGGGGCGAGCCAGGTGGGCGGGGGCAGGGCGAGCCAGGTGGGTGGGGGCTCTTGGAGCACTGGTTAGGATACATTTGGTGCAAGTGGCAGAAAACTCAACTCAAATTGCCTAGCCAAAACAAAAAGATAATTCAGTGGGGCTCCCAGAAGTGAAAAGCCCAGAATAAGGTTAACTGGAGTCAACTCCATGGCCACTGGTCTGGTTAGGGTTAACCAGTTGCTGTAGAGTTGATTCCTTAGTGGTTTTCAAGGCTGTGACCTTTCGGAAGCAGCTTGCTAGGCCTTGTTTCCAGGGTGCCCCTAAGCAGGTTCAACCTGCCAAACTTCCGATTAGTATCCCAGTGCTTAAACGTTTGCACCTCCCAGGGACTTCAGTAATGCCAAAAGAAGCCCTAGGCTGGTGCTGATTGCCTCTTGAGTGCTCAGAGGACCGCCCCGCCCCAGGACCAGCTGATTCTGTGCAGGGGCTGTGGTCCTCACTGGCCCCACCTGGGACCGCTGCCAGCAGGGGAGGTCTGTTCCCCAAAGGAAAACCAAGATACTGTTGCCAGCAGGGCAGAGGGCTGTTGGGCTGGTAGAACACGGACTGCCTACCCCCAGCAATGCTGACCACCTCTCTGTGGGTGGAATCCTCCCACAGTGGGCCAGGCACCCTGCAAGCAGGTGCGTCCTCTAGTCATTGAGTTCCGAGTGGCAGAAACCCAACCCAAACTTCCTGAAGCCCAGCATGTAGCTTTTTGGTTCATTTGGCCAGAAAGTCCCAGAGTAGGGCCAACATCAGGGCTTCATGCCAGGTTGCCAGCACTCTCCATCTCTCCTCTCTGCTTCAACCTGTTGACTGTGTCCCTCCCACTGAATGCAGGCTTCTCTATGTAAAGTCCCCCTGCCATGTGTAAGAGGACTAGGTCCTGTGACTGCGCCATGCTCACAGTCAGTTGTGGATTGGACAGTGTTCTGTTTTGATCCAAAGGGTTTTCACTGGGTGGTTTGTGGAAGTAGATCGCCAGGCCTTTTTTCTTAGTCCATCTTAGTCTGGAAGCTCTATTGAAACCTGTTCAATGTCATAGCAACATGCAGACCTCCACTGACAGATAGGTGGTGGCTGTGTGTGAAGTGCGTTGGCCAGGAATCAAACCTGGGTCTCCCACATGGAAAGTGAGAGTTCTATCATTTAACCACCAGTGCCTCATTCTGTAACTGATAGTTCACCAGAAACACTGAGGAGGCAGCCAGGAAGGTGATGGGCAGGCCAGGTTAATGGGTGTCAGCCATACACGTTTGTTTATATATTCAGCAAATAAAAGTGCCACATGTGCCGGGCCTTGGAGAGACTGAAGTCAGCAGGACCAAGTCCTGCCCTCATGGAGCTTATGTTCTAGTGGGGATACACCAAAATAATAAACCTTTTAGTGGAGAACCATTTCAGGTAACATTCACTGTGACAAAGAAAAGTAAGGGAGGCTAAGAAGACAGGAAGGAGTCCCTGGATGGAGCAAATGGTTAAGCACTCAGCTACCAGTCTAAAGGTTGGAGGTTCGAACACACCCAGAGGCGCCTCGGAAGACAGACCTGGCAATCTGCTCCCGAAAGGTCACGTCTTTGAAAACCCTATGGAGCAGTTCTGTCTGCACATATGGGGTTGCCGTGGGTTGGGGTCAACTTGACAGCAACTAATGAGAAGACAGGAAGGGTGTGGCTGGGGGCATTTTTAGACAGGGTAGTCTCTGAGGAGCTGACGGTTAAGCAGCAGTCTAAAAATACATGGAGGAGAGGGCCATGCCAAGATGTGGGGTATGAGGCTTTCGGGTGGAAGGAACAGCAGGCATCGAGGCCCTGGGGCGGGCCCCAGCCTTGTGCAATGGACAGCAGTGAGGAGGCCAGTGTGGCTGGTGCAGAACAGTGGGGCAAGAGAGCCTGGAGGGAGGTGCGGCCCTGAGAGCTGGCGGGGATTGTGGTCCCTAAGTGTGATGGGGCCATTGGAGGATGCTGAGCAGGAATGTGAGGTATGGGGGGCAGACTGGAAGGCCGGTTAGGGGACTGCTGCCTCAGAATGACCGTCTCCTGTAGCCCCCTCCCAGGAACCCTGCACGGTAGCCATCATCATGGGCTTAGGTGACTGTCCACTGTCCAGGGCTAGCACTTGAACTGAGTGAGCCTGCCCCAAGGTGGCAGCTGCTACTCACTGTTACACCCCCCTTTACACCCGTGTCATCTCACTGAACCTGGAGGTAAATCCACGACCTCTGGCATTGTTCAAAGTCAGAGATAGAACCAGTGCCCTGGAGGTCAACTTTTTAGAAGCAGCAGATGAAAAGCAAGTGTGATGATGACTTTTCTTCTTAATAGATCCATTGAGATATAATTCACACCCTACGGGTATTTTTTTTATTGTTGTACTTAAAGTGAAAGTTTTCAATTCAAATCAGTCTTTCATATAAAAGCTTATACACACACTGCTATGTGACCCCAATTGCTCTCCCTATACTGTGATAGCATACTCCTCCTTTCCACCCCTGATTTCTCATGTCCATTCAGCCAGCTTCTGACCCTCTCTGCCCTCCCATCTCACTTCCGGACAGGAGCTGCCCATTTAGTTTCATGTCTCTGCTTGAGCTAAGAAGCACACTCTTCACAAATATCATTTTATGTCCCATAGTTCAGTCCAATCTTTGTCTGAAGAGTTGGCGTCGGGAATGGCTTTAGTTCTGGGTTGACAGAGAGCCCGGAGACCGTGCTTTTTCGGGTTCCTCCAGTCTCAGTCAGACCATTAAGTCTGGTCTTTTTACTAGAATTTGAGTTCTGCAGCCCACTTTTCTCATGCTTCATCAGGGACTCTCTGTTGTGTTCCCTGTCAGGGCGGTCATTGGTGGTAGCCGGGCACCATCTAGTTCTTCTGGTCTCAGGCTGATGCAGTCTCCGGTTTGTGTGGCCCTTTCTGTCTCTTAGACTAATACTTTCCTTGTGACTTTGGTGTTCTTCATTCTCCTTTACTCCAAGTGGGTTGGGACCAATTGATGTATCTTAGATGGCCGCTCGCTAGCTTTTAAAACCCCAGACGCCACTCACCGAAGTAGGATGCAGAACATTTTCTTAAAAAACTTTGTTATGCCAATCAACCTAGATGTCCCCCGAAATCATGGTCCCCAGACCCCCGCCCCTGCTGCTCTGTCCCTCGAAGTGTTTGGTTGTATTCAGCAAACTTCTTAGCTTTGGTTTAGTCCAGTTATGCCAACTTCGCCTGTAGCATGTTCTGTCCTTCCCTTCACGTAAGATAATTCTTGTCTACTATCTAGTTAGTGAATAACCCTCTCCCTTCCTCCCCGCCCTCGTAACCATAAAGAGTATTTTCTTCTGTGTTTAAACCTTTTCTTGAGTTCTTATAATAGTGGTCTTATACAATAATTTGTCCTTTTGGAACTGACTAAATTCACTCAGCATAATGCCTTCCAGATTCCTCCACGTTATAAGATGTCTCACGGATTCATCATTGTTCTTTATCGTTGCGTAGTATTCTGTTGTGTGAATATACCATAATTTGGTTATCCATTTGTCCGCTGATGGGCAGCTAGGTTGTTTCCATCTTTTTGCTATCGTGGACCGTGCTGCAGTGAACGTGGGTGTGCATATATCTATTCGTGTGACAGCTCTTATTTCTCTAGGATATATTCCAAGGAGCGACACCCTACGTTTAAAGTGTACAATTCAGTGACTTTTAGCATATTCACAGAGTTGTGCAGCATCACCACAATTTTAGAGTATTTTCATCACCCCAAAAAGAAATCCTGTACCCTTTAGCCATTGCTCCCCAAACTCACTTTTCCTGCCCTCCCAGCCCTAGACAACCACTAATCCACTTTCCGTCTCCATGTATTTGCCTTTTCTGGATATTTCAAGTAAATGGAGTTACACCATCTGTGGCCTTTCGTGTCTGGCTCCTTTCACTTAAGCATAGTGTTTTCAAGGTTTATCCGTGTCATAGCATGTGTCGGTACTTTGTTGCTTTTTATGGCTCAGTAATATTCCATTGTGTGGATGTAGCACATTTTGTTTATCCATACATCCAAAACCAAACCAGTAACCATCAAAACTTTGGCTCATGGCAATCCCATGGGTGTCAGAGTAGAACTGTGCTGCTTTGGGTTTTCAGTGGCTGGTTTTTTGGAAGTAGGTTGCCAGGCCTTTCTTTCAGGGTGCCTCTGGGTGGACTTGAACCTCCAGCCTTTCGGTTAGCAGCCAAGTTTGTCAACCATTTACACCACCCAGGGACTCCCATCCATTCATCAGTTGGTGGGTGTTTGGGCTGTTTCTGCTTTCTGGCTGTTACGAATAGTGCTGCTATGAACATTGAGGTACAGCATTGGTTGTGTGGGTGGCTATTTTCACTTCTCTTAGGTATGTACTTAGATTGCTGGTTCATATGGTAACTATATGTTTAACCTTTTGAGGCACTGCTACACTGCAAAAACAGCTGTACCATCAAACGTGATGGCATTATTATCTTTTTTATTGTGATTTAGGTGAAAGTTTATAGAGTAAATTAGTTTCTCATTAAACAGTTAATACACAAATTGTTTTGTGACATTGGTTGCGAACTCCACGATGTGTCAACAGTCTCCCCTTCTCCACCCCAGATTCCATTTCCATTCGTACAGTTTTCCTGTCCCTTCCTGCTTTCTTGTCTTTGCTTTTGGGCTACTGTGCCCATTAGTCTCGTATACATGATTGAACTATGAAGGATGTCCCTCGTGTGTGTTATTGTTGGTCCTATAGACCTGTCTAATCTTTGGCTGAAGGGTGAACCTCAGGAGTGACTTCAGTACTGAATTAAAAGGGCATCCGGGGTCTTTTTTTTTGTGAATTTGAATTTTGTTCTACATTTTTCTCCTGCTCTGTCCGGGACCTCTATTGTGATCCCTGCCAGAGCAGTCGGTGGTGATACCCAGGCGCCATATAGTTGTTCTGGGCTCAGTCTGGTGGAGGTTGTGCTAGTTGTGGTCCATTAGTCCTTTGGACTAATCTTTCCCCTTTGGTCTTCATTCTCCTTTGCTCCAGCCGGGATGTCAGTTGAGCTAGATGTTCCCCGAGATCGTGGTCCCCATCCCTCAGTCCAGTAACTCAGTCCCTCAGGGTGTTTTGATGTGTCTGTGAAGCTTCTATGACTTTGCCCTGATCAGGTTGTGCTGATTTCCCCAATGTTGTGTACTGTCTTACCCTTCACCCAAGTTACCACTTATCTAGTCTAGTTAGTGTTTTTCCGTCCCCACCCTTCCCCTCCCTCATAACCATCAAAGATTGTTTCTTTCTGTGTGGAAACATTTTCATGTGTTTTTATAATAGTGGTTTCATATAGTATTTGTCCTTTTGTGATTGACTTATTTCACTCAGCATAATACCCTCCAGATACATCCATGTTGTTAAATGTTTCCCAGAGTCATTTTTTATTGTTGTGTAGTATTCCATTGTGCGTTTATCCATTCATCTGTTGATGGGCACTTAGGTTGTTTCCATCTTTTTGCTATTATGAATAATGCTGCAGTGAACATGGGTGTGCATATGTCTACTTGTGTGACAGCTCTTATTTCTCTAGGATATATTCCTAGGAGTGGGATTGCTGGATTGTATGGTATTTGTATTTCAAGCTTTTTAAGGAAGTGCCATATTGTTTTCCAAAATGGTTGTACCATTTTGCATTCCCATCAGCAGTACATAAGAGTTCCAATCTCCCAACAACCTCTCCAACATTTGTTATTTTCTGTTTTTTTTTAATTTGTGCCAGTAACGTCAAGGTGAGATGGTATCTCATTGTAGTTTTGATTTGCACTTCTCTAATGGCTAGTGATAGCGAGCATTTCCTCATGTGTCTGTTAGCTGCCTGAATGTCTTCTTTGGTGAAGTGTCTGTTCATATCCTTTGCGTGATGGCATTATTTTAACTGACATCCGTAATAGCAGGATTTATAAAGTGATGTAAAGATGAAATAGAAGGTGGCCTTCTGGAGCTGAGGTGGGCTCCCAGGAGGGAACCAGGGTGGGGAGGTGGGAGGATTGTACTAATCCTCTGCTTGGCTGTGAAGCTTGAGAAGGAGCTGGAGCAAACTGCTGGATGCTCCAGGGCAGAGGGCCCAGTCCGTGCTGGGTCCTGCACAAGGGGCCCCACCAAGGGGGCCAGCTGAGGTTCCTCTGCACTCACCTCCCCAAGCCAAGCACCCACGTGATCGTGTACACGTGAGAGGGTGCCTTTACTGATTCTACAAAGGCACCATTTGGACTGGTTAGCCATGACCTGTCAGCTACCCCTGAGCAAAGCCTCTTGGGCTGGCCTTTATGCAGCCTTGTTCAGCCATGGAGGCAGCCCCTGGGCTGAGGGATGATGAAGTGGCAGAACTGTGCTTGGGCACCATGTTTCTGACTCCACACCTGAGAGCCGCAGGTGTCAGGAGGACAGGACTTAGGCTCAGCTGCCTTCCTGTGTGTTGGGGGAGAGGGGGTGATCCTCTTTGACCGCTGCCTCTGTCACCCCAGCCCCAGGCCATTTACTGCAAGGATGTTCTGGACATTGAGCAGTTCTCTACGGTTAAGGGTGTGGAGCTGGAGCCTACCGACCAAGACTTCTACCAGAAGTTTGCCACGGGCAGCGTGCCCATCCCCTGGCAGAATGAGGTGGGGCCTGCCCAGCTTGGGGGTGGGCTCCAGAGGGGTGGCCCTCGGGGCGGCTCTCCTAACCGGCCTGTTCCGTGGCAGATGGTGGAGACCGAGTGCTTCCAGGAACTGAATGTCTTTGGGCTAGATGGCATGGTCCCCCCAGACCTGGACTGGAAGGGCCAGCCGCCTGCACCCCCCAAGAAGGGCCTGCTGCAGAGACTCTTCAGCCGCCAGGTACCCCAGCAGCCTGGCTCTAGGGGACAGTGGGCGGGAGGCAGAGCTGGTGCCCGCATGCGCTGGGAGTGGGCCTCCTCCAGCTGTGCCCAGGGACTCCTGCCTCACTCCCGCCTTTCTCTGGCCCCTGGCTGGGCTCACGGCCTCTTTTCTCTTTCCAGAGGTGAGCAGTGTGGGCTCCCCGTGGGCTGGCCTTGCTGCCTGGCCTCGGGGAGCCACGGGCAGCCCTTCCATGGCCGAGGCAAGATGTGGGTGAAAGAAGTCTGGTGCCCGCTCTCCCTCCCCTTCTGCTCTGTTCCCCACACCCTGCTAGCCTTGCTTAGCTACCCTGTTTCCCCTGCTATGCCTCCACCGTCCCAAGGGAAAGGGGCTAGACGGAGGCCTTGCCTAGGCAGAACCTGAGACTGACCTAGTGCCCTTCCTGCTGTCTGCTGCCAGCAGCGTCTGCACTGATGCCCAGCCACTTTGGCCAGAGCTGTGACCCCACCTGGCAGGTCCGGGGCCTCTGGCGTCTCTGGTGGCTAATGGCGCTTGCTCTGCCTCTCTCCCCGTGTCTCCCCACCCCTCCAGGATTGCTGTGGGAACTGCAGTGACAGTGAGGAAGAGCTCCCCACCCGTCTCGAGTTCCCCACGCATCTTGAGCTCCCCACCCGCCTCTAGCCCCCAGCTTGAGGCCCCCATCGGCGGTTGGCGGTAGCAGCTACTCTGAGCGCTGTTTACAGTTTTGCACAGTGGTCTTCCCCATTGTCCACTCGAGTTGTGGCTGGGGGAACACAGCCTGAGCTGTCCCCAGTGCCCTCTGCCCCTCAGTCCCTGGCCTGGCTGAGTCTGGCGAGGCCTGGGCTGTCCCTGGGACAAGGTGCGTCCCTTCAGCTCTTCTCTGCAGAGCTCGGGGCTTTCTGTATTTATGTGTTTGTACGAATGTATATAGCAACCAGAGCGTTCTTATTACCCAACCTGGGCCTGGCGCCCTAGCCTCAGTTCCCTGGGGCAGCCAGCCCTGGCCTGGGAGGGTCAGGGGCTGGCAGAGGAGCCGCTGCCAAACTCAAGGCTCCTCAGGTTCAGCTCCATCTGGGCCCCCACGCCCCCAGCACTGTGCTCGCCACCGCAGACCTCCCAAGTGAGAATCGTGCCTGCCTCTGCTGCCCTGGGCGCAGCCACCCTGTTTTGGGGCCCACTGCTGTCCCTTCTCAACGCTTGTCAGAGTTGGATTGGGGCCTCTGCTTCACTAGGCCTGTGCCAAAGTGTGACCAGAGATTGGGCTGACCATGGGACTCTCAGTCCACTGGCCAGGCTGTCCCAGATGGGTCTGCCTCTGCCTTCTGGCTCCCAGGGTGCCTCTTCCCTTATGCTGGGCCCTGTCCTGAAGATACTTCTTTCAGAAATGCCGCAGCCCAGGCCGGGGGGGTGTCCCTGGCCAACCCTCAAACATTCTGCCTCCCCTTGTAACAATAGACACACATGCCCAGCAATAATCTGCCCTTCCTGTGTGTGCCTGTGGGGTGTGTGTGTGTGTGTGTGTGTGTGTGTGTGTGTGTATGTATGCACGTGAGAAGGGGGTAGGGTGAGGCCGTCTGCCTGCTCCCCAGGCCCTTCCCAAACTGTGATGGCCATCCTGGTCCCAGTGCTGTGGTCACATGGGATTACAGGGCCCTGGTTTTTCCATATTTAAAGCCAATTTTTATTACTCATTTTGTCCAGTGTAAGCTGCCAGATGTCTCCGTGTGAATACAGTCCGAGCACAAACCTGGCCTACAGCCCCTGCTTGCCTCTTTCTTGCTCGGGTGCTCCAGTGGTCTACCTGCGTCCCTGGTCCTGCTGGAAAGTACAGAGGGCTTGGAGGTGGGCCTGGCAGGGCTGCCTTTCCAGCAAGGCCCAGGATCCCCAGATCTGATCTTAGGGTGGCCTCTCTAGCAGCCAGGCCAAGGCAGGCCTTCAGGCTCAGGGCTTCTCAGCTTCAACAGGACAAGCCCTGTGGGAAGAAGCCTCAGGTACTCATTGGGATGTGGGTCTGTCTCTGCTGGGCTAGCAAGGTGGGCCCAGCTGGCAGCATCCCTGCCAAGGCCAAGGTGGCCTGGCTGCCATTGTGGACTTCGAGTGCCCTAGGGCTATGCAGCAACCAGGTGTGTCTTACCTAGATGTCTCCTGTGTGCCTGACCCTGGGCTGGTACACCTGCGTTAGGTCTGTCCCTCTGTTTTGCCCTTGAAGCATGAGATGTGGATGGGCAAAGACCTGGACAGTGGTGGCACTGGGAAGAAAGCTGTGGCAGAGGTGGGTGGGGACAAGCCACCTGGGCATCAGGGAGGCTTCTCTGAAGATAGCAGTTAAGTCAGGCCTTGAAGGAGACAGTTGGCTGAGAATCAGAAGGAGTTTGGGGAGAGCATTCCAGGCAGGGGGACCACCTATGCAAAGACTCGGAGGTAAGAGCTTTTCCACCACAAGTCTGTCCTAGGCCTCACAGAACCATCACTGCTCTATAGCCTCCCATTGTCCCCAGACCCCCAGGAATGCCCTGTAACCACCATAAGGCCTTGTTCCTTGCCCTTGGGTGAGCATCCAGTGCCACAGAAACCACCTCACTTTGCAGTTGGATAGTTATGGCTTCAAGGCCCCTTTTCAAGCTGTGTGGCTTTGCATGAGGCCTTCCCCTTGTATGGAAAAGGTTATAATAACCACTGCCTCACAGGGTGGCTGTGAGGATTTACTGAAGCTGCTGGACACCAAGCTGACCGCCACCTCAAGAGCAGCCAGAAGGCTCCAAGCCCCGACTTTGCAGTAGGAGCCTCTGTTCCCATCCAGCCCTTGGTGCATGGAGTGGTTGCTGTGCTTCCATCAACTTGAGAGAAATGGCGGGAAGAGAGGGCCTTGCCCAAGGTCTTCCAGCTAGTGAGTGGTCCGTGAAGGTGGAGAAGCTGGATCCTGTCCATAGGCGTGAGGTTGGAGCCTGAGGTGTATTTGCCTCTTTGCCCCGGGTTCCGCTGGGTGGGGGCAGGGGTTAGGTAGGTACTAGTGTGCAGAGGCCAACGCCCAGTCCTGGTCCAATGTGTGAATGTGAATGGGTACCAGGTGGATGTCTGGCTTCCTGAGGTATTCTGCCTGCAGGTGAGTCCCAGACCTTGCCAAGCTCCCTTTGGGCTAGAGAGGCCTGCAGGGAAATTGGCTAGGGTAAAGCTCACCTTAAAGCTCTTAGCACAGTGGATCCTTGGTATAGGAAACTCCCAGAATTCATTTCCCAATGAGCCTTGCCTAAGCTCATCTCCACCCCACCTAGTTCTGTTGTGGGAGCTGGGGACCCAGATGGAGATGAGGCCCCCGCCAGCTTGGAGCTCAGTCTGGTAGGGAGGCAGACATGGAAACAGTGGGACCCAGTGTGATCAGCACTGTGACAAAGATGATTCTAAGGCTGGTAGGGCCTAGACTGCCATGGGGTGGCAGGTGGAGGTGGGGCAAATGCCAAGCAGGGAGGTCCTTTGGCCATGAAGGTGTCGGGGTTATTGGTGCCCTCCAAGTCACAGGAGCAACATATGCCTAGAAGGAGGAGCCAGACAGATGATCGAAGGCCTCTAATGGCTTAGGATGGCTGAACGTGGGGTGAAGAAGGGTGTGGCTGGAGCTGGGGACAGTGAGGCCCAGGCACACAGAGCTTTGAAAGCTGCATTAAGGACATGGGGCCTCATCTGGAGGGTGGGGGAGTCCCTGAAGGGTTTTAACTGGTTGTGTCAGGGTGTCTGCCCAGCATCTACAAAAGCATCCGAAGTTTGCTTTGGGGAACCCCACCACCACCACCACCACTCTCCATGTGGACTAGATGGAGCTGGGCCTGTGCCCTCTGATGTACACATACACCACACACCTGGGTGGAGTATGTGACTCAGGTTGGGCCATCAGGGGTATGGTTGTAAGTGACAGAACTGTCCTCCAGCTTACTTAGAAACAGGGTTAGAAGGATAGGGGCTGAACTCACAGACCCCATCCTCACCACAGCCCAACCACCAGAAGTAAGATGCTGTAGTCCTGTTTGTATCTTTGTATTACTGAGCCCAAGACTCCAAAGAGTGAATGGCCCGGCTGGAAACCTGCCCATTGTGGATTTGGGGGGGACAAGCACTTGGGTTCACAGGCCCACCAAGATGGCATCCATGGAGTGCAGGGACTCCCCTGATGAAATCTAGGAGTTAGCACCAAAGAAAGGGGGATATTGGATGGCTGAACACATATCCCCTCCCTCAGACATAGCCACCTAGATTGGTTCACTGATGGACACTCAAAATGAGTCCAGAAGAGTTGTGTTTTTTATTACAACTACTGAGAAAGAATTGAGATTCTCCTTTCTTGGGCTGGGTGGGAGGATATAAGGCTGGAGCTGAGGGGTCATCTGGCCACCACTTGGGGAGAACTTCCCCTAGAAGGATGTAAACACAAAGAATGGAAATAGATACATGCCTGATGCCATTGCTTGAACACCTCAGTCCAACTGGGACCAAAACTAAGCTCTACCCTTGCATTTTCCAGTTATGTGAGCCAATCAGTTCCCCTTTGGGCACAAGCCTATTTGATTTGGGTTCTGTCACTTGTATCTCAATATGTCCCAGCTGATACGGTAGTAGAAGTGTTTTGGAAGATCACCCTAAGTGCAGTACAGAAGTTGAACTAGAAACAGGGAACCCGGTTAAGAGGTGGATAGACAGCCAGACTGGACCTGAGGCCGCAGGGGAGCCTCCTGTGTTCCCTCCGGGTGAGCGGGGGCCATGGGGGCCATGGATCAGGCTGGAGGGCTATGGACTCCGAAGTAGCTCCTCTCCCCTGTGCTAATTCCTAATAGGTATATGGTGATGTGTGCCTGCTGGGGACATAGTAGGAGGGGCGAAGGAGGAGGGAGGCCATGTGTTCCTCCGCTGGGGCCACATTGCATGCCTGTCTGCCCACTGGGTGTACGTAGTACCTTTCAAGATGTGACCAGGGCCTGGATGTGTGTGTGTTCTCCTGGTCGAGCTGTATGTGTGTCAGGGTTCTCTTCCTCAGCTACTTGGCTTGGGCATGCAGTGTGCACGACCGATTGTGTGCACCAGGTCTGCCTGCCAGTGCCTGGCTGCACAGCCTGCTGCCGGCAGCTGCGTGGCGTGTGCGTACCCCTGTGAAGGGTGCCCTCGGTGGCGAGAGCCCGGCGCCCCGTGTGTGCCGTGTCTCAGCGTGGCAGATGGGTGCAGCGAACCTTCCCCTCCTCTCCTCCCAGGCGGACTTCCTCGGTGGTGTGTTCCTGGGGTGGGGGGGCCCCCCCGTCTGCCGACCGCCTCGCGCGCGCGCACGCCGGGCTCGGTATGCGCCGTGTACGCGCCCGTGCGCGCGCCCCGCGGCTCCAGCCCGGCGTTTGGAGCCGCTTTCGTTGCCACGGTGTGCTCTCCCGAGCCGCCGCCGCGTCCCCGAGGCTGGGGGCTTTGCCTGCTGGGCCCGCACCCCTCGCCCCGAACCAGGAGAACGAGCTCGAGGAGGATGCCTGGGCCCGTGAGTACCGCGGCGGCTGCTGCGGCGCTGGGCGGGCGCGGAGCTCGGGCCGATGACCGTCCTGGGGCTGAGCCCCTCCCCGCGGGCGGCTCTGCACCCTGTCCCCGGGTCGCTGTCCCGGACCCCTGCCCCGGCCGCGGGGCGGACCCTCCCCCGGGCCACACCGGAGGGAGGGAGGGAGAGTGCCAGCGAGCAAGGGAGCCGGAGTGGGGCGCGAGCCGCCACCGGTTCGCTTGGAAACGGTTGCCACAGCAACGGGGTTGCGCTCCCCGGCAACGCGGCTGCGGGGCGGCGACGCCCCCTCCCCCCCCACGCGGGGCTGCAGCCGGGGGGCTCAGGGGGAGAGGGAGAGCAGGACCCTTCCGCCCTGGGTGGGCAACTTTCGCCCCTTAAGCCCCTCTGGGTGTGCCTGCCTCCACAGCTCGTCGTCGGTGGGGGTGGTGGGGCGAGCGGCCCCGTGGGCACGAGCTGGCTCCCACGTGGCTGCAGTCGTCGCAGCAGGGCTCATGAGATGGCTGCAAACATGGGGGCGGCCCAGACCCTGGGCCTGCCGCGGGGGGCGGGGGTAGGCGCCAGGAAGCACGGAGGCTGGGCCCAGGTCTCTGCCCTGGAACCTCCGCCACCGCTACCACCACCCAGGGCCTTCTCCCGCGCGCGAAATGGCTTGCCCCGAATTGGGTCCCACCAAGGCGATACTCCTTACCAGAGGAGAGGCAAGAAGCTCGCATCCCTCTTCCTCACGGTCAGGGCATATGCCAAAACGCGGCATGGGTCTCTGTCAGGCCATCCAAGCCACCATTCTCCGGGGAGGCGTGGGAGCAGCGTGGGCAGGAGTGGAGGAAAGGACACTGCTGACCCGGGGAAGCCAAGCCCAGGCCAAATGGGAGCGACCCGGCCCATTGTCTGGCCCACAAGCGCCCCTTTCTTGTTTGAGCACAATACCCAACTGTGCTGGGGTGGCATGCAGGTTGACCAGCAGGAAGGCCAGCACCACACGGAGGTGCCCATCCTCCAGGGGAGCTCCATGGGGAAGAGAATGCCTTCTGAGAGGAAATGATCTCTGGCTCCCCTCCCAACCTGCTGTCCACAAGCAGCATGCTAGGGAGAGAAATGGCCCTCCTGCCAGCACTCCCAGGCCTGACTCAGCAGATGCCAGCCACCCGCAGGCCTCAGACCGACCATCCCAGTGACCATAACCATCCATTGGTTTCCCTTCCCACCCAGGGAGATATCCTGGGCCTCGGTAGTGACCAGTGTCTGGGGTGTTTGAGGCCTTGGCATGAAATGCCCTTAGATGGATGGTGCCTTGGGAAGTGGGGCCTGAGTCTCCCACAGACAGGAGTGTGCTTGGAGTTATTCACAGGCTCCTTTCATCCACCTCCTGCTCTCGGTGAGACCTATGTTGAGTGCTTTGCATCCATAACCTTTTCATTATCCCAACAATTATATAAGGTAAGTTGTTATTCCCATTTCAGAGGTGAAGGCTCCAAAGCTCAGGGAGGGGAAGTGACTTGCCCAAGGTCACACAACCACTAAGTGACAGAGCTAGGTTTCCAGTCTGGGTTTCTCTGCTTGCAAAGCCCCTCTGCCTGTCACACAACATCTCTTTGTGACCTAAGCAGAAAAGAAAGGGAGAGCCTTCTAGAGGAGCATCTTTAACCCTCCTTCACATTCCCCTAGCGAGGAAATTCCATGTGTTTTTCAGGCCTTGGTACACCTTTCCTTTTTCCAGCAAAATCCACCAGATTCTTGCTCCCCCAGATGCTATATAAGACTGTGCTACTGCTGGGCTTGTTTCCTGGTGCCCTACCTCTCAACCTCCCTCCATTTTCTCTCTCTGGGTGAGACTGAATGGTGAGGGCTGCCTTTGTCTTCTGGGTGGGTTCTGAGTGGGGGGCAAATGGCCACTCAGGACCCACAGGACAGCAGTGCCTGGGAGGGAACCCTCGAGACCGTAGTTGTTGGTTCGTGGGCTCTGTGGCCTTTTGGACTTTGCAGTCCTGGCTGTGGGGGAAAGAATTTGGCAAAGGTGGGTCCATGCAGTGGGGTGCTCAGTCTAGCTCAGAGATTGAAAACCCAAATGCTTCAGCGCCGGGGGAGGGGAATGGAATGAGTGAGGTGAGCCAGGGAGCTACTCTGCTGCAGTCTGTGTTGCCACGTGAGGATGTGACTTGGTGTGACCAGATTATTCAATGTTCAAGATAGGCCAGAAATCCAGATCTTTATGTAAAACCTCCTGGTTTTCAAATGTTGGCAGCTCATCAGAATATTTTTCAAAAATAGGTTGTGGACCAACAAAACACGTCAGTGAACTGTGTCCAGCCTGAAGGTTGTGAGTTTGAGACCTCTGGTCTATGGTCAAGTGACACTTCTTGCTGGCTGACCCCACCCTCCCCCTAGGCTTGTGGACAGTGTAGCGCCCTGGGCCGGAGAGCCTCAGAGGCTGCAAGGGGCTGGTGTTGGTTAGTCACAGGAGGCTGTGTGCTGGTGCTGGAAGTCTTTCCACACTCTCCTCAGTTGTTCTCCTCCTTGGCACTGTCAGGCAGGTCTTGTCATCCTTGACTTACACATGAAGACACTTTAGCTCAGGGATGGGAATAGCCAGGATGCGGCTACATAGCTCATTTAGAGCAAAAGTGGGATTTGAACCTGGGTTTCCCCCTTCAGTGCTTGGCGTTACACCAGGCTGCCCCTCTGAAAAGGGTCTTAATCACCTTCACCTGTGTGTCCAAGTCCCTTTGAGGTACAGATAGTTATCCCTATGCCCAGATGAGGGGATGGAGGCCCGTTTGTCCCAGATCTCAAGGGAGGAGCCTGGCCTCTGAGTATCTGCCCCCTCCCCACCCCCTGAGGAGAGCCAGTGCTAAGTACAATGAACACTGGCCTAAGTCAGGCCTCTACCCCCAGACCACAGGGGCCCCAATCTCTGTTGTCCCGTTTGCAGTTTCCCAAGTCCTGGGTCCCTGACCTAATGCTCTGATTGGGCCACAGAAATTGTACCCACAGATGGGGTGCCAAGCCAGTGCCCTGGCCTAGCTAAAAATGAGATGCTGGCCACCTCCACGCCTGGCTGGCTGTGGGAGAAGGGACAAGCCCATCATCTATCTCTCTTCTGGCCTCAGTTCATCTGTCTTGGGGTGGGAGGGGTGTGAAAATGTCACCAGGGCCTCCCTGCAGTACCCTTCCTGCCAGAACAGCAGGCTTTGTAGGTGCCTGGACTTCACCTGAGCTGGCCCCTAGTTCAGCCTCTGTCCTCGTCTGTAGAATGAGGATGATAACAGCCACCCCTAGATGTTACTGAGAGAACAAATGCAAGGGGCTAGGAGTAGGCTTGGCCTGTGCAAAGTGGTCAGCAGTCACCCCCTCCTCCACCCTACCCTCACTCAGCACACACCACACTCTCCTCCTAGTCCAAGTCTCCTGTCCCTTCGCTCAAGGACAAGCAGCTCCAGCCTCCTGTCCTCTTGTGGCCCAGAGCCCTGCTGCCTGGGATTCCCTGTCCCCTCCAGAGCCTGTAGAGTGTGCTTCCACATTGTCTTAGTCACAGAGATGTATGGCTTCTCAGCTCATTATAAAGCAGTCTTCAAGGGCTGAGAGCTTGGCGATGGATTCTCTCTCAGGGGCATTTTGGTGAATGGCTGACATTTCCCAGGAATGAACTGGATGCAGACCTGGCTCTTGAGGTGTTTCTTGTCCCACAGCTAAAAGACCAAGCAGGTAACTGGACACCTGCAGCCACTCCTTCAACAAGTGGGCTTGAGTGACTGTGTTCTGGATGATGTAGACAGAGGCAGTCCTCTGGTGTTGGACACAGGCCGCTACAGAACATTCTGCTATGACTGGGCTTCTCACCTAGCCTTGGGGCTGACTTGCCAAGAGGCTAAGTAGAGAGAGCTGGGTCAAGAGCAGCGAGGGCCGGATTGCAGGCTGAGAAAGTGTGCTTGCTTCAGAATGTTTGGCAGCCCAGAGAATGCTTGGCATGCTTTTTGCAAAGGGACAGAGTGCTCCAAGGTGAGACTCAAGAGGCCTCGGCAGGAGCTCATCCCGGAGGCTATGATCTAGGTCAGTGGTTCTCACTGGTCTCTGGTCCCTGGACCAGCAGCATCAGCATCTCCTGGGAACTTATGAGAAATGCAAACTCTCAAGCCCCATCCCAGACCTCCTGAGTCAGGAACTCTGGTGGTGGAGGCCAGCACTCTGCTTTTAGCAAGCCCTCCATGTGATTCTGATGCTTGCTCAAGTTTGAGAGGCACTAATCTAACCCATGTTAAGGAGTTGGCCTGTGTCCTGAGTGCAATGGAAAACTGCTGGAAGGTTCAGGCAGGAGAAGGATGGGATGAAATAGGCCACGTGGAGAGTGGGCAGCCTGGGCAGTAGCACAGGATGAAGCAGAGCGGCAGCAAGGATGGTGAGGGATGAGGGTGGCCTGGCCAAGGTGGTAGCAGAGGGGACCACAGGCAGTGGACAGATGAAGACACACTACCCTGAGGTGTGAAAACAACAGGACTTTGTGGATGGAGTGAATGACATGCCCTTTACTGAGATAAAGGACCCAGCAGCAAGTCTGAGGTTGGGGTGCCAGGGTCATTGGTGTGGAGGGTAATGTGGCAGGTGCCAATAGCAGTGCTTGGCACATAGTAGGCACCAGGCCCTGTAATAAGAGATCTGAGTGACTTCAGGAGTCATATAATTTCTTTGAACCAAGTTTCCTCATCTGTTAAATGGAAAGAATGTTCATCTCCTTGATAGGAAGATGCTGAGAATTATCTGTGGTATCCAGCCCTCAGGTAGGGAGTGCCTTGGGGACACATACTTCTCTGTGTCCTCCGCGCAGAGCTGCCATCCTCAGAGCTAATGTCTATTGGGCACCTCCAAGCCCTTTACACGGATTAGCTCAGTCTGCTAGATGAGGAAACTGGGTGTCTCACTTTCGCCTCCCCTGCTGGGTGCCCGTGAGTGTGTGGCCTAAGAAAATGATACTAAGTGATACGCTCAAAAACACTACAGTAAATCAGAAGGGCATTCTGAAAAAACGTTCACAAAGCCCACAGGAAGGTAACGGAAGAGAAACATAGAAAACAAATAATAAAATGGCGGACGTAAGGATGAGTCCGTCTGAAGGGCAGGCTCCTGTCCCACAGTCGGGGCTGGGCAAATGGCCTGTGTTTGTGGGTTACAGCCAGGAAGGCTGTGGGCAAGGGGAGTGGCTGTGAACCACAAGTTGTTAGGCAGGGTGTGAGTCCGCAGGGCTCCCCAGCCAAGGACAAGAGCGTGCACAAAGGCACGGAGGGTAAAAGGGCACTATTTGGGGGGGCGGGGTTGAGAAATTTGGCCTGGCCAGGTAAAGCACTTTGAAGTCTCAATGAATCTCTTGATGCTTATCTACTGAACACCTACCATAGGTTAGATGGGAAGATACTGAGCCTGGGGACTAGATACAGGGAAGGAGACAGGACCCCCTCCAGGCTGGGTGTAGCCCCACCAAGTGGAATAACAGCTGAGGAGGTTGTGGTTAGCATCACATCCCGGCTCAAACTGGGTGATGGAGCCACATTGGGGTCACAGGGCCCACTCAGCTGTGAGACCTAAGCAAGAGACTTTCTCTCTCTGACCCATTGTTTCCACATCTGTAAAACACAGCAAGGACTTCTGCTTCCTGGCTGAGGGGTGACAACAGGGATAGATTACCCAGTAAGTAAGGTACGCACAGGCTTAATTGTGCTTACTTAATAATCTGCAGTGCAGTTTCACCCATTTGTGCACTGGGTGCATTATCACCTGGGTGACAATGGCACCAGGGGATCTTAGGCGTGGTCTGCCCTAGTCTGGCCCAATGTCCAGCCCACTGAGGGCTTGGTCCCTATCTTTTGTTCCTTGTGAACCATGGAACCGCTGTCCCATCCCTCCTTCACCTTGAAGTCCTTTCCTACCCTTGAGCTATTTCACGGCAATTGAGGGCTGGTGGCCAGGTGCGCCAGAGCCTTGGCAGGAAGAGCAGGAACACTGTGAGCTGGCCAGTCTGTCCTGTGCCCCCACTGCCACTAAACCCTCGTGTATCAAGTGCACCAGGCTTGTCATTGACACGTAGGGGAAGGCCTTTTGACACAGACTTGTGGTTTCAGACTCAGGCTTTAACCCTAGCTCCTCCCCTTATTAGCTGTGTGACCTGGGACAAGTCATTTCCCTCTGTGAGCCTGTCTCCTCATCTGTCCAGTGGGCACAACCCCCAGTGACCAGGAGGTGTTGAAAATCACATAAGATTCTGTGTGTAAAGGGCTTAGAACCAGGCCTGATACACACTAGATGGCCCTTGGTAGATACTTCTAAATCAGCTAAATCCCATCATCTCTTAACTCTAGAAGTACCTTTTCTGACCCAGAGCTGTTCCTGCCCTGCAGGCCAAGGGGCCCCCTAGTTAGTCCCAGCATCCTCAGAGTGTTCCTGAAAATTCCTGAGGGCTCGGGGAAAAGGAGAACAACAGATTTAATTAACTCCCAGTGACTGGCAGCATCGTGTTTTTATCTGGGCTGCGTCGCCATGGCAGCCTCATGGTGGGGTTGTTGAGGGGGCGGGAGGAGCTATTGTTCCTGCCATTGTCTGTTCTGGAACGCAGACCCAGGAGAAAGGGACTGGCACGGGCACCAAGTGGCACATGGCTGGAGGCAGCCATGGAGTCAGACAGGAGCCATCTGGGCAGAAGGTGGGGCAGCATGTCCTGGCTTCTCCCCAGATTGCTGGACCAGTTTGAGACAGCTTAGTCTGAAGCCTCCCAGCTTGGGGCAGAGGCCCACTGTGGCCCCCAGAGCTGAGTGCGTGTGTGCCTTGGGCTTGCTGAGGGTGGGAGGGTCCATGGGACTCCTGCAAGAGGCCCCCAAAGGAGCTCAGGCAGCAGCACTTTCCCCACCGTGCCCAGGCTGGGGTTCAAATGATGGGTCTGCCACTTGCCATCTACACAGCTAATTGCAAACCCACTTCCTCATCTGTAAAATAGGACTAATTCCATTGACCCCCAAGGTTCATTTCTGTTCTGTGAGAGCAGTGAACAGTCACCTGCCGCCCTTCACTCCCCAGAGTTTAGGGCTCCCCCCCATGCATATCCCTTAGAATGTACAGTTCTCCCTCAACACTGGCTGTGGAGAAGAGGAGGTAGAACTAAAGCTGCTCATGTGGAGCGGTTCAGGACCAGGTTGGTCCGGAAGACAAGCTTCTGAGACCTACCTACTTTCCCTCCCTTCTGCAGAGGGAAGGGAATTGGGGAAGCGGCCTGGAGCTAGAGGGGCAGAGCCAAGAGGGCTATGCACGGGTAGAGGGCGGGGGAAGTGGAGTTGGAGCTGCAACCCGGCTGGTCGAGGCACCTAAAGGAAAGGAAGAGTGGGACGCTAGGAAAGAAAGGAAAGAGGCGCGCTAGGCAGACAAAGACAGGGTCTGTGGCATGCAGTAGCAGCCGTAGTCCTGAGTCCGAGCCCCTAAGAGAGCGGCAAAGAGCAGGAGGCCACAGTGCAGGACCAGGATGTTCCATGCCTTGGGCAGCCAGGGGTGGGGGTGGGTATGAGGCCGAGAGCGCTGGTATGCAGAGGGCTGTAGCCGAGCGCTGGGTGAGTTGCTTGTGGGTCTCTCGAAGGTGGGCCACACTTTCCCCGCGCAAACTCCTTATTAGCGCCTTAGGGGCCGGCCCGCAGGCCTCTGAAACCCTTTCCAAGCTGGGGTACCCTGTGCCCCGGCGACGCCGTTGGCGAATCTCCAGTGCGTGCTCAAGGCCTGAGTCTGGCCTCGCGCGCCCCCTGCTGGTCGGTCTAGCGTCCCCTCGGACTCCAGCTCAGCGGCGGTGGCGGCCCTGTCTCAGATCGCGGGAAACCCTACCGGGGAAGCCTCTAGGAGTGATGTCAGCCTCCTTGGTGATGTCACCGGACCCCACGGGGAGTGCGGGGGTTCCCGTAAGGAGGCTCTCCCGGGACTGCGCAGGGCGTGGGTACGGGCAGGGAAGTCGTCAGGGGCCGCGGCTCGCCTTCACTGCGCCCTGTGTCTGCCTACAGGTCCCGCGCGGTCCTGGGTGAGACAGTCCGCGCGCCTGCCGGCGCCATGGGAAGGAGCGGGCGCCGCTGCTGCCCCCCGCCGGCGTGCGCACGACTTGAGCCCAGCCGCGGGCAGCCCCCGGCCGCGGGCCCCCAAGTGACGCTGGCGGCACCTGGGAGCGTGGCGCGGGCCCGAGGCCACGCAGAGGAGCGCAGTGTCCAGTGAAGCAGCCGAGGACCCGCCGCCCGCGCCGCCGCCATGGTTATGTCCCAGGGGACCTACACGTTTCTCACGTGCTTCGCCGGCTTCTGGCTCATCTGGGGGCTCATCGTTCTGCTCTGCTGCTTCTGCAGCTTTCTGCGCCGCCGCCTTAAACGGCGCCAGGAGGAGCGACTGCGTGAGCAGAACCTGCGCGCCCTCGAGCTGGAGCCCCTCGAGCTCGAGGGCAGCCTGGCCGGGAGCCCCCCAGGCCTAGCGCCACCGCCACCACCGCACCGCGCCCGCCTGGAGGCGCCGGGGCACGCGCACGTACACGTGCACCCGCACCCACTGCTGCACCACGGGCCCGCGCAGCCGCACGCCCACGTGCACCCACACCACCACGCGCTTCCGCACCCACCGCCGCCGCACCTCTCCGTGCCGCCGCGGCCCTGGAGCTACCCGCGCCAAGGTAAGTACGACCTCCGCCACGGAGCTCCCCGGACACTAGGGTGGGCGGGTCTTCGGCAGGGGGCGGACTCGCTACACAAGGGCGGGGCTTCCGCCGAGTAGCCTTCCCTGGAACCGAGGAGGAGGGAGCGGCCTCCCTCAAGGTGGCCATGGGGTTGTTGGCTGGCCAAGGTCTCTGCGGGAGGCTGGGGACAGGTGGCCTCATTCCTCGGACCGCTTCCCACTCCGCAGCGGAATCGGACATGTCTAAGCCACCGTGCTACGAAGAGGCGGTGTTGATGGCCGAGCCGCCACCGCCCTACAACGAGGTGCTCACGGACACGCGGGGCCTCTACCGAAAGATCGTTACGCCCTTTTTGAGCCGCCGCGACAGCGCCGAGAAACAGGAGCAGCCGCCGCCCAGCTACAAGCCGCTCTTCCTGGACCGGGGCTACACGTCGGCGCTGCACCTGCCCAGCGCGCCGCGACCCGCGCCGCCCTGCCCGGCACTCTGCCTGCAGGCCGACCGCGGCCGCCGGGTCTTTCCCAGCTGGACCGACTCGGAGCTCAGCAGCCGCGAACCTCTGGAGCACGGAGCTTGGCGCCTGCCGGTCTCCATCCCCTTATTCGGGAGGACTACAGCCGTATAGAGGGGCGCCCGGCGTCCCGGCCCCACCCGCGGACTCCTGGCCCGACTGCGGGTCTTTTTAAATGCTTCCCTTGGACTTGGGGTGGGGGGGAGGGATTTCTTACCCTGTTTGTTACATTTTGAGGATAATAAAGGTGTGTGATCTGCTTTGGTACAAGCGGAGGGGGTGGCCACTGCTTGCGCCCAAGGTTCAACCAAGAGGGCTGGTGGCCAGGCGCGCCGGGGCCACGGGGAACATGGGACATTAACGCGCAGTCTGGCTACAAGCTGGCCTGAGGGTGCAAACGTGCTAAACCTGAGGTCAGCCTTCTGGGACGAGGCTTCCCGGGAGTCTCAGACCCTGCCATGAAATCTCGGATATCTGTCCCTGCCTCTGTGGCCTTTGAGGTGGGAGGAGTTGGGGGTGGGGTGTCCGGGCAGGCGGCCCACCCCAGAGCAGCCCTTGGAGGCCCGGAGCAGCAGGCCCAAAGGGATCTGGATTTCTTTATTAACAGACATGAGCACGATCCGTTACAGAAGTTTGTGCTTTCCAAAAAACAGTTACTGAACGTGAAAAAGGAACCCAAGCGAAGAGGGAGGAGTCAGGGAGGGGCCACCCAAGCCCCCCCCCACCATAGCCCTGTCCTGAATGGATCTGCGGGCCTCCAGCCTGGGACCTGCCCAGCAGGAGGGGGCAGGAGAGGGCAGGGAAGCCGAGGGGCCCCAGCTGGGCCTGCTACTTCCTTTGGGCCAGGCAGGGAGGGGTCAAGAGAAGGGTAGGGAGGGGGTCCCAGGGAGCCAGAGCCCGCGAGCCATTTATTGCCATGTTTTAAAATTCGTGCAAAATATCTGAAGCCCTGGACAGAGAATACAAAGTGATATTTTTCCAAGAAACATAAAACTAGGAAAAGAGGTGGGGGGGACATCTTCCCACCAGAGCTCCCCCGCACCAGGCCCCAAGCAGGGGGAGGCCTCCACCCCGGGCCAGCTGAGCAGGGAGTTCTAAGAGCTACAATCTGGATCCGGCGGGGAGAGGGTGGAATCTGCAACAGCGTCTCAACTACCAACGGGAGGAAAATCGGTCAACTGTACAAGTCTCCTATCCACTTTAAAAAAAAAAGAGAGAGAAAAGCTGTCAAAGTTGGGCCCTGTGGGTGGGGAAGCGGCCGAGTCCAGGCCAGGGCCGGGATCCGGAGTGGGTGCCAGACGGAGCTGCTGCGAGTGCAGGCACGGCGGGCCGTCTGGCAACAGGCCTGGAAGTGGGCGACCTTGGCGAAGGCAGCCTTAGGGCGGGCGCACCACTAATCTCCACCTTCGAAGCCTTCCTCTTCCGGTACAGGGTCTGCATCCCAGCAGGTGATGTCGATTTCTAGGGTGTCGGGAGGGGGGAGGGGCGTTAAGAAGCCGGCTCAGCAGATCCATGGTTGTGTCCCCCGGCCCCTGACAGGCATGCTGGGCCCAGTCTGTATATGCGAGGGCTGCCTGCGTATCCTCAAACCCAGCACTCCCGCCGGGATTCCCTTCCCATCCTCCATCCCAAGACTACCTGGAGGCTTGTTGTAGAACACAGGAGGTGGAGCCTTCGCACACAGCTCTTCTGATTGGGCAAACTCCTCCTCCTGTGACTGGCTGAAGTACCCCTCACTGGCCTGCAAGGGGAAAGTACCAAGTCGCTCGGCCCCACCCTGCAGGACTAGGGCTGACCTACCAGGCCTGAGCCCGTTTCCCCAGCAACCAGCGATTCCATCAGTGGTTGCCTGGGAAACACAAGATGCCTGCCTTGGGAACAAAAGCAGAGCTGGCCAGGGAAGGGGAGTGGAATGGAGCTTCACCCCAATAATGTGGGTCACAGAAAAGGGAGGTGCTGCTGCAATCCTGAGAAATTCAGCTCTGCTGGAGCCCTGACCACCATCCCTCTCCCCAGGCTGCTTCTGCCCCCACCTGGGTCCCTTCCTTCTGGGTCGTCTCGCCATTGGTCAGCACGTGGGGCTCCGGTTCCGGCTCCTGATCTAGTTCCTCTAGAGCGGAGGGCAGAGTTGGGGCCTGGGGGGCGGCCAGGGGCTCCCCTTCTGCTTCCTTCTCTGGGTCGCAGAAGGTGGCTGGTGGCTCAGGCAGCTCATCAAAATTGAGAAGGTTGGCACAGCCATCACCTGCTGGTGGCAGGGGCTCCTGAGCCACCTGGTCCAGCAGGGGCACCTCCGCCAGAGTGACCTTGGCACTCGAGGGTGGTGTGGGGGCCCTGGGCTCGGCCTGTGGCTCCCTGGCGTGGGGTGCGGAGGCCTCTTCCCCGTTGCCAGGCCATAGGTCAATAAGGCTGGCAGTAGCGGGGGCGGCTGTGTTGGCAACAGTGGTGTCAACGGCAGCAGTGTCGGTTTCAATGGTGTCAGGTGCATCAGCTACAGAGGTGTCTGCTGCAGTGGTGTCGGCTGGGGGAAGCTCCAGAGGGGTGGCCAGGACAGCCTGGTCTGGAGACTTTATGAACATCAAGTCCTCGGTGGGGCTGTCCTGCCCCCGGGGAGGCTCCCTTGCCAGAAGGGGCTCCTCCACAAGGCCTGCCGATGCCTGAGGGGCTGCTGCTTGGGCTTCCTTGCTGGTCTCTTTACTCTCCGGGCAGAGGCTGGGCTCCTGGGTCTCTGTGACAGTACAGATCAAGGAGAGAGCTATGATCCACTCCCTCTGGGAAGGGATGGAGACCTTACCATACCCTAGCCGCCCCTGAGGAGTGAGGGAGTCAGGGACTCCAGGACAGAACTCCACTCAGCCGTCCACAGGGGGCACCCTCCAGCGGGGCCAGAGGACAAGCATGCTGCACCAGCTGCACCGGGCTGGCTTTACCCCACTCAGCACCCGGACGAAGGCAGGCCTGAGCCACCTTCAGAGCTGAGGCCCTGTGGCTCAGAGGGAGCAGGTCTGACTGCAGTGCCAGGGCTCCTCCCCAGCCACAGCAACCACTAGGGCAGTGCAGTCTTGATGGGCAGCCCAGATCCCTGGGGAGCTGTTACCATGGCAACCCGGGGTTCCCAGCCAAGGGGCTGATGGGAGGCCCATGGGAGGCCCCAGGCAGGTGGGGGCCCCTCACTCACCTTGGGCTGGTGGTAGCGGTGGCGACAGTGGTGGAGGCTGCGAGGACGTGACCTCATCCATGGCCCGCTCGGTCTGCTCAGCAATAGGGGTGGAGGCCGTGCTGGAGTCGGATGGGCTCCGGGCAGGGATGGGGGTGGGAGCCATCCTCCGGTGGCTGTCCAAGTGGCTGCCTGCGGAACAAAGCCCCAGGCTGGTCAGCAAAAGCTGGGGAGCTGGATGGGACCAGGACTGTTCACCTTGGGGCCTGGCCAGCACCTCCTCTCTGGAGTCTGGGTGAAGGCTGTGAGTTCCCCAGACCCCCCAGGGGCCAGACCACAGCTCCAAACCCTGAAAGCCAGGCCCCTGGGGGCCAGTGCCCCTGCAGGGCCAGGGGAAAGAGGCAGGCAGTACCTGCTCTAGGAACAAACTCCAGTGATCAGCGGTCAGGCTGGGGCGGGGGAGCGAGGGCAGAGGGGGCTGCTGGGAAGCGGGGCCCTCCTTACCCCCCCGCCGAGGCCTGGGGCTGCTACCTACATGGGAGGGAGGAAGAGAGGTTTGGGGTGCGGTGACAGGTGATATAGGGAAAGGGAGTCCGTGGAGGGGAGGAGGAGGAAGAGGAGGAGGAGGAAGGCCCACTGTCCGATGCCTTTATGAAAGGGCAGTACGGACGACCTGCCGAGAGAGACAGACAGAGAAAGAGACAGAGGACAAGAGAGGGTCAGTCTCCCCCACCCTGTGCAGAGGCCTCACCCGCCACCCCCGGTGCTGGCCCTGGATGTCCAAGCTGCCCACATCCAAGGCACACATTCAGCCAAGCTGGGCCACAGCCCCAAGCATCAGCCCACTCCCGCCAGTACCAGCCACACAGCAAAGAGCCTGCCATACACAGCCAGCCTCTCTCAGCAGCTAATGAGCTGGTGACAGCCTGCCCCCCCGACCCCCCAACACCAGCAGAGGACTCGTACACAGCAGCAGGTGCCAACACACTGGGACCAACAGACAGGGAGGGGAAGGATGCTGGAGCGGGAGGCAGAAGCTGTGTAGGGAGAAGCTGAACAGGGAGCCCCGGTGCAGGCCCAGGCCGCTCCAACGACTCAGTATCAGGGCCAGAGCCTGCCCCAAATGCACCCACCAGCCCTCCAGGTCAGACCTAGTTCAAGCCTCGCAGGGTCACTCCCTGCTGCCTTCTATGTGGCCAGTGAGGTGCCTCAGCCCACACCAGAGCTGCCCACCTGGCACCACCCACTGAACAGCCAAGGCCTAACATCAACTTGCTCATGGCCCTGCCTGTCTCAGGGTCCTGCCACCTGGGAAGTGGCGGATGGAAGCACATTCGATGGGCCTCCTCGGCCTTCTCCAAGGGGTCCTTGGTCAAGGCTTCCCTTCCAAGAAACAGTCCCAAAGAGGCTCAGGGCCCAAACTTGAGGAGTGGGGAGCAGGATGGGGCGGGGGGCTGGGACTACCTGGCCGGTGGTTGAAGGGCGAGAGCACATCACAGCTGCCTGCGGAGGCTGATGCGACTCGTTCCTGCTGCTTAAAGAACTCACGAGGGTTGTCAGGCCGCTGGGCAATGATGGCTGCTGCCTCCTGGGGGCACAAGGCTAAGGTCAGGGCCTGGCCAGGCTGAGGCAGCCCTGCCCGCCACACCTGCTCTGTCCTCTCAGCTCTTACCTCCACCTCCGATTCTGACTTTTTCATCTGGGTCTCTTCCTCCTCATCCCGCTGATCACCCTGGAAACCAAAGGGACAATGTCCTGGGCACCCCACCCCCAACAGGGACCGTCTTACAGCTCCCATGTTCCTTCCATGGCAGGAAAGGCCTTAGCGGTGGCACCTCTGGTTCCCATACCACCGTCACACAGCCCCTCTCCACTCATTGGCTAGGCCCTAGATACCCAGCTCACTCAGCCATCTCTTGTTCCCTCACCCAATCATAGCCTCCCAGGCTCCCAGGAGCTCTCCTTCCTTTTGTCTACTTTTCTCAGACCTCCCACTCCAATGCCTGCCCAACGCACTCCCATCAGCACTGCCTGGACCTGGGCATCCAGGCAGAGGCTCCTTCACCAGCCCCTACCTCCCTGCTCTCCCCATCTAGTCTGTTCTCTATAGGCCCAGAAGGACCTTTCAAAACACAGATCAGATTGTGATTTTTCCTAGCTTAAAATCTCTCCGGAGCTTCCCATAAACCACAGCAAGCACTGCTGAAGATGCCCACAGATGGTATGTTGTTTTTCAAAAACGCTAATTAGTTACTACCACTTCAAAATCAGGAAGTTTCACACTGAAATCTGGATCTGGATCCATCTTGAAATGCCAGCTCTGGCAACACTGGCCCACATTCTCCCAAAGCAGCCATCGACCAGAGCCATGCTGTACCTACCCCTCACCTGGACGTGTGCTGTCCAGCTTGCCGCAGTCCCCACCACTCCCTGCTGTTCTATACCTGTACTATACCTAGTCACACATTGTGTCCTGAGACTGTAATCCCCCAGGTGATCAAGGCCCCTCGCTGATCTTGCCCCACCCCCTCTCCAAACCCCAACCGCACTCGCCCCCTACCCCTGCCATGAGGTGCAGACAAAGTTCTCAGCCACAAAGTAGTCAGTTCCTGGAACATGCAGTTTCCCACCTCTGTGCCTTGGCATGGGAGATGAATCTCTATCCCCCAGGTCTGACTCCTCCCATTTCCAGCCCCAGCTTGGCCACTGCTTCCTGGGGGTGGGGAAGGTCCCTGGCACAGTCAGGTCATTCTCTTCTTTAGGTCCCCAACAGGTGTTCTGGCATATATGAATTACACTGTATCATAATTTCCTGTTTCTAGGGTCATCTCTCCCATGCCCCCATGAATGACATAGGACATGGACTTGGGCCTGTGTGTGAGTGGCCAGCACAAGGATGAAATTGGTTCATGTTTGCTCAGTTGAACTCACTACACCAAAAACCTGTTCATTGGCGCCCCCTGCTGCTCACGTGGCAAATCGGGCAGAAGGGATTGGTGGGGAGAGAAAAGCTCTAGATGAGGTGGTGAAGGAGCAGAGCTTGTTTTTGAACACAGAATCTAGAACTAAAACACTGGTCAAGGTGCATAAAGGGAATGGCCCTTCAACGTATTGCCCTGCAAGAGGGCTGTCACTCCAATGATAACTTCGTGTGTCCTCCAGAATGAAGTCTAAATGCCTCCCCTGACCCTGCTCTCCCTTCCAATTGACTTCCCCCTGCTCCTCAGCCCACTGGGCTCCAGCCAGGCCAGACTCCCTGCCTTCCCATAAATGAATGGCTAAACCTTGCTTGTTCTCTGACCCCTGCCTAGTGTGATCTCACTAGGTTCTTCTGCCTAGTTCAAAAATAAGGACCACAGGCAGCTTAATCGCGAAAGTGTTAACTACCAACAGTGCGGATAACACTGAAACAACAAATTAGAGCTGTGTGAAGGAGAGAGAGATCATATACTTTAACCATGAGGGCCAAAGGCATTACTGGGCCTGAGCATCTTCAGATACATGGGAGCTCCCTGGCAGCCCAGGCAAAAAGGGAGCTAAAATAAAGAATATAAATCTTGTTATAAAGGGAGAGAAAGACAACAGCTCCTTAAACTAAGAGAAAGCATTTTGTGGTGCTAAATTCCAAAGATTCTCATATAGGACCTTCCTTAGAAGGCCTGAAGTTACAGGGCTACCACACTGACCTGCTAACACATCCACTGTCCCTGTCACATAAGCTACACATGAAGGACCAGGTGAGACTGTAACACAATGATGTGAGCTCCTTAAGGCTTTGCCAGAAATCCTGATAACTGGTAAAAATAAGTGATCAGTTCAGGGGGCTCACTATATTATTCTCGCTTCATGTGTGGCAACCAATGTTTGGTGTTTCAGTGGCACCCCTGGAACAAGGAGACACTGAAAGCACAGGTCTAGCTCATTCACGTGACTCCACACCACTCTTGTGTAAGGGCCGGTTCTTGAGCCCTCTCGGTGCAGGAACAAAGTCTGATTTACCCTGAGCCCTGCAGGGCCTACTCGGGAGGGAGTGCCTGGGTCACAGGGGCATTTTCTCTTCCAATCTTGAATATAAGCTTCTCCAAGGTCTCGATCCACAGCCAGAAGCAAGAAGCCCACATGACTGAGTGCCAGGCCTGACCCTCCAAGGTGCCCCCCAGGCCTGTACAGAGGTCCCCAGAGCACACACCCAGTACTGTCCCCAAGCCCTGATCTCCCCACGAGGCCCAGGCACAGGGAGCAGTGTCACTGCCTGGCCAAGATCCTCGGAGCCCTGGCTCAGAACTTACAAAGATTGACTGCTCCTTCAACCGCCTCTTGGCCTCTTCTGCTTCTAGAGTCTGCTGTTTCCTCCTGGAATGAGAAGCCAGCAGGTGCACTCAGGGCAGGCACATGGGGCACTGGGGCTAGGCTGCCGGGGCAGGCGGGGCCGCACCTGTGCTCTTCAATCTGCTGCTCCCGCTCCCGGTAGCGGCGTTCCCGCTCCTCCTGCTCCTGCCGCTCCTGCTCCATCCGTTCCTGCTCAAACCTGAGCCTCTCATCCAGGGCCTTCTTCCTCTCCTCCTCCTTCCTCAGCTCCTCCTCCTTCTGCAACCCCCACACCAAGGAAGTGCAGGCCCTGAGCCGGGGGCCTAGAAGCCCGGCCCTCCATCCCACCCCAAACCCTGGGCTGCAGAGGTACCGGTTCTGAGAATTCTGGGGATGGGTCCTATGGGCACAAGGCCAAAAAGGCTCTCTCTTTGAGATGAGGGAGCATGTGGTCTGGGGCACACTGTTGAAATGAGGAGCCGAGAGACAGGTCCCTTGGGAGAGAAGCCCCAGCGACCCCAAGGGGTCAGGAAGGACAGCTCAGCCTGAAGGGCGGGGTCAGGGTCCACACCTTGGCCTGCTCCCAGAACTGCTCGCGGTTAATCCGCTTCATCTCCACGGCTGCGTCTGTCTTCTGATAGGTGGTGCCCTGTAGGGTCAAGTTATGGGGCATAAGTGTGGTGAGTAGGCTGGTGCTCTGGGAACCCCCATGAATGAGGGCACTACAGAGGATGAGGGAGGGCCAAACACAAGCCCCAGGGCAGGACCAGCCAGCGCAGGCCCACACTGACCACAGGCTCAGTGTTCTCATCTTCTCGCAGCCGTAGGCGGTGCAGTACTGGGCTGGAGAGCCGCGCCAGCCCGTTGGAGAGCCGCTGCCCGATGGCACCTGCATCTATGTCTTCCACACTGCTGGCATTCACGATTACGTCGACGCCCTTTGGCAAGAAGGCAGTGTTCAGGCAGCACTGTGGCCTCCGTCACCACCCCTAGCATAGAGAATCCACCCTGGGTGGCTGTCCCTGTCCCCATGGGGCCTGGCCCCACACCCACCTGGAAGAACTCAGCCACCTTAGCCACGTGGCTGGCACAAGCACACTTGCGGGCATCAGGCACATCTTCGCCAACCTGCAAGATACCCAGTGAAGAGGAGGTCGGGAGAGGAGGCAGCAGGCTGAGGCCCCTGGGCCATCCTCCCCAGGGCTAGTGGGAGTCTCTCCCAGCGTCAGTGGGCAGAGGGGTGGGGTGAAGGTTGGCTGTTCTGGGGCCTTCAGCACCCTTCCCCAGTCCGCAGCTGCGTACCCAGTTGATGAGCACATATTTTGGCAGAGCAGCCTGAGAGTCCTTGACGCTGCAGAAGCCGTACATCACCTTCTGGTTCTCGAAGTGGCCTGAGAGCTCCTGCAAGCCCCCTTCTGGGGGAGTCAGGAGGGTGTCAGGACTCGTCTCCTAAACCCTTACCCCCCTCCCCCATGAAGGGCCTGGACCCCGCAGGAGAGAATTCTCCCGGGCTCAGCAGCCTCCCCCCAGGGGCTTCCTGGCTTCCAAGATGTGGAGGCTCCACAGTTTTGTGTGGTTGAAGGGGGTGGCAGGCAGGGTCTAGCTTTGTCTTTGAACCCCCTGGAGCCTGATCTGGGATAGGATTAAGAAGCGTTTTCTTGCTCTAGCCCTCTTCACACATCATTTCATGTTTCTGAGGTGCTGGTGCCCAACCCCAACAGTGTGAAATGAAGCCTCAGTGTGTGAAATGCAGACAGTGGGGCTGATTCATGCCCATCCCTGCTAGGCCCTTTCCTTCTAGCTGTGCGAATTTGGGCAAGTCACTTTCCTTCTCTGAAAGTGCTCTGGTGTCCTCCTCAGTTAGTCAATCGGGAAAACAAGTCTCCCTCCCTCCCCACCCTCTGGGGATGACAGGGGTGACCAGAGGAAGGACACCCGCCAGATAAGTATGGGGCTGTCGGATGCAGGCAGGAAGGTGGCCCAGAGCCAGGCTGGTGGGGAAGAAAAGAACAGGAGGAGGGGGCGGAAAGAAAGGAGAAGGAATGGCTGGAATTCTTACCTCCTGATGCTGCAAGCTTGAGGTCATCTGAGCCATCCTCATATGTGTACAGAGCCCTGGGGAGAGGGAGGGGCGGCTGGAAGAATTTTCAGAACCCAGGCGGCCAATTTTGGGTGGAGATGGCTCTGGGGAAGGTTAAGGGGAGGGAAATGGAGGGGCCAGGACAGGAGGGCGTTCCAGACCAGCTGGGGCAGTGCTGTCATGGCACCCCACCCGTTTCTGACTGGAGTCCAGCAGCGGACAGACTGTGAGCCCCGTGGATGAAGGCCTGGGTCAGGTGGGGAGTAGGGGATAGGGGCAGAAATTACTGCCACCGCCTGCTTGAGCTTAGCACCGGCTGCCTTCCACGGAGCAGAGCGGGTGCGATGAGGCTTCCAAGGCAAGGGTTCCTTGGTTACCTTGGTTACTGTTCCCTGACTACCAAGCTCCTCAGCCCCCATTGGCCAGCACCAGGAGCCTACCTGGCGCGTGCCTTGGTACCGCCCCCCCCTGCAGGGAGGGAGGGGGAGGAGAGAGAGAGAACCTGGTGCTCTAACAGCTCTGGGCATCCCCCAGTAACCATGGTAACCCGGCAATTGGCACACTAGCAGCCTACCCAAGTGCATTCTCCTCGAACACAAAGGACTCTAGAGACCAGCCTTCAGCCTCTGTCTCCTCCTCTCAGAAATGGCGATGAGGTCACTGCCGTCACTCTTGCCCAGACTCTGGCTCTGGGATGGCTGCACTCTCCCAGCCTTCCAGCCCCAAGGCCGCCTCCACCCTAGCCCGGGCCCTGGCCTCCTGGGACTGGCAGCCTTTCCGCCCTAGCTTAGCCAGAAAGCTGAGCCAGCATTCGTGCCCCACCCTCCTTCTCCAGAGCTTTTTCTGCCCTGGCTTGTTCTCCCCAGGTGGCTGGGGCAGAGCATCCATTTCACACAGGGGAATGCAGAGGTACCTCCCATCTGCTCAGTGGAAGGAGAGGCCTGGAGTGAGGAAGAAGAAAGGGCCTTATCCCTGTGGTTCAGAAAGGCTTACCACTGTTTCCCCACTGCCGAGGCAGGAGGTGGGGGTGGGGGTGAAGCAGGAGCTCCAGGGACATAGAGGAGAAGAGGGGAGTGAGGAGAGGCAGAGGGAGAAACAGGGAGAAGAGAAAGAAGAGAGAATAAAACAAGAGAAAGGGGGGAAGTGAAGGATGACAAGGAAGTGAAGAGAGAGGGGAGGAGAGAGGGGAGGAGAGAGGGAAGGAGAGGGGAGGAGAGAGGGGAGGAAGGAGGAAGGATCTAGCCCCATGAGATCAGCACAAGTTGTTGCCAGGGCCAAATGGCCTCCCAGCCCCTCCTCTTCCCAGGACCCTCCCTCATAAAAGGGACACAGGTGGGCTATGGGGCTGAGTTCCTGGTCCAACTGTTGTTCCCCCTCCCTGTCAAGCCCTGGCAGCTGCTTCCCAGCACAGCTGTCCCACCACCTGTCCTCTGCCCTGACCCACCACTGGGAACAAAGGGCCCTCAGAGAAGCAGGGTCTGCCCCACTCCATCCCACAGATGAGACACTGAGGCAGAACCAAAGGATTCTGGTTCCCAGACACTGCTCTAAGCATCATACTTCTTTTGGAGGTGGTGTCCAGACCTCTCCAAGGCTCCTTGAGGTTCCCTGCTCCTCCCAGGAAATCCTGCCCTGCCCCAGGCTCCTCCAACCTCAGTCCCTTCCAAGCCTCCCCACCTCCTCATTCACACACCTTTTTCTGCTACAGCCACATTCTTCTCCTTTCTGAATCCATACCTAAGTTCAACCCCTTCCTCTGTCTTCCACTCTGAGCTTGGCATCAGCCTGCCTTCCACCCTGGACTCCTGTACATACTACATACTTGGATCACATTCGGTGATGCCCTGATATCTCCCACCCTGCTAGTCTTTGCATATGGAGTGCCCTTCACATGGAAGGCCAGACTTGCTTCTCAACCCCCACGCCCACTGTGGAAACCCTTCATGGCCTCAATGGCAGCTCCCTAGGAAGTCTTGCTGAGTCGGCCTCCCCAGAGTACTTCCCATACCCCACCAGGGATTTAGAGGCATCTGAACCCACCCTAGACCCCACAATCCTGTGGGGTAGGAGCTGGTGAACCCCACAGGGAATCAGAATCTACATATCTCACCAGCTCTGGGCCCAGCAGACATTGCCCAGATGGTTAGCTTCATGGAGGCAAGCCCTCTGACTCTTAACACTTAACACATACCGTTCTGGGTCCTAGGGCCCAGCACAGAGAAGCACCAGTAGGTATTTGTGATATTGGCACAAACTCTTAGAAACCACCTAGGCCAGAGAACCTGGACTAGGGTGAGGCACCAGCTGGAATGGGCAGCGCCAGGGCAATCTTGTGCTCAGCTGGGGCTGGAGGGTTGAGTCTAGTCACACACGAAGAATGTTCGAGCTGGAACGGCCGTAGGTTTCCTAAATTTGGTTAGCCCAATCCCTTCCTTTGATTTCACAGGTGAACACAGGACCAGAAGGGGCAGGGACTTGTACCTGGTCAGAGTCACGACAACACTGGCCTTTTGCAACACACGATCTGACCTCCTTGGCCTCTACTCCTAAGCCAGGGCTCAGTGGCCCGTTTCAGAAACCCTGCCACACACACACTCAGAAGCCAGGTGAGGGAGGGCAGTGCCAACCCCCTTTGCCCAGGCAACAGTTTTACCCAAGACATCTCTTTCCTACTTTTCCTGGCTTCTGAGAGCAGGTCTGCCCTGAGTCTTGAGACCACCATACCCTGGCTGTGGTTGAGCATGGGGGTGGGAACACTTCTAACCTGCCCCCACCCCCCAGGATACAGCCCTCACACTCTTTTTTGCAAAATGTTAACTAGGCCCTTGGGAGTGAACAAATGTGTGTATGTGTGAGGGAGCGTGTGTGCATCTGTGTGTGCGTGTCCTACACACAACCCAGATGGGAGGTGACGCACACCAGTGATGAATAAATCGCTGTGGCCACATGGGTGTTGCTGGGTGGTGGGAGACAGGCCTCTACTGAGCAGGATGTGGGGCAGCAGTGATTGTGTGGCCCCGGCACCGGGCTGTTGGAGCTCTGCTCGTAGAGGGTTAGGGGAAAATGGGATGGGTGGTGGTAGACAAGGTCCCCTAGACTGGAGGGCATGAGGGGTGCTCTGAGGTGGGCTGTGCCTCTCCCCAGGCAGGGATTAACAGGCAGGGCCCATATCCTGAGGCCAGTTCTTCCATCAGACCAAGCAGGGCCTTTGCCCTGAACTCCTCCCATGACATCAGCCCCCCAGGGGCAGGGCTGGGACAATCGGTGGGCCGCCTGCCTTCTCAGCCTATGCTGGCCTCTCCTGTGGCTGACCTGCAGAACATAAGAGCTTGTCTCCCTCATCCATCCCTCCGGGCCTGGCCTCCCGCCAGTGCTGCAGTGCCGTGGCATGGATGCCTGGCCATTTCATCCCCTCCTCCAGCCCCCCAGGTCAGTGGCCCTATCTGGCTGCCCTTCCATCATGAGGGTGAGGCCAGCCCAAGTGGGGCCCCTCAGGCCTGTGCTTACTCTGTGCCTCAGTTTCCTTGGGGAGAGAAGCCTGTTTTCTGCCTGACAGCAGGAAGAGAGGGAGGGAACAGAATGGGCACCTGCCCCAAGAAAAGTATTCTGGGGGGCTGTTTCCTGCATGCGGAAGTGTGGAATCCCTTGGCTTTTTGTCCACTCTGGGGGCTGCAGCCCCAGAGCAGGTTATCCACCCCCTCCCCCAGCTAAGAGGCAGACAACAGCTCCGGGAGGTGGAGAGCAGCAGCCCAGCCCTTCCCTCACTGGGGAGCAGAGCGCCCCTTGTAGCTGATGGGCAAAGGGGCTAACTAACGGGACCAACTGAATGGGGCCCACCTCTGTACTTTCGCGCCTGAAGGCTTTCTCCCAGGGATCCCAGCTGGCCCCCTAGTCAGGCAGCTCCTGTCCCCCTGCATTCCTCCAACCCAAGGGCCTAGTCCCTGCAATCCCCTCCAGGTCGTGGAGACGAGGGCTCACTCTTGCCTCCTGTGATCCAGGAGGTGAAAAGGATCACTTTGAGATTGCCATGTGGCAAAGAACGTCCTTCCATCACCTCCCAGCTCCGGGTGGGAGGGAGGGCGGGGGCGGTCAACAACAAGCGGCCCCCCAGTGGGCGGGGCGCCCCAGCCCCTGGCCCGCTCCGCTCCTCCCCCGCCCGAGCTTTCCTTTGTGCTGCGGCCGGGCAGAGCTTGGCCGGGCAGGCTGCGCTGACTCCGCTACCTCGGTCCCCGCCCTATCCCCGCCCGGTCCTCGCCAGCTCGAAGGTGGAAAAGGTGCCCTTGGCTGCCCCGCGCACACCTGTCCCCCGGGCCCGGGGGGAGGGTAGGGATTGGGGATGGGCTCCCGCAGGGCCATGCGGCCCTGGGCCACACATCTGGACCCTGCGTGCATCCAACCTGCATCCGGTCACCGCTCCCACCGCCTGACTGGGGCCACTCGGGGCGCTCGGGGCTCAGCAGCGTCCGCCGGGCCCGCCCGGCCCCTCCCCCCGGCGCGCACAAAGGCAGCCCCTCCCTGGCCCTCCCGGCCCGACGCACCATTTCGGGGTCTCCCCCTCCCTTCCCGGCTGTCGGGCGGCGGGCCGGCTGGGAACAAAGGCGCGGCGGCGGCGGCGCGGGGACAAAGGGGCCGGGGGGCGGGGGCGGGGGGCTCACCAGTCGGCCGCGCTTTCCTCCCGAATCACCTCCTCGTACGCCGCCAGCAGCTCCAGGCGGTGGCCGCTGAAGCTGACGCCGGCCATGCTGAGCGCCGGACCGAGGCCGAACGGACAGACGCACAGACGGATGGACGGACAGAAAGGGAGGGAGGGAAAGAGGGAGTAGCCGCCGCCGCCGCC
>NW_004443947.1:1218251-1254355 GCF_000243295.1 Trichechus manatus latirostris | reverse complement strand
CCCCACGGCCCTCACCGCCGGCGGCGCCAGGCGGCTCGACTCATGGTCCACGGTTCACGCACAACCCCCGGAGTCTAATCTGCTTCTTGGGTTCCCAGTTGCGTCCGTCTTCGTTCAGAACCCTCCTCTACTCTGTCTCCAACCTGGGTGCTCACCGTGCTCCCCAAACCCAAACCCGGCCCCGAAGCCCCAGCATCTAACCTAGATACCACTGTCCGACCCCTTATCCAGCCCGAACTCCAATTTACAGTCCCAGTCCCAAATCCACTTCATTCCCATACAGTCCCAGCCTCATCCCATTCCTGTGCTTAATGGGTCTGCATTCCAACCTCACCCCATCCTTGGTCCATCCCAGCCCATTTAAAACCCTTTCTATCTCAAACCTCAACCCCAACCTAGTTCATATACCGCCTCCACCCCGGCCTATCTCCAGCCCATCACCACCTCTGAAAACCGAAAAACCCATTGCTGTGGGGTAGATTCCAACTCATAGCGACCCTATAGGGCAGCGTATAACTGCCCCATAGGGTTTCCAAGGAGCGGCTGGTGGATTCGAACTGCTGACCTTTTGGTTAGCATCCCTAATCCGTTACTGTCCACTGCCATCTGCATCTCCAATTCCATTTCTGTCTTATCCCAGCTCCAGTCCATTCTCAATCCCTTGCTTGGCATGCCCCCACCTCTCCATTCACCACACCCCATACCCAGCTGCACCCTCCTTCGTCCAGCCTATCCTAGTCCCATCCTGAACCCAGTTCCCACCGACACCCCTCCATCCCTGTGTGACCATGTTCTCTGAGGCCAGTCCACGCTCCAGCCTCAGCTCATTATCCCCACCATCCCCAACCTGTTCTCCCGTTGATGCCCACCCCTGTCCTGAGCTCTCTCTTCCTTACTGGCTGCCTCCTGTGCCTCTTCAGATGGTGCCAGCCTAGGAAATCCTTTGCTTTATTTCCCAAGCCTCATGCCTCCCAAAGGAATCCCAAGTCGAGTTCCAGAAGCAGCATCTAACCCCAGACTCCCAGGGCAGGGCTCCTCCAAGGACACTCCAGGGCCAACCCCCTGGCACCTTAATTTCCCAAAGCTCTGAGCACAGAAGAGGCTGGGGCCTCAGAGAAGTCCCCTACCACTGCCAAGGCCTCCTAGTACATCTCTGCTCCAAGCTAGGAGACACTTAGAACTCCCGAAAGCTCTCAGAATCCTTTTTTACCACCTGCAAAGCCTCCCAACCCCATCTTTCTAGGGGAGGGTGACAGACCTGAGCAAACCTTACCTTCCCCAGAGCTGAGAGGAGGGCAAGGGCATGGGACTAATCCAGTCTGGGAGCTGGAGGAGGAAGTGGTACCAGCTGGCCTCAGAGTTAGGTAATCGGCCATGTCAACGCGGCCGCTGGGAGGGAGAACAGTGCATACGTTTATCTCCAGCAGTGGTTCCCACCACTTGGGTTGGGAGTAGGAACTCTTAAAACTCAAAACATCTTATAGACCCTTGTGTAGCGAACAGAACCCTGGTGGCACAGTGGTTAAGAGCTTGACTGCTAACCAAAAGGTAAGCAATCTGCCAGCCGCTCCTTGGAAACCCTATGGGGCAGTTCTACTTTGTCCTGTGGAGTCGCTATGAGTCAGAATCCACAGCAACGGGTTTTGGTTTTGGTATAGAGAACAGTCGGTGCCCACAGTGTCCATGGGGCCCTGTCCCTGGCAGGTTCTCCATGGCCCCCACTTGGAACAAGGCCCAGGCAGGGTCAGACCCAGGCTCTGTGCCCTAGACCAACTGGCCAGTAGGAAACCAGGTGCAATGGGAACCACTGAGGCAATGGAGTGGATGATGCAGGGTGGGGGGATGGAAGGAGAAAGGAACCAGGAGAGGCATGAGCTTCGGCCTTCTCCCATCATTAGGCAAGAAGAGGACGATTCTGAGGTGGGAGGAGGAAACCCCACAGCAGGGCCAAGGCGAGTGCCTGGGAGGGCTGGGGAGAGGACACCTCTGGCCTCAGCCCCTTCCTGCTTCCTTGGACTTGTCCTAGCTCATAACTCCTCCCATTTCCCCCTCCTGGGCCCTCTCCCCAGCCTCCTGCTCCCGCTACTTCACATCCAAAAAACAGAAGCAAGCCCAACTTGCACACTCTTCCTTCCTCAAATTCCAGCCACCTGCAGATTCTCCTCAGCCACACCCACTCTCACCTCTTGCCATCTATTTTTTAAAATAAACTTTTTATTTTAGAACAGTTTTAGATTTGCAGAAAAATTGCAAAGACAGTACAGAGAGTTGCCATATACCACACACCTAGTTTCCCCTATTATTAACTTGCCACCTATTTTCAGGAGAGCAAGGGGGTTCCCTGCTCCCATGCCCTGGAGCCCACTCCTGGTCTTCTGACCCTTCTCCCTTGCACATGACCTTCCTCCCATAATTTGTCCACTGTACTGTTTTCCCTGCTCCCATTTTCCCTGGCACTGCTCTGGTCAAGGTCACTAAAAAACCAGTTGCCATTAAGTTGATTCTGACTCATGGCAACCCATGTGTGTCAGACTAGAACTGTGGTTCATGGGGTTTTCAATGGCTATGATCTTTCAGAAGTAGATTGCCAGTCCTTTCTTCTGAGACACCTCTGGGTCTCTGGGTGGATTTGAACTGTCAACTTTCTGTTAGTAGCCAAGCATGTTAACCGTGTGCACCACCCAGGGACTGGCCAAGGTCACTAGTGACCCCAGAGTTGCCAAATTCATAGCCCTCAGTTTCTTTGACCAGTGGGAGCAGGGTTACCACTGCTGGCTCTCTCTCTTCTGTGAATCTGCCTCCCTTCAGCTACTGGCCATCCCCAAATTCACACACCCAGGCCTGGTGGGTTGGTGGTGGGTGCCTCTTGGAAGTTCTCCCATCAGGCCTTCATGCACCATTCTCGCAGTACTGATCACCCTTCCACTGCCAGAGTGTGAGCTCCCGCTGACACTCAGAAGCTGATCTGATGGCTTCTGGGTCCCGGAGTGCTGAAGGAGGAAGAGAGAAAAGGCAGGAAAGAGGGTGGCCTTCTTTGTGTTGGGATTTGGATCCAGAAGCTGGTTGCTTGCTTTGTGACCTTGGCTAAAGCACTTCCCCTCTCTGAGTTTCTTTATTGATAACATGTGAGGATAAAATGTGACTGGGTGGAGGCTTAGAAAGTGGGAACTCCTCCCCCTCCCTCCACTCATCTCTACCCTCCCTTCTCCCTCCCACCCCTGCCTTCCCTATGCAAGCTCCTGCTCACAGCTCACAGGGAAAGTTTGTCAGTCTCAGGACTTTCTGCACTAGCTAGTGGGTCCTTCTCTGCCCTAGTCTGCCGCTCCAAACAGCATCCTCAAAAGTGTCCCCTTGTCGACTGAATTGCTGGGTGGAGGGCTTTTGGGACCATGGTCTCGGGGAACATCTAGCTCAATTGGCATAACACAGTTTATAGAGACAATGTTCTACCTTCTACCTTGGTGAGTAGCGTCTGGGGTCTTAAAAGCCTGTGAGGAGCCATCTAAGGTACTCCACTTGTCTCACCCCTTCGGGAGCAAGGGAGAATGAAGAGAACAGGATACAAGGAAAAGATTAGTCTGAAGGACTAATGGACCACAGCTACCACGGCCTCCACCGGACTGAGTCCAGTACAGCTAGATGGTGCCCGGCTACCACCACTGACTGCTCTGACCAGGATCACAAGAGAGGGTCCTGGACAGAGCTGGAGAAGGATGTAGAACAAAATTGTAACTCACAAAAAAAAGACCAGATTTTCTGGCCTAAAGGAGACTGGAGAAACCCCGAGAGTATGGCCCCCAGACACCTTTTTAGCTCAGTGGTGAAGTCATCTCCAAGGTTCACCGTTCAGCCTGGGAGTGGACAGCCCCATAAAACCAAATGGAACTAATGAGGCACAGCAGTCCAGCGACAAGGGTCAGAAGGCAGAAGGAAACAGGGAAGCTGGTGATAGGGAACCCAAGGCTGAGTAAGGGTAGTGTTGATGTGTTGTGAGGTGGTTAACCATTGTCATAGGGCAACATGTGTACTGTTAAATGAGAAACTATTTTGTTCTGTAAGCCTTCATCTTAAGTGAGAGTAGCAGCACAATTGGAAGAGCATAGTCGATGTCACTGAACTGTGCATGTATAAATTTTTGAAATGGTGCATCTTTGGCTATGTATATTTTCACCAAAAAAAAAAGGTTGAGAAGGGAGAGGGTTCACATGTTGTGGGGGTGTTAACCAATGTCATAAAACAATATGTGTACTACTGTTTCATGAGAAACTATTTGTTCTGTAAGCCTTCACCTGAAGTACAATAAAAAAATAAATTTCAATTTAAAAAAAAAAAGTGTCCCCTTGTCATTATCATGCTTTTCAGCATGCATTGGACACCTGGCACCTGGCCAGCCACTTTGACCACATTAGCTCAACTCCTGACAAGCCTGTTAGCAGTGTGACCTCGCTAACAGTGTGTGGCCTTAGGCTAGATGCTTGACCTCTCTTGCCCCATCTTCATCAACTATAAAATAGGATAAAAATGGTGGTACCTACTTCACAGGGTCAGCTTACGGAAATTTTTTACGAATATCTGTTGCAGATGTTGTTGTTAGTTGCCATTGAGTCAGCTCCAACTCATGGCAACCCCCATGCACAGCAGAATGAAATGTTGCCTGGTCCTGTGCCATCTTCACCATTACTGGTATGCTTGAGTTCATTGTTGCAGCCACTGTGTATTTTGAGTGCCTTCCAACCTAGGGGGCTCATCTTCCAGTACTACATTGGACAGTATTCTGTTGTGATCTATAGGGCTTTCATCGGCTAATTTCTAGATGTAGATTTCTGAGTCTTTCTTCCTAGTCTTAGTCTGGAAGCTCTGCTGAAACCTGTTGTAAAAATGGCATGGCAGTAGGGCATGAACTTTTCTAATTTTACAAGGGGGAAAGAGAATCAAGATCAACAGCCCAAGGCTGATTCCTGTGAGGCAAAGGTCAGACATGCCTCCTCTCTTCACCATCTTTACCAGTTGTAACACTTTACCATCCCTTCCATGGCACTCTCTACTTCTCTGCCGGGTTCAATAATTCATTGCAATGGCTACACAGAACTCACAGTCCTATACTCACGATTATGGGGTTTATTAGGGAAGTAACAGGTTACAGTTCAGGTTCAGGAATGCTCAGGATACAGTTCCTCCATCAAGACAGCCTTTTCCCAGCTGTGTCTGAAGGTAGGTCTCTCTCTCTGGTCCCTCAGCCTGACCTCTGCCCTGCTTGGGCAAGTGTTACGAAGCTCTTCTAGGTTTTCTGGTAAGTGCCCAGAGGCATCCCACTCTGCTAGTAAACCTCAGCCCGAAGGTGCTCAGCTCTAGCTCCGTGGGCTGGCAAACCTAGCTCCACCAAGTGCCCAGAGACACCCTACTCTGCCAGCAAGTCTCCTACTCGAAGGTGCTCAACTCCGTGAGCCGGGAAGCCACCGCACTGTCTCCTGCTGGTCTCTTGGTTCTGCTGCCTCTCCTGCCTCTGTCTCCTGTGTTACAGCTCCTCTCCCTCTCCCTCTCACCCCACCCCCCGTCCATGTCTCTCTCTAAGCCTAGTGGGATAGCAAAACTGACCAATCCCCTCATTAGGATTCCATATACCTTATTTGCATGGTCCCACCTCCAGAAGGGTGCCATGCACCTTCTTTACATTATTAACAAGCTATCCAACCCCCTTGGTGGGCCACAAGCATCTCATTTGCATAGTTCCACCCAGTCATTTGGTGGGAGTTAACAAAGATTATGGTTAGAAGGGCCATATTAAGTAATTCACTGCACCGTACCTGTCCACCATGCTGGCATTTGAAATACCAATGGCATAGCTTCCGGCATCACAGCAAGCCACCACAGTGCGACAAACTGACAGACAGGTGGTAGTATAAATATCTGAAATGTTTAAAATGGCAACCACACATAAAAGGTGCTATGTATGTGTTAGCTGTTATTATTCTACAGATAAGAAAACTGAGGCTCCAAGAGGGGCAGTGACTATTCCTGAGTCACACAGCAAGTGAGTGGCAAAATCTGGATGGGAACCCAAGTTTGCCTCATGTCACTTCAGCATACCACATGTCATCTCCCCACCTCCCTTTCTAGCACTCCCATTTCCACATTCAAGGGCTGGGCTGACCCGGGGTCAGGGTCAGAAGCAGTTCTTGAGGCTAGAGTTGTAGGGTCTGAGGGATGAATTAGGAGGGGCTCCTGGGCAAGGAGGGCGGAATGTGGCCAGTGCCATGACAGCCCTCGTCAGCTGCCATCATCCACCCGTCTTCTGGCTGATCTCCCACTAGAGCTCCAGGCCTTGTCGGTCAGGGTCCTCGTGATGGCTTCAGGGATGGACACATGACCCACATCAGTCCAATGAGTGCCAGCCCTGGAGCTTTTGCTGGAACCATCAAGAGGCGCTCTTTGTCCACTGGGGCTGCTGAGCTGGCAGGATGGGGGGCCTGTGCTGCTGGGGGTGTGTTTTTGCCAATAATGGGGGGAGCTGCCTGAGAGTGAAGTCAGTGCTGGGGAAAGCAGAGCCAATAGATGAGAGGTGTTGAGAGACAGACTGACCCCTGATAACACCCATGTGTACTTGGATCCAGCCATGCCTGAAGCCATTAACCTTTGCAGTTATATGAGACACATTATCCCCTAATTTGCTCAAACTAGTTTGAAATGCAGCTGAAAGCATCCTTCCTAATCTACCTGGTCCCCAAGTAGTGGGGTCCCAAGTAGTAGGAATCAGCAAGGGACATAGGTGAAACCTGAGTTGAGTTTCCAGTTCATCCAAAGCCCTAAGCAGAAGACCCAGTCTGACCGTGGGGTCCTCTTGGACCGCTCTGCAGCAACCTCCCTGCACATCTCCCCAGCATCAGACCTCCTGCCTTCTCCCCAGACTCTCAGGCAGCAAGCTGCTAAGTGACCCCGGAGCCCCAGCCCCTCCTCACCTCCTCCCTTAGGGCCCAATGGGGGAGGGGCCCCTCCTCCACTCTCAGGGTTGGCTTTGGATTCAGGCAGGCTCAAGTTTGAATCTCAGCCCCATCTGTCCCTGTGTGACTTCGGTTTCCTTTCTGTAGCAGGGCTGTGCAGAGGCTCGCACGACTGCAGGCACCTGGTATGTGTAATGAGCATGTGGGACTGAGCACTGAGGAGGCAGTGCCAGAAGCACTAGTTCCTTCCTCTGTACTCCAGCGTCACAGTCCCTCGCCCCACTGACTCTCTCCCTGCTGACTTCAAATGAGCTCCAGCCGCTTGGAGCTGGAAAAAGCCCTGCTGCCTCTCCGGAAAAAAGCTCGGCTGCCCACTCAGCCCCCTGCCATGGGCTCTGCCCCCTCGGTTGGGGAGACGGCACTCTCCAAGGGCGCTAATGGCCTCCCCTGCCTGGCACCAGAGCGTGTCCCAGTCCCCTGCCCGCACCTCACACCTCCAGCTTTGGAACGCCGCTGTGATCTCTGCAGCCTTGGGGTGTGTGTGTGTGTGTCACAGCTAGGTGGTTCGGAACAGGTCACGCTCCCTCTCTGAGTCTCGGTTCCCTCATCTGTAACATCTCCTACAGGTGATAATATTATTCAAGTAATTGCTTTGTGTTTCACAGCATACAGAGGAGATGGCTGTCACAGTAGGTGCCTAATATTTGTTTTTACTTTGATCTAGGCTCGCTCTTTCCCAAGATTCAGTCCCCACCTTACTCTCCTCTTATATGCCCCCTCCAGTGTCTCCCATCTTAACCACCATCCCTCTGAGGCCCAGATGCCTCCCAACTCCTTCCTCCCTTCATCCATCTGGGCCGATGGCTGACCTGTGGCCCCTCCAGCTGCCATCTCTTGACCCACCACAGCCCAGCCTCTTGAAAGCGCTGTCCACACTCACTCACTCACTCTCCACACTCACTCATTCCACATCCTCACCACCTCCCTTGTTCCTCCTTAACCCTGGCAGCTGCCCCAGCTCTCCACTAAACTGATCTGGCAAATGTCACCTTGTTTCCAAATGCCTGGGGGAATCCTCAGGCCTTATCTGCCTGATTGACACTGTTGGCAGTTTCTCGAAACACTCGCCCTGCCCTGGCTTCCCTGACCGGAAGCTCTGGAAGTTGTCCATGTGTCTCTCGGCTCCTTCCAGTTTCTCTGTCCAGTCCTGTGTGGAGTTCCCGGTCTCTGATCTCTTCTTTCTGCTAGGACCCTGGCTGTCCTCACCCTGGATTGGGCCGTTTATTTTTTAATAAGATTTTTTGAAAATCGAACTTAGTTGCCAATATTAAAAAAACAGATTTCAGGTAAAAATCAGAATCTCTGGGTGCTCTTGATAAACACAGGGGTGGCCACACTCTCCGGCTCCCCTGTGGTGTCCCCCAGGCGGCTCCCAGCTCTTAGAGCTTTCTCACTTGTATCCGTGGAAACCAAAGATGGACTGAGAGGGCTTCATGGTTCAAGAGAAGTGGGAGAGAGTACATTTCTTTGTGGAAGTGAAGAATACTGTTATGTATTATATGTCAAGGATGTCTAGGTTGAAAGAAAACCACATTCAATCTGCTGCTGTTACTCCTTATCTTACTCCCAATGTTACTCCCAATGTTACCTGCCTGGGCAGAGGTGTAGCAAGGGGGGGTGGGGGGACAGAAGGGAGTATTTGCCCTCAGGCGCAAATCCAAGCGGGTGCCAGACGAGGTGCGGAATGACATCCCAAGGCACCACAAATATGAAAAGTGCCTGACTGAGGCAGCTGGACAAGAGGGGGTAAGACATGTCTGCTGATGTGTTGCCATAGCTGGCTATCGAGGTCTATTCATCTTGAAATTGGGGGTGGGGGGTGTTGCTATTTAGAGATTGCCCCTGGGCACTTCAATGGGGAGGGGGGAAAGCAACCTTGAGGCTCAATTATAAGCGTATATGTTGACTGTCCCAGACTTGTCCCAAATTCATTCCCAGCTCGGATCTTCAGCAGCTTCCTGAATTTGTCTCCTAATTTGTGCCACAGGGTCTTCAGTCAGTCATTCAACAAACACTTATTGGGCCCCCACTAAGTGCCAGGCACAGCTCTAGATCTGCTAAGACATCATGAAAAAAACAGCCACAAAGTCCTGCACTCAATCCCCAGGGGTCCAAGAGAGAACACAGCCCCTTCTTCCCCACTTGTCTCCATCCAAAGTACTATTTCCCCAGGCTGCTGTGGGCTCAAACTCTTCTCTCTCACAGCCTAAATATGAGTTGAGACAGAGAGACCCTTCTCTTCTCTTAAAGGGGGTTGGCCCAAGGACCCGATGAAAGTGCTGACAGATACACGGAAGGTGCTGAGGCTAGAGAGCCTGGAAGGACCTGGGTGCGTGGGCACACTGTGCTGCCCTGGTCTGCTTTGGCCCCTCTCCTGTCCACACTTGGAACAGGAGCGCCGAAAATTCCTTTGGGGGTATAGGGCAACAGTGGGAGTGGAAAGCCCTGGTGATGACAGGGCCACCACCCATACCTCTGGATCTTGAGGTACCAGGCAGACGCAAAGCCTCCCAGAAGGGCACTAGCTAGACAGCTCTACTGGGTGCCAGCCTGTCCTGGGCCAATGCACATGACTCAGGTCTGGCTTCTAGTCTGGCTTGTGGCTCAGTGGCTGTGTGACCTTGGTCAGGTCTCCTAACCCTTCTGAACCTTATCTATAAAGTGAGGGTAACTGCAGACCCATCACATGGTAGCTGGGAGGATTAGAGGCATTAATGTAAGAAATGTCTGGTATGTACTAGATGCCCAGCAAAAAGTACCTTCCTTCCTCTGGGCTACCTGGAACCTATCACTGGGTCCTATCTCTGCCACATAGCTTTCCACTCCTCCCTTCCCTGGCCCCTGCCACTGCCCCAATCCTTCCTCCCAGCCTCCCTCCTCTCGCCCACCCTGCTTAGTGTCTTAGAGACCGCTTTTTACAACACAAATCTGAACTGGCTGCTTCCTGATTTCAAACTCTTCCATGGCCCCACCTTGCCCTCAGAAGATGATAGTCCCAGCTCCTTGACCTGTGGGCTGCCCTCTCCATAAGCAGACCTTGGCACCTCTGGGCACTTGGTCTGGCTGCTCCTGTTTCTCCATGCTCCACCCCTGCAGACCCACCCCTAGCTCCTTCTCCAGTGGCCCCCCTCACTGCCGTGGGTACCTGAGCTCCGCACATGGTACCCCCCTTTACTTCCTCTCGAAGGCCCACCACAAAGACCACCAAGATGGTCAGCCCTCCACCCTGACAGGGAACACAACAGAGAGTCCCTGAGGGAGCAGGAGAAAAGTGGGGTGCAAATCTCAAATTCTAGCCAAAAGACCAGACTTAATGGTCTAAGACTGGAGGGACCCCGGAAGACATGACCCCTGGACTCTCCATTAGCCCAGAACTGAAACCATTCTCGAAGCCAACTCTTCGAAGATTAGACTGGACTATGGGACATAAAATGATGCTCGTGAAGAGAGTGCTTCTTAGCACAAGTAGATACCTGAGACTAAATGGGCAGCTCCTGTCCGGAGGTGAGATGAGAAGGCAAAAAGGGACAGGAGCTGGTTGAATGGACATGGGAAATCCAGGGTGGAAAGGAGGAGTGTGCTGTCACATTATAGGGAGAGCAGCTAGGGTCACATAGCAATGTGTGTATAAATTTTTGTATGAGAAACTGACTTGAACCTGTAAACTTTCACTTAAAGCGTAATAAAAAAAAAAAAAGACGGTCAGCCCTGAGAAAACCATCTCAGTCTTCCCCCTGCTAAACCCACTGCTGTTGAGTGGACCCTACAGGACAGACTACAACTGCCCCATATGGTTTCCAAGGCTGCATGGAAGCAGACTGCGACATCTTTCTCCTACAGAGTGGCTGGTGGGCTTCAACCGCCAACCTTTCAGTTAGCAACCGAGCACTTAACCACGGCGTGCCTCCAATTCCACCACGACTGATGCCTGGGGATAAGGGCACACGGGACACAGCTGGATACAGGTTTATTGTGGCACTGGAAGTGAATAGGGGCTGGTGTGGCCAGCACCGTTGTGCGACGCCGGTTGTGGGAGTGGGGCAGTGCAGGGGGTGAGGCAGGGCATGGGAGACCCCAGGCTTGGGCCAGGAGCCGGGGCTGGGGCCACCTTTGCCAGTCCTACCCAGAAGTCTTGGGGCGATGGTTCCAGAACCATGACCCCTCCAGCTGGGGCGGGGTCGGGCAGCAGTGGGCAGGAGGGGCTCACACGTGAGAGAAGGCGTGGCTCTTGCAAAGGGGCTTGTCCTTCTTCGAATAGAAAGTCTTTCCTTCCAGGTTGATCTGACATATCTGGGGATAGAGAAGATCTAGTCACATGGGGTGGGGGGGTAGCAGGAGAGGCCCCTCCCTGGGGACTCCTCCTAAGGCCAGCCATGTGGGGGTATGGGCTGGCGAAAAACAGAGGGCAGTGGGGATGGGGCCAAGTCCGAGGAGCGGCCAGTTGGGGGAGCTCACCGCACAAACGAAGCATGTGTCGTGCCAGCTGAAGCCCAGCGCCTCCAGGAAGCGGTCCCCAGCGTCAATCTTGAAGTCACAGCCTCGACATTTTGTGCCAAACATCTTCTCGTAGTCTGGGGATGGGGGTAAAGAGGAAGGGGGTGCTGGATTCCAGCTGAACCCTCTGCTTGTCTGGCCTGCCCACGCCCCTAGCCCCTTCCCTGCACCTCGCTCGCAGTAGGGCGCCCCCTCCTCCATGTAGAAGGCCCGGTTCCGAATGGGTGTCTTGCAGGCTGCGCAGGTGAAGCAGTGTACGTGCCAGGTCATCTTCAGGGCGTGCATGATCTCCTGGGAGGGGCTAGAGTCACCCTGGGCAGCTTGGCCTCTTTCCCTCCCGAGCATGGGGATACACAGCAAGGCTGGCCCGGGAGCCTCTTCCTTCCCATGACTGCACATCTACGATGCCCACAACTCTCTCCAAGCCTGATGTGCCAGTGGCTGTCCACCACACCTCAGACTTGCCATGTGCAGCCAGCTCCCAGCTTCTGCACCCCAAACCCAATCCTCCCACAGCCGCCCTATCTGGCTGATGGCAACTCCATCCTTCCTTTCACTCAGGTCACATTCCCTTTCTCTCACCCCACACACCAGGTCTGCCAGGAAATCCCATTGGGCCCACCTGCAAGATATCAAGTCACTTTGTGACTACACAAAGCTGGCCTACCTGCTCCTACCTCTGTCCCCACAGACTATTCTCATCAGTCATCACAGTGAACCTCCAAACCCAAGCCAGACCACCTCCACCCTCTGCACAAAACCTTGCGGGGGTCTATGTTTCTCTGAGTAAAAACCAAAGTCCTGTGAAGGGCCTACAAGGCTGGTAGGGTCTGGTCTGTTCCCTATCAGCCAGCTGATCTCTGTCTATCTCCCGGCACCCATCCAGCCACCAGCCTCTTGCCAATCCTTAAACATACCAGGCACACACCTGTCTTGGGGCTTTGCATTGGCTGTTCCCTCTGTCTGGAATGCTCTTCTTCCAGATATCTGCAAGGCTCACCCCTCACCTCCTTTCCAGCTCTGATCAAATGTCACCTTTTTGATGAGGCCTACTCTGACAACACTATTAATTCTCCAACCTGCCCTCCTAATCCTACACTCCCAAGACCCTTTACTCTGCTCTTTCCCTTTTTCATAACACTTATCCTTACTAACACACTGTCAGATAATTTACTTATGTCTACTGCTTATTATCTGTCTCTCCCCCACTTCTTCCTGCTCCAGTGTAAGGTCCAGGAGGGTTTGTTAATCAACCACAGAGTTGATTCTGATTCATGGAGGCTCCATATATGTCAGAGTAGAACCGTGCTCCATAGTTTTCAATGGCTGTGACCTTTCAGAAGCAGATTGCCAGGGCTGTCTTCTGAGGCACCTCTGGGTGGGTCTGAACCATCAACCTTTTGGCTAGTAGCTGAGTGCTTAGTTTGTGACCCAGGGACTCCTCCTTGGCCCTTATTGGGCACTCAGTGTTTGTGAGCTGAATTCATCTGCCTCCACTGGAGGTTGGGCTCTCCCTGAGGGCTGAGTTGTCAATCTCTGGAACCCTTGGGCCAGCCAGAGCATGCAGCATTCAGATCTGAAGCAGGCAGAGGGCAGTGTGGGGCCCCAGGGACAGGGTAGAGGTCTGTGGGTTCATCTAGACCTTGCTTCTTAGCTGGGTGACTTGGCCAACAGCTTTATCTTCTCTTGAGACTTGGTTCTTCTGCTTGTGAACTGGGAACCTAATCCTTGTAGGGTGGTTGCAAGAATGGCCTCACATTTGAGCCAGGGGCCCCAGACCCAAATGCCTGCAAGGGCCAGGTGAGGACAGAAGGGAGTAAAGCTGGCAGGGGTGAGTAATAGGGCAAGGCAGGGACTGTATCATGGGGGAGCACCTGCCAGCCCCAGGGGGCAATGCTGACTGGTTTATTCAGGAATGGTATGAAAGCTCAGGTTGAAATCTAAGTATTAGAAATGAAATTTGATTTTTAAATGTTGGCCATTAATTAAAAAATGAAACAGTACAGGTTAATCTAGATATTAAGTATGGGTTGCATTTTGCCCTCCGATGGCCCATTTGTGACCTTCACTTGTTGCTGTTGGGTTGATTCTGATTCATGGTAACCCCAGGTGTCAGAGTAGAACTGGGCTCCATAGAGCTTTCAATGTCTGTAATCTTGTGGAAGTAGATCACCAGGCCTTTCCTCTGAAGCACTGCTGGGTGGATGTGAACTGCCAACCTTTTGGTTAGTAGCTGAGCGCAAACCATTTGCACCACCAAAAGGCCTTTAGTGATCTCTACAACATCTATATTACATCCCATATAGACCTCACAACCACCATGGCCAGGAGTTACTGACACGCCTGTTTTGGTGAGGTTCAGAAAACGTGACTTGCCCAGGTCACTCAAACAATAGATGACAGAAATGGGTTTTGTGCTCACATCTGCCTGGTTTCAAAGGTAGCTCTTCTTGCAACCTCGTGTTGCCTCTTTTTAAAAGGAAAAGGGTCAAGGTGAAGGAACTAGTGGGAGAGGATGTTTCAAAAGGAGTGGCAGCTGCCCGGGCAGAAGTCCAGAGCTGGGCCCATTTGGGTATGGGCTGGCAGGCAGGTTTCAGAAGAACCTATGGGCCAGTTATCAATTTCTGTTTTACTCCCTTCATTTTTCTGTCTGCTCTCCCATCCTCATTGCCCAGGCCCAGGTCCCAGCAGCCTCCAGTCCACCCTCTCCGGCCCATCTTCCATCCTCCCCAGAGGAAGTGTTCGGTGAGGCAAATCTGACCTTGTCGGTCCCCACTCCAAACTTCCTAACACAGCCCTCCCCACCTCTGCTGCCTCATCTCACACCCTTCCTGTCTTTCCCTTTTGACACAAGCGATTCCCTCTCCCTGGAATACTCTCCCCTGATCCTTCTCCGAGCTAATTCCTACTCAGGCCTTAAGTTCAGCTTCGAGGCCACTTCCACCCACTCATTCATCAAATGTCAGCTCACCCCTGGGGAAGAGATGGGGGAACAAAAGGAAATGACTGGGGTGTAGTGGTAAATCATGGGGGGCCTGACCTGGTGGGGAGGGTGGGCATCTGGGAAGGTTTTCGTGAGGAAGTGACATTTGTGTCCCCAGTGAGGAGGAAAGAATGCTGAACAAGGAAGGGTGCTAAAGAGTGTTTCTGGCAGCAAGGACAGCCTGGGCAAAAGCCCTGAGGTGGGAAGGAGGAGAGCACAAAATGGACGGGCCTGAGGGGTTGAAGTGCAGAGTCAGGGGCTGGAGTGAGCAGTGAGACTTGAGGGAGCACAGGGCCCCCAGATAACCCCCAGACTGGGCCAGGTGCCCCGAGGCCCCCTGAGCTTCCTTCCAACTCCACCGTAATAGCCTTATTCCCCGTGCTCCATACTGACAGCCCCAAGGGCAGCACCATCACGAGAGAACTCGGCACAGGCAGGACATAGAGCTGGTGTCAGGGAATATTCCCAAGGGACTACTGGGCAGTGAGAGCCCCTCTTGGAGCACCTGTCAGGTTGGTGAAGTCAGACTCCTGTCTCCTGCAGGGGGCTCCCTGGAGTCTGTCAGGACCTTGAGTGTGGCACAGACTGGCAGGGGGATGACTGTGATCTTAGGCAAATTTCCTCATCTCTAAGATGGGAATAACCAATCTGACTTCATAGTACGACTGTGAAGCTGAATGCCCAGACACAGTTAAGTGCCCCATAAACATTAGCTGGCATTACAACGACAAAACTGTGGTAATATCCATCTGGCCCCTTCTTGCCTACTCATGGAACTCCCATTTTCCACTGGGCACATGGCCATCCAAAATAAAGACTACATTTCCCAGCCTCCCCTGCAGCACTGTGGTCATGTGCTATGACCAAGTTCTGACCAGTGGGATGTAAGCAGAAGGGTTATGTGGTAGCATCCTCAAAAGCCAGCGGCCATGGCCTTCTGTCCCCCTTCTTCCCCTCCCCAACTTCCTGCCGGTTGGAATGTGGAAATTTTGGCTGAGGCTCAAGAGCCATCTTGGACTATAAGTGGTAAGTAAGCATGTGCTAAGAATGGCTGAGCAACAAAATACAGGGCCTTGGGTGAGCCATGCTAGTACTGGGCTACCCACCTCTAGCCTTTTTTTAGTTGCTGTCAACTCCAATTCATGGTAACCCTGTGTGTGTCGGAGTAGATCTGTGCTCCATAAGGCTTTCAATAGCTATGACCTTTCAGAAGTAGATCGCCAGGTCTTTCTTCTGAGCACCTCTGGGTGGACTTGAACCTCCAACCTTTCAGTTAGCATCCGAACACATTAACTATTTGCACCACATTATTTTGAGTTTTCTCCTACTCACAGTCAAGGTAAACCTAACTAATAGGAACATTACCATCAGAGAGCATTCTGGGCACATCTGGCAGCTCTGTCTCTGGATTCACAGAAAGAGGAAGTGTGAATCACAGGGAGAGCTAAAGCTGGGAGTCAGGCAGGCTTGGGGCCATTCAAGCTCTGTGCAGCCTCATGCACTATCTGCCCCTCTCTGGGCCTCCGTTTCCATATATGTACAACAGGAACCCGCTAAGCTTGTCAATCCTGCCTCATCTGCCACCTTTCCCCAGGGTTAAAGAACAAAGGCTGGCTCTGCCCTCAGCCCCATGACACCCTCCGAGTCACCCTCCCCCAGTATGAGCTCCTGGGGGCAGGGCCCATGTATGTCTTATTCACGGTTGGTCCCCAGCATGGGACACACTGCCTAGCATTTAATAAAGAGAATGAACGAGTGAAGGTAGATAGCCCATTACTCTTAGCTCTTAACACACACTGACCAAAGTCCCAAGCCCAGCTTTGGGCAGCAGGCAGGTTTCCCTACAGAAAACCTGATTAGGCTATGTTTTGTCTTTAACATCAGTGGGAAGAACAGGATTCTGAATCACAAACTTTTGAGTCTGAGTTTCTGGCTCTGCCACTCAATGGCCTATGCCCTTATAGCCCATCAAGTCATCTTTCAGAGTCTCAGTTTTCTCATGCCTTAGACATGGCAATATGCACCTCATGTGCAGCCACCACCCATCTGTCAGTGGGGGCCTGCCTCCTGATGCTAAATAGGTTTCAGTAGAGCTTCCAGACTAAGACAGACTAGGAAGAAAGGCCTTGTGATCTACTTCTGAAAATCAGCCAATGAAAACCCTATGGAGCACGAAAGTCCAATCTGCAACCGATCATGGGAACGGCGCAGGACCAGACAGCATTTCCTTCCTTTGTGCATGGGTTGCCATGAGTGGGGGTCGACTCAATGGCAGCTAACAATAGATGCAGCAGACACTAAGGATTAACCTCTCAAAAGCCTTTCACAACTCGCTCCCCCTTTTTCTTCCTCTGTGATTGAGGCTGGAAAGCTAAATCCTGGATTTCCCAGCTTCCCTTGCAGCCTAGGGTGGTCATGCAATTCCAGACAATGAGACAAAGACGAAGTTCCTGGCTTTTCTTCTAGAGTCAGAAGGTAAGACCCTGCTAAAAGAATGCCAATTGCTCCTTCCCTTTACCTCTTGCCTGGAACAAGGACATAAGGCCTGGGACTTGAGCAGCTACTTGACAACCATGACACGATAAACTTGAGGACAAACTATGCCAAGAATTTTGGAGCAAAAAGACAGGAAAAGCCTGGGCTCCTGAAGACATCCTTGAGCTGCTGTTCAGCCCTGGGACACTTATGATTGAAACAAATAAACTCTTCTGTTTAAATCTCTGTAGTGGGGACTTATGTTACTGCAGCTGAACACATTCCCAGCTGACACAGTAGCCATCTCTTATTTTGGCCTGTCCAGGACTTCTCTTCCTAAGACAATGTCATTCTGGTTTTACTTTAGGGAACTACTCTTAGGGAACTACTCATGCCTCACTCCCAGTCTGTGGTTCAGGTGAGGCTGTCTCAGAATCTGCTCCTGCGGCGGGTATAACCCAGACCTCCCTGGTCAATCAGTCACGGGGCTTGGTTCAGGGATGGGCATGTGACCCAAACCAGGCCAATGAGCATCAGCACTTGAAGCTTTTGTTACATAAATTGAGACAGAGATGCTCTCAGTGTGTGGTGCTAAGCTGGAAAGATGTAGCCCTAGAGCCACTGTGGCATGCCCTCTGTAGCCTTTTAAGGAAGAGCACGCTGGGGAATGAAGCCAACACAGAAGAAACCAGAGGCAAATGCTAGAAAGAGTCCTGATAACCTCAGTACCTGGATTCCGTTGTTACTTGTTGCCATTGAGTAGATTCCAACTCATGGCGACCCCATGTGTTACAGAGTAGAACTGCTCCATAGGGTTTTCTTGGCTGCAATCTTAACAGAAGCAGATCGCCATGCCTTTTCTTCCATGGTACTGCTGGGCTTGTTCAAACTGACAATCTTTAGGTTAGCAGTCAAGCACAAACCGTTTGCGCCACCTAGGGACCTTACCTGGATTCTACTGGGCCTGAAATTAGTTCCCCGTGGGCTTGCCAGTTATTTGAGCCAATAAATAGGCTTTTGAGTAGGCTTCTGGTCACTTGTTAAGAGGATCCTGGCTAACTCACCTTATCTGTAGCGAGGCTAATGTAGCGGCCCCTTTACTAAGCTGTTAAAGCTCCAAAGGGATTATGCAGGGAGTGTTCCAGGCCCCAGAGTTGCTCTACAAACACTGCTCAGTGCTGACCACCGGGACCTGCCTTCCCATCCCCCCCCCGAGCCCCACTCACGCCTGTGATCTTCTTCTTGCACTTGGCACAGCTGGGTGCATAACGCACATCATAGCAGGGGGGGCAGAAGATAGCCCCCTTCTCCTCGAAGAAGCCGCCCTCTTCTAGGACCTTCCCGCACTGGCTGCACACAAACTCCTCGGGGTGGTACGCGTGGCCCAGCGCCACCAGATAGCGGCCCCTGAGGGGAGGCAAGGGGCAGGGAGAGCGCATACATGCCAATGAGTTGGGGCTCCTGGCTAGAGCTCAAGTGAGTTTATTGAGCACTTACTAGAAAGCCTTGAGAGGGAAAATGCATTCTCCCATTTTCCAAATAGAAAGGAATCTGGCCTGGGAAATGACTTGCCCAAGGTCACACAGTGAGGGTAATGAGGCCAGGAAAGGGCCCACTCTGCCAGGCTGCACCATTTTGATGACAGATGAGAGAGAGAAAGGTACAGCTGTAGGACAGGGAAAAGAGTTACAATGGGTGTGGGCTGAGGACTTGAGCCTCCTGAGATGAACCTGAGGAAATGGCAGAGAGACAGAGCCCTGGGGGGCAGGAGGCCCGAGTGCCCATGAGCCCTAGAAGACCAGTGGGCACCTGAGCTGACCCGTCCTGCTTGCCTGCTCCATCTGGCCTGGCTGAGCCTAGGGGCTCCCTAGGGGAGGGGTCTGCAGCTCCCAGATAAATGGAGTGTCTGAAGGAGGGGGAGCTTTGCAGGGTAGACAGAAATCAAGAGCAGAGCAGGGCTTGGGTTGAGAACTGGGCAGGTGCTAGAACCTCGTGCACTGACTATGGGGGGCTGTACGACCCTGCTGGGTCCTGTAGGGGGTCTCTAGTCTGCCTGCTCTGAGAGCAGAGGCCTAGCAGAGAGAGGCTGAGTGACCGCAAGAGAGGCAGAGGGGCTAGGAAGGTGCAGGCCCTTCTTTGCCCAGAGCAGTAAGGCTGCAGCTTAAGCGTGTCATTGGCACCTCCTCCATTTCACCAGGACAAACCCTGATAGGGGCTGGTGTGGGGGGTAGGCGGTATGGGAATTAAGAGTTTGAGGTCCCAGCTCAGGTCCCCACCCCTCATCCTGACCAGCAACTGAATCCGTCTCCTCCAGCAGTGGCAGCTGAGGCAAGACGGGTGGGCAGATAGGAAAGACGCCAGGGCTGGGCTGTGGCATAGAAAGGCCAGGGTAGGGAAGGAACAGGCCACCCACCGGATGACCTTGTGGCATTGATGGCACACGGGAGTCTTTCCACTGCTGCCGCTACCATCTCCTATGCCCCCTCCGGCGGCCGCCTGCACAATGGAGGTGCGGTTCTGCAGAGGCGTGGGTGTGGCCGGCTGGCTGTGCCGGGTCAGCACCGTGCTTGTTTTATCTGGGGCGTAGCGCTCAGCAAACGCAGGGTCCATGGCCCAGGGCGGGCGGCTGGTGGGGCTGGGGTTGGTAGGGCCTGCCAGGCCCAAGGAGAGTGACTCCAGAGGGTTGTTCAGGGACCCCAAAGGGCAGAGGTAGCTTGGGGGAGCCTGATACCCCCATTCCCCTGGGGACTACCCACCCTTCCCCAGGCCGAAGCCCATTCTCTCTCACCAGGCCAGGGCTCCTGGGTTGTAGCTGAGGCTGGGGCTGGGGCTTCTGTCCTGGGCACCTGGCTGCAAGACCTTCCGTTCAAGGCCCTGCAGGGCTGAGGCTCCTGGCATGCTCCCCCCACCTCAACACCCCCCGCCGACCTTGGTCCTGCTGGCCCCCTGGAAGACGCTTGGGTGAGTGAGAGCTGCTGGGCTGGGTTCCAGGTCCCACTGTGGGAGGGATGGGAAAGGCAGCTTCTCCAGCCAGATGCCAACTGGCTGGTCTGTTGTGCAGAGCTGGGGGGAAGCTCTTGGGATCCCCTCATACCAAGGCTCTGGCTCTGCTGGCAGGGCAGCCCCTCTTGGCCAGGTACCCCCTCCCACAGAGACCTTGAACCATCAAACACTCCCATGCCCCAAATGTAAACCAGACCCACAAAGAGAGAAGACAGAGACAGAGACAACAGAGCTGAGAATGTTTATTTCCATGCCCAAGCTGGCGTGGACCTGGCAGACAGCAGCAACATAGGGCAGAGAGGGGCGGCAGTGTCAGACGGAGCCAGGCCAGTGCCAAGTGGGGGTGCCACGGCCAGGCCTGTGGAGCCTCAGTCCAAGGGCAGAAAAGGGGTGGGTGAGGTAGGCAGAAGCTGGAGGCACCCAAGGTGGGGGTGCCCTGGGCGGGAAGAACAGAAAGAGAGAGGCAGAGAGGGCAGCAGGCCGGCGAGAGTGCCAGGCTACGACTGCACGTTGAGCACGTGGGCAGAGCGCTGGTGGTGCCAGTCCCGGAGGCGGGTGTAGCGTGGGCTCTGCAGCTCCAGGACATACTTTTCCCTGAGGGGCAGAGAAAGAAGGAAGAGGAAGTAGAAGGAAGGAGAGATGGAAGGGAGGAAGGGAGGGAGGAGGGGAGGAAGGAAGGAAGGAAGGAGGAAAGATGAAGAGCCCTGGCTGCAGTAACACGAGCAGACCTGGGAGCGGTGGCTGGAATGGGGAGAGGCAGGAGGTAGGAGAGAGGGGCTGGTGCCCGTCCTGTTACCTCGATTTCTTCAGGTGCTCCTCATCCGGGTCTTGCACTGAGAGGGCAGAGGTAGGCATTGACCAAGGTGAGACAAAAGGTCATCCTAGCCCTGAGCTCTGGCAGAGAGTCCACAGGGCACCGGAGCCCAGACTGGGGGCCAGAAGGAGAGTCTGCCCTGCCCTGGGCTGGCACTTACTGAACTCAGTGCCCGTGAGATGGGCAAGGATGCGGAAGGAGCGGGACTGGCCTGTCCCAGGCCGCGGCCGCCAGTCTTCTGTGTCCTCCATCAGCCGCTGCTTGCTGGCATTGGGGACCAGTGGTCGGATCGGCTGTCTGTGGGGAGGGTATGGCTCAGACGGCATGCTAGAGGTGGGCGTGGGGGCAGCCCCTCCCAGGATTTGGTTTGTGTGGATAAGGGTGATGGGGAGAGTGAGGAAGGGAGAGGCCAGGGGCCCTGCTGGTGAGTGGGGGGGGGGAGTGACAGGGGAGGAGGGCAGTCAGGGCAGGGAGGGGCTACCGCCCAGAGTGTCAAAGGAAGGAGGACAGGGACAGGCAGAGGGGGTTCACTGACTTGTCAGGGGTCTGCACCTGTGGAGAAACAGACGGATGGACAGATAAAGGGACAAAGGGACAGACACAGGGGAGGAAGAGAGATGGGGAGGAGTCAGAGCAGCCAGGGGCAAGGACGTGGGGAGTATCTGGGGCTCATTTGGGCCCAATACCACACCCCAACCCTAGGCCGCCAATGGGGGCGCTGCCTCATTCAGCGCCCCCAGGAGGGCGGTGCCTGGGCAGGAGCCACCCCCTAGGGAAGGGCCCTGTGCCTGCAGCCCCCCCGCCCTGGCTGCCAGGGGTTGCTGCCGCACGGTTTTGGCCCGGCCCGGGGCGCAGCACAGACGGAGCAGCAGCGGGCGTGGGGCAGCAGAGAGGTGGCATGGACGGTGGGCGGGCAGGAACCGACGTACCCGTTCTGCTGCGGGGCGCTGTCAGCAGGCGGGGACGCCCCAAAGGGCCGGGCTGTCTTGTTGAGGGAGGCGCTGGGTGCAAAGGTGTACCGCGGGGGGTCCGCGGCGGGGGCCGGGGCCTGAGCGGAGACAGAGCCGGGCAGGGCAGGGCAGGGCAGGGCAGGGCGGGCGGGGCAGGGGGTCCGGGCTGAAGTGTAGTGCCCCTCCTGGCGCAGAGAGCTGCTGCTCCAGCCCCGCCCCCACACATCTGGCCGGAGGCTACAGGGGAGGGGGTGACTTGGGTTTCAAGTAAGGGGCCCATTTGGGAGCTATGATCTCAGCCCACGCAGGCCCGAGGGCAGACGATATGCGGGCTCACAACACAGGCCAGCGCGAGAGGGAGGCGGGCAGGCAGGCAGGCAGGCAGACAGACATGCGTGGAGCCTGGACCGTGCGGCAGCCCCCGGCTCAGCTCGGGTCCCCCAGGCCCTCCCCAGCTCCGGCCTCAAACCTCTACTCCCGGCCAGGGATGGAGGAACTGCGGCTGCGCTGAGGAGGGCAGGTCAGCAACCCACCCAACCCCGCGTCCAACGCTACCTGCCCTCTGCCCCATGTCCCCCTGCCCCATGTCCCCGGCCGGCCGCCCGCCTACCTTCTGCAGTTTACTCTGAGCTGGCTGGGCCCTGGAGAAAAAGAAGAAGTGGTGAGGGCAGGCCAGGGAGGGTATCCCCCACCCTCCAGGCTGGCCAGCACCTTCACACCTGCTGAGACCCAGGCTGAGGCGCTCCCCACAGGCACGGATCTTATTCTGGGCTTCGATGTGCGTGAGGGCCCCCGCATTCTCGCCATCAATGCTCAGCACCCAGTCGCCCACAGCCACACCGGCCTGCGCGGCTTTGCCGCCAGGAGTCAGCTACGGAGGGACAGGGTTATAGAGGCTCAGGACTTCGCAAGCCAGACAGGCTAACAGCCGTCAACCTGCCCTACCCTAAACTGCCCCAATTCCACAACCTAAAGGCCTCTCCATCCAACAGATTTCTGGGCAGCTGCTGGATACTAATGCCACCTGGGAGGTAGTGGGGCTCACCTGAGGTTCACATCACCCTAACCACCCTGCCTATTTACTTATTTCTTTATGTTTACTCCAAGACCCTGACAGTCCAGAAATTGTTACGACATTGACAAACAGCCACTCTCATGATAAAACCCAAGCCCCACAGCCTTTTGAGAGTCCTGCTGGCTTCTCAGACCTTTGCCCAGGCTGTTCCACCTACCAAGTATACCCTTCCTTCCCCTGGCTTGTGCATGGGGTACCTTCCTCTCCGACACCTCTGGGTGCTCTGACTTCTGATATTCCTAGTACCTTGTCTTGGGGCCATCTGTGGAAACCTGTCCCCCCTACAGCAGGCCCCTTCGAGAGCCAGGGGTAGGCCACATCATCTCCAGGTTACTAGTGCACAGTGCCTGTATGGGGCCCTAGGTTTCAGTGGGGCTTCATGGGCTGTAAATGGTGTCACCACAAGCTTGCAAATGGGCTGTAAATGGTGTCACCACAAGCTTGCAAATGCCACATCACCCCCCCCTCCCCCACAGCATCACCATCTTTCAGACTCTGAATTGGGAGTCCCTGGTGGCGCAGTGGTTAAGAGCTCAGCTGCTAACCAAAAGGTTGGCAGTTCAAATCCGTCAGCCTTGGAAACCCTATGGAGCAGTTCTACTCTGTCTTATAGGATTGCTGAGTTGGAATCGACTTGACGGCAACGGATTTGGTTTTTTTTTTGGTTGGTTCCTGGGGCAACTGAGGAGACCTGGTGGTACAGTGGTTAAGAGCTCACCTGCTAACCACAAGATCAGCAGTTTGAATTCACCAGCTGCTCCTTGGAAATACTACGGGGGCAATTCTACTCTGTCCTATAGGGTCTCTGTGAGTTGGAATCGACTCAACGGGCAATGTTTTTTTTAATGGGAGGCACCTGAGGGCACAGTAGGAACCAGGATTTGGCCTTGATGGCAGAAGGGGTAATTAGCAGGCCCCTGATAGAGGAGACCCTGACAGATCCCAGTGCACCTCCCCAGCCCTCTAGCCCAGCGCCAGCAAACCAGGCAGGGGTGGCTCAGCGGTTCATGGGTCTGAGCCTAAGGACTGCCCAGCTGCCTGGCAAGGGACCTGGTCCTAAGCAGTTTCCACAGAAGTACTCGGAGGCAGGTTTACACTTCACAGTGCTCAGAGGGGTGTTATGGATTGAATTGTGTCCCCCAAAAATATGTGTTGTAAATCCTAACCTCTATGCTTGTGGTTATAATCCTATTTGGGAATGGGCTCTTTGTTGTTAATGAGGCAGGATTAGTGTAGGGTGTGTTTTGAGTCAATCTCTTTCAAGATATAAAATGAGCAGATTAAGCAAGCAGAGATGAAGGAAGATTGATGCTAAGCCACATGGAGATCTCCAAGGAACCAGGAAACAAGATGAAGAGACAAGCACCTTCCCACAGAACTGAACGAAAAAGGCTTCCCCTAGAGCTGGCACTCTGAATTTGGACTTCTAGCCTCCTAAACTGTGAGAAAATAAATTTGTGTTTGTGAAAGCCATCTACTTGTGGTATTTCTGTTATAGCAGCACTAGATGACTAAGACAAGGGGGCACAGGTTGCCTGAAACCCCAGGAAGCTCCTCAGGTGAGCCAATGTACAGAGTGAGCCCCTGCAGGAAGAGGAGAGGGCAGAGGTTCCAGAGAGATGGCAGAGACTGATAGCACTGGGGCCAGAAAGTAGGAAAGCTGTGTTAGCTGGCTCTATTTCACGCCTGGGAGGTTAAAAGGATAGGAGAGCTGGGTGGCTCCCTCTTTACCTGCTAAGTAATAATAGTTATCATAGTAGCTTACATTTATTGAGCACCTACTAGTTTCCAGGCCACATATGGACACTGAATCTTCCAACAACTCTGTGGAATGGAGCCTGAGATTATACCCATTTTACACATGGGAAAACACAGAGAGGTTAAGCATTTTGCCTCGAGTCACCCAGTCGGTAAGAGGCAGGGCCAGGACTTGACTCGGGCCCTAAGGCTCCTCCACACTGGGCCACCTCTGCTGAGCACTGGGGCCCCTCTCAGGGTAAGCCTCCCTGGAAAGACCTCCTGACTCCTAGCTGGGTTTGGGGCCTGGATTCACTACCTCACCTTTAGTTCAACTAACCCCTTATCATGGGCAAGGGGAAGTAACACCCTCAAGGGGAAATGACTTACTAAGGTCACAGTGAGTCAGTAGAAGGGAAACCTGGTCCAGCCACTCCCTACTGACACAGAGTGACTCCTGGAAGGTGTGGGCTGTGTCAGAAATGGGGGTCTGGGGTGGGCAGGAGCTAGAGGGAGGTAGGGTGGGAAGTACTTCCTTTCCCAGGGTGAGGAGAGCAGGAAGCACATGAGGAGTAGGGTAGTGGACAGAGAGGTTAAGAGAGCCACAGGGGAGAGCTGGGGGTGGCTGGAGAGTGAAGAAGAGAGCAGCTTCAGCTGGGGGCAGGATGAGGCCCTGGGGTCCAAGGAGGGGGAAAGCCAGGGGGCTGGGCACTTCCCGGGGTGGGGGTGAGTCAGCCTGAGGGCTCCACTGAACAGCCCAACCCCCCAGTCCCAGACGTTACCTCATCTCCCAGGCCTGGGCCCAGAGCCAGCCCTAGCCCCTCCCTTGTCCCTCCATTCTGGGGTCAGGGAAGGGGGAGGGGGACAGCCCAACTCAGAAAAGACCACCCCTCCCGCCTGGGCCTACGCCCAACTCCAGGGCTGGGGCTGCTGACAAGGAAGCCCTGGCTCAGAGTGCCCCCAACAGGCCACATCTGGAAATCCACCCCCTGGGCTACTATGTTGTCCATCCTCACTGATGTGGAAACTGAGGCTCAGACACCAGACAAGGTGTAGGACTTCCCAGTCACAGTGGCCAGCACTTTCCCAGGGAGAGGGGATGTGGGCTAGGTTTTCGGGGCTGGCAAGGCTTGAAGATTGTGTGGGTGTGTGTGTGTGGGGAGGAGGGAGATCACTGCCCTTGGCTTTCAGGGCAGGTGCCAGGGGAATCCTGTGGAAGGCTCCCCAGGAGACACATTGCACGTCTCCTGCCTGGCCTGGCCACAAAGCCTCCCCAGACAGACTCCGCCTTGGGGCCCCTCTCAGACTGGGCAGTGCCTGGACAACCCTTTGGCCCCCTCCATGATGTGCTTTACCCTGGGCTTCCTGCCAATAGCTGCCTGCCCACCGGCACTTGGGTGGGCCTCTCTGGGTAGGCGGATGTAGGGGAAGGAAGTCCCCGCCCCCTCCTAACCCCCAGGCCACAATCAGAGCGGAGTCACCAGCCCCAGTGCTGGCCTCACCCACTCTGGGCAGGCAGTTTGCTCTCTGTGCCCCACAACTGACCACCATAGCTCCGGCTATGGCCTGACGACCAGCAGGGACCTGGCTTGGGCCACTCCTCAGCCAGAGGGGCCCACTGATGGAGTTCTGGGGTTCAGGCCCAGGCCAGCCCTTTTCCACTCTGCAGACTCCAGCCACCCAGTTGGCCATCCCAGTGTGGGGCTGCATTCTTGGGCTTATAAGGCAATCCCCCTGCCACAGGGAGGAGCCAGCCTCCTGCTCCACCCCCACCAGGGCTCTCAGCAGCTGAAGGTAGAGCCCTAGAGATTGCCCCTGGCCTCCTACCCCTGCAAGGATCAAAGGCCACCACCTCCTGAATTGGCCAGTGGATGATGATGGGGGCCCTCACATAGACTGGGGAGAAACTCCTTTCTCCTACCTACACAAACTGCAGGCCCTGTCCCGGTGCCTGACTTCAAATCCTTGCTCTGCCATGGATCTGCTGAACAAACCCTTCTACCTCTCTCTATGTCCTGGGTTCTCTCATTCAGAAAAACAGGATGACAATTCCTATTGCCTGGTCAGCAGTGAGAGTGAAGTGAGATCCTGCAGTCAGAGAGCCCAGCCTGGGACCTGGCTCGAAATTACAGTCCCCCAACTGGCTCAGACACTTCCTCTTGAGACCTCAGGCTCCTTACAGAAGAGCATGAACTCTGGCCTCCCAGGCTGGCATGGAGCTTTGTGGAAAGGTATCCAGTTTAGTGCAGGACTAAGGGAGTGTGGGGGCTTCATAGTCACCTAGTTGGGAATCTTTGCGGCCTTGTTCCATGAGGGAAGGGAAGGGCATACTACATCTCTCCACCTGGATGCGTCCTGACCTGGTGGCCCCTGGTTGGCTCCTGTTCGGACTCCTCCCACCATCCACTGGAGACTTCAGCACCCAAAGACCCTGGGAGAGCCTCTTCCCCAACCCTGAACTCAGCCTTGGCTCACCCTGGAGATGGAGAGGGGTACATTGAAGTCCTTGCCCCCTTGCAGCCGGAAGCCCCAGGGTGCTGGCCCCTCCAGCACAACCTTGAAAGAATCCATGGTGCCTGCTCCTGAAGAGAAGAGAATGTGAGTGGCCCGCATGGTGGGTGGACAGGTGGGCTGACCGCTGGATACCAGCCCTGGCCAGGAACCAGGCAGGCACGGGTGGGCACCCAGCACACCCAGGGCCTGGAGGACAGGCCCCTTGTCAGGCTCGGCTAGGAGTCCGGCTGGCAGAACACACTTTGAAAAGACAGGGGCAGCCCCTCTCCCCCAGGGATGGGAGGCTGAGAGAGCCTGCATCCAGATGTGAGGTTTTCATCCAGGGGTGGGCCGCTGGGCTAGGTTGGCATGTCCTGCCCCCAAGCCAGCACGGAGCCTTGGGCGGCGGGGTGAGTCAGGGGCCAGCGCTCCTCTCCCCCGCCCCCAGGTCCCGACAGGCAGGCAGGCCGCGGCTGGAGCCTGCTCGGACTATATAAGGCGTGTAAGCTGACACTGCGAGGAGAGCCAGCGGAGGGAGCACACGGGGGCTCTGGACGCGAGGGGGAGGGGAGGACGAGGGAGCGAAGCGGCTGGAGCGGGTACTAGCCATTCCGGGCCCTACCGAGGCTGCTGGGAGCCTGGGCGGGACCCCTGGGCGCTGGGAGAGTGGGGCGCGGCCCCTGCGAAGATCGGTGGGGGCCAGGACCCCAAAGAGTGCCCATTAAGGGGATCCATCCTGGAGTCTAGTGGGGGTGGTGCCTCCTACACAGGCCTGCTCCCATCCCGACGTGACTCAGTTTCCCCTGGTACCCCCGCCCAGGCCCCAAGCATTGGTCGGGTCCAGGCCGCAGGAAGCGGCGCAGGCGCCAATCGGCCCCGACACAGCCGGCTTCACCGCAGGAAGGCGGGGGTGGGGGAAGGGGCCCGGCCCGCAGAAGGAAGCCCAGCTCTGGCCACGACCCCTAATCCCCCTGTGGTCCTCAGCAGGTCCCCGCCCCCCGCCTGGCCCAGCCCGAGACGCCCGCGCGGTCGCCTGTACCTGCTTGGCCCCGCTGGGGCGCTGCTTGGCCGCCGGCTCCAAAGAGCCGCGTTGGGATCGGCCGCCCGTCCCCAGTTCTGATCCCGCCCCGCGTCCGCGGTCCGCTTTGAGTCCGCTGCTGGGGGCGGAGCCCGAGGCCACGCCTTCGATAAAGGCACGCCCACAACGCGCCTCTTCGTCTAGGGGAAGCCCCGCCCAGCCTCGGAGCTGGATGGCAATGCCCGCCCGGGTCCCCTTGAGTGGGGCGGGGCCGGGGCTTCAGGACGACGCGTCTGGGAGACACCGCGTCTCCCGGGACTCGCCCGCGGCTCGCCAGCCCTTTGCGCCTCCAGCTGGCAGAGTGAAAAGAAAGCCGGCTTTGAAAAAGAGCTGTACAACTTTAATCGTCTCTCAACCTTAGTTTCCCTCTCGGAAAAATGAGACAGTAACAGCCGTCTCGCAGGGCCGTCAGGAGGCTAGTATTGTTTGGCGCAAGGCACTGCAGCAGAGACTCCAGAATTTCTAAATCGGAGGCACTAGGGAAGGAGCCGTGGCGGCGCAGTAGTTAAGAGTGGTTAAAAGCTCGGCTGCTAACCAAAAGGTCGACAGTTCGAATCCACCAGCTGCTCGTTGGAAACCCTATGGGGCAGTTCTACTCTGTCCTACACGGTCGCTATGAGTCGGAATCGACTTGACGGCAGTGGATTCGGTTTGGTTTGGTTTTAGCGGAGGGCAAGTCTAGGGGGAGCCAGAGAGCGAAGGCAGAAATAAATGGGAGAAGCAAGCATAGGAGGAGGCCCATGGCTTCGCCCTGAGCCTAACCTTGGGCCCTGCCCTGACTGCCGCACCTGGCCCTGGGCAGAGTCATTGCCCGCAGCCCTGCAAGCTGGCCCCGCGCCTGGCACGCACTATCGAGATGGGCTGTGCTCTGCTACATCCCCACCTGGGGGGGGGTTGTCCTCAGGGTCCCCACTCTGCTCCCAGTGCCCAGCCCAGGTGGCTTGGGCTGGTGGCGGGAAGATTGAGCACACATGTGAGTGTTCGGATAAGTGAAGAGGTGTCCACCCTCCACTCATTCCCTGAGCTCCTCTGCTGCAGTTCTCCCCTCTCCACCATCACCCAACTAACTCATGGTGGCCCCATGCACAACAGAAGGAAACTCAGGGTCCTACACCATCCCCCCGATTGATTACTGATGGGATCTTTGTGAGCCATAGAGTTTTCATTGGTTGATTTTTAAAAGTAGATCACCAGGCCTTTCTTCCTAGTCTTAGTCTGGAAACTCCATTGAAACCCATTCAGTGTCATAGCAACGTACGCCTCCACTGACATACAGGTGGTGGCTGAGCATGAGATGCATTGGCTAGGAATCAAACTGAATCTCCCACATGGAAGTCAGGAATTCTACCTCTGAAAAACCACTGCCCTCACAAACTAGTTGCCATTGAATCAACTCCAACTCATGGCGGTCCCACTGGTGTCAATGAAACTATACTCCATGGAGTTTTCAATGTCTGATTTTTCAGAAGTAGATCACCAGGCCTTTCTTTTATTCTACTCCTTTTGATGAAGATCAAAGACTACAGTCTTCAGTATGGATTACGCCTCAACATAAAGAAAATAAAAATCTTGACAACTGAACCAATAAGCAGCATCACGATAAACGGAGAAAAGATCGAAGTCGTCAAGGATTTCATTTTACTTGGATCTGCCATCAATGCCCATGGAAGCAGCCATTAAGAAATCAAATGATGTATTGTATTGGGCAAATCTGCTGCAAAAGACCTCTTTAAAGTGTTAAAAAGCAAAGATGTCCCTTTGAGGGCTAAGGTGCACCTGACCCAAGCCATGGTATTTTCAGTTGCCTCATATGCATGTGAAGGCTGGACAATGAAGAATTGATGCATTTAAATTATAGTGTTGGCGAAGAATATTGAATATACCATGGACTGCCAGAAGAGCAAACAAATCTGTCTTGGAAGAATTACAGCCAGAATGCTCCTTAGAAGGGAGGATGATGAGACTTCGTCTCATGTACTTTGGATGTGTTGTCAGGAGGGACCAGTCCCTGGAGAAGGACATCATGCTTGGTAAAGTAGAGGATCAGCAAAAAAGAGGAATACCTTCAATGAGATGGACTGACACAGTGGCTGCAACAACGGGCTCAAACATAGCAACTATTTAGAGGATGGCACAGGACTGGGCAGTGTTTAGTTCTATTGTACATAGGGTCGCTATGAGCTGGAACTGACTTGACGACACCTGACAACAACTCCCCTTGAGAGTAAAATTCCGTGAAGGAGTTGTCTCTCTATCCCTCTGTCTCCCATTATCTCTTGAACTCATTCCAGTCAGGCTCTTGTCCCCACCAGTTGTCTGAGATTCCTCTCATCTAGGTCCCCAGTGACCTCCACGTTACCAAATTAATGGTGGCTTCTCAGCTTTCATCCTACCCAGCCGAGGAGCAGTACTGGTCCAGGCTGATCAAGCCCTCCTCCTGGAAGCACTCTCTTTTCCCTGGCTTCCTCCAGCTCCACTGGCTGCTGCTCCATCTCCTTTGGGGGCCCCTCATTTGCCTCCTGACTTGGCCATCAGATTTACCTCTCCCCACACTCAACTCATCCTGTCCTATGACTTTTAATACCACCTGAAAATCCTATGGAACACAGTTCTACTCTGACACACCTGGGGTCACCATGAGTCACAAATGACTTGATGGCAACTGGGTTTTGGTATATGCCAAGGGGAGTCCCTGGTAGTGCAAATGGTTAATATGCTTGGCTGCTAACTGAAAGGTTAGTGCTTTGAGTTCACCCAGAAGCATCTCAGAAGAAAGGCCTGGTGATCTACTTACAAAAAACCAGCCATTGGAAACCTTATGGAACACAGTTCTACTCTGACACACATGGAGTCACTGTGAGTCAGAGTCGACTCAGCGGCAACTGGTTAACTGGTTATATGCCAAGGACCCCCAAGTTATATGCCCAGCCCTGATTTCTCCCCCAAGGACTCCAGACTCCAATATCCAACCACCTGTCCAGCATCTCTGCTTGGATATCTACCAGATATCTCAAACCATCATGTCCCAACTCAAACTTGTGACTTTCCTACCTCTCTCATCTCAGTAAATGGCACCACCATCCATCCAACTGGTTCGGTAAAAACTATGAAGTCATTCTTGCTTTCTCTTCTCTCTCTCATACCCCAGCTTCTGTACATTCCACCTTCAAAATATGCTACACATGGAATCACTTCTGGCCACTGCTGCCACTGTTGTCCGAGCCACTGTCATTTCATTCCTGGACACTGTAACAGCCTTCTAACAGGTCTCCCTGCTTCCACCCTTCCAGAGTCTTCTCTATGCAGCACCCAGAATGATATTTTTAAAGCAGAAATCACACCACATCACCCTCAGCTTTCAGCATTCCCGTGGGCTGGCGTTGTGCTTAAAATAAAATGCAAAGTCCTTATAACCTACACGATCCTAATGAACTGGGTCCACCTCCCACCACTCTCTTCCTCCAGCCACATTGGCCTTCTCACTGTTCCTCCAACGCACCAAGCACATGCCAGACTCTGGGTTTTTGTACTTGCTGCTCCCTCTGCTTGAAACACTTTTCCTCAGATATCCAAATGGCAGGTTCTCTCACTTCGTTCAAGTCTCTACTCAGATGCTGCTTCTTCCAAAAAGCCTTCCATGATCACCTTATCTAAAGTAGTGGCCCCCTAACACCTTCCCCTGATCACTCATTAGTTCTTTACCCTGCTTTATTTTTCTCCACAGAATTTACCACCATCTATGAGTCAGAATCGACTCGATGGCAATTGGTGAGTTTTTTTTTGGACATTATATTAAGTGTTTGTTTTTTCATTGCCTTTTGTCCCTGTTAAAATGTCAGTCCCATGAGAGCAGAGGCTTGTCTATCTTGGCCACCACTGTATCCTGTGTCTGCACACAGTGGGTGTGAATAAACCAATGAAGGAAGGAAGGAAGAAAAGAAGGAAGGAAGGAAGGACAATCTGAGGAAGTGAAACAGCAAAAGAGCAAAGGATGAAATGGCAGTCTGGAGGTTCTGGCAGTCCTCCAGTAGAGACGCCTAGGGTCCTGGTCCCTGGGCCAGTACAAGCTCAGGCCTGAATGAAGCTTCTGAGTGCCAGGGTTCCCAGCCGAGGCAGACTTGGGTAGGAAAGGGGCCCAGGTTAGGAGACTGCGCCCCCTGGTGGCCTGGGCTCCTTCAGCTCCAGGACAAAATTTCAACGGACGCTTCCAAGAGCTTTCTTATCCAGTCTGATTGGAACATCACAGAAATCGCCATTAAATTTGTACTGAAGAGAAGCGCGCCAGACCGGGGACCCAGAGTCCTGGCTCCAGTCTGGCCAAGGCCGTAACTCTCCAGTGTAGTGTGTCGTGGGACTTGCAGAACTGACAGGGGCTGGGCTACGGCTTGCCATTTTGGGAAGGAGGCGTCCCCCAGGTGGCTGCAGCCACCCTGACTGGGAGCCTGCTGGCCTCAGTTTGCTCTCTGGCAGCCTGATAGATCATGGGAAGACTTTACCTGTAAAATGTACTTCCATAAGTGGGACCAAACTCAGCCTCCCATGGCACCTCTGTCCTTCCGGGCTTTGCCCTCTGTGGCCACACAGGCCCTGGAACTGCACTGCAAGAAGCCTACTTTCACTCACTAAATTTGGAGGTGCCTTTCACACGTCCATAAGAAAGATGTCTAGTTATGCAGTTGGATTCTTAAAGCTGATGCTAAGGGGAGATATACTCTTGGGAGTCATTGCATTTGGATGATCCATGAAACCTGGGGATCCAATTGGTTCTCTTGATGCAGCAATTCCCAACCTTGGATGCACACTACAAGCACCTGGGGAGTTAAAAAAAAGTACACAGATGCCCAGGCCCCTCCCACACTGATGGAATCAGAACCCCTGGATGTTGGCCTAGGCACCGGCATTTTAAAAAGTCTCCCAGGTGCTTCCCAGGTATAGCCAGGGTTGAGCTACCCTGTGTCTGAGGCCAGAGCCCCGGGCAGAGGTTGCATAGAGAAGACAGCAAAAGAGGCTGGGAAGGAGTGACCTGTGAGGTAGAGGAAAACCCAGTGAAGATAGTGTTTCAAGAAGGGGTGTCAAATGCTGCTGAGAAGTGGAGAGGGTCCAGGTCACAAAGGGGGTCCCAGACGCTTTAAAAAAATTATTGTGGTGAAATATACATAACAAAAACTTTGCCATTTAACCATTTTTAAGTGTACAATTCAGAGACATTAACTGTGTTACCATGTTAGGCAATCATCACCAGTATCCATTTCCAAAAGTTTTTCATTACCCTAGACAGAAATTCAGTATCTCTTCAGCCGTAACTCTCCATCCGCCCTCCCCCTAGCCCATGGTAACCTCTAATAAAGTTTTGCCTCTCTGCATTTGCCTCTTCCACATATTTCATAAAAGTGGAATCATACAACATTTGTCCTTTTGTGTTTGACTCATTTCACCCTGTGTAATGTTTCCAAGGTCCTTCTGTGTTGTAGCATGCATCAGGACTTCATTTCTCTTTATGGTTGAATAATATTCCACTGTATGGATACACCACATTTTATTTATCCATTCATCCATTCACGGACACTTGGGTTGCTTCCACCTTTTGGCTATTGAATAGAGCTGCGACGAACATTGCCAGGTTGCTTTTGTTTTGGGGAGCAAGGAGGCTGGTGACCTCAATAAGAGACATGTAATGGAGTTGACCAAAAGGTTGTTGGTTCTAGCTCACCCAGAGGAGCCTTGGGAGAAAGGCCTGGTGACCTACTTCCAAAAAATCAACCACTGAAAACCTTATGAAGCACAGTTTTACTCTGACGCACATGGTGTTGCTGTGAGTCAGAATCAATTCAACGGCAACTGATTTAATGGAGTTGAGGGGACAGAGAGGTGATGAAGGTGATTGAGGGAAGAATAGGAGGCTAGAAAGTGGAAATGAGAGTAATCAACAACTCCTATGAGGAGTTTTATTATGAAGACGAACAGAGAAATGTGAGGGGGGGCGGCGGAAGGGGAATGTGAAGTCATGGGAAGGTTTCTTTTAAATGTGAACTTAAAGAGCATGTTTGTGTGTGGCTGGAAATGATAATGATGATGACGAAGAGGAGGAGGAGGAGAATAATGGGAGTATTAATGGATCAAGGGGGCTGTCAGTTTGTTGTACTGTGGTTGCTGTGATGCTGGAAGGTATGTCACTAGTGTTGCAAATACCAGCAGGGTCACCATGGTGGACAGGTTTCAGTTGAGCTTCCAGACTAAGACAGACTAGGAAGAAGGACCTGGAGATCTACTTCCCCCAAAAAAATAGGCCAGTGAAAACCTTGTGAATAGCAGTGGAATGTTGTCTAGTATAATGCCGGAAGATGAGCCCCTGAGGTTGGAAGGCACTGAAAATACGACTGGGGAAGAGCTGCCCCCTCAAAGTAGAGTCAACCTTAATGACGTGGATGGAGTCAAGCTTTCAGGACCTTCATTTGCTGATGTGGCACAATGAAAAATGAGAAGAAACAGCTGCAAACATCCACTAGTATTTGGAACATGGAATGTATGAAGAGTGAATCTAGGAAAATTGAAAGTTGTCAAAAATGAAATGGAACACTTGAAGATCGATATTCTAGGCATTAAAGAACTAAAAATAAACTGATACTGGCCATTTTTTATCAGACAATCATATGGTCTACTATGCAGGGAATGGCAAGCTGAAGAGGAACAGCATTGCATTTATCGTCAAAAAGAACATTTCAAGGTCTATCCTGAAGAATAACACTGTTAGTAATAGGATAATATCCATACAATTTCAAGGAAGACCAGTTAATATGACTTTTATTCAAATTTACACACCAACCACTAAGGCCAAAGAAGAAAAAATTGAAGATTTTTACCAACTTTTGCAGTCTGAAATTGATCAAACATGCACTCAAGATGCATTGATGATTACTGGGGATTGGAATGTGAAAGTTGGAAATGAAGAAGGATCAGCAGTTGGAAAATATGGCCTTGGTGATAGAAATGTAGCTGGAGATCGCATGATAGAATTTTGCAAGACCAACGACTTATTCAATGGAAATACCTTTTGTCAACAACGTAAATGGTGACTATACATGTCGACCTAGCCGGATGGAATGCACAGGAATCAAATCAACTACATCTGTGGAAAGAGACAATGGAGAAGTTCAATATCATCAGTCAGAACAAGGCCAGGGGCCAACTGTGGAACAGACCGTCAGCTGTTCATATGCAAATTCAAGCTGAAGTTGAAGAAAATTAAAACAAGTCCATGAGAGCCAAAGTATGATCTTGAGTATATCCCACCTGAATTTAGAGACCATCTTAAGAATACATTTGATGCATTGAACATTGATGACTGAAGACCAGACCAGTTGTGGGATGACATCAAGGATATCATACATGAGGAAAGCAAAAGGTCACTAAAAAGACAGTAAAGAAAGAAAGGACCAAAATGGATGTCAGAAGAGACTTTGAAACTTGCTCTTTTTTAAATTTTTTCCCATACAAAAATTTATACATACATTAAGTGACTGTAATTGCTCTCCCCATACTGTGACAGCGCACTCCTCCTTTCCACCCGATTCCCCATGTCCGTTCAATCAGCTCCTAACTCTCTCTGCCTTCCCATCTCACCTCCAGACAGAAGCTTCCCATTTAGTCTGTTGTATCTACTAGAGCCAAGAGGCACACTCCTCACGAGTATCACTTTATGTCCCACAGTCCAGTCGAATCTCTGTCTGAAGAGCTGGCCTCGGAAATTGTTTTAGTTCTGGGCTGATAGAGAATCCATGGGCCATGCTTTCTGGGGTTCCTCCAGTCTCAGTCAGACCATTAAGTCTGGTCTTCTTACTCGAATTTGAGTTCTGCACCCCACCTTTCTCCTGCTCCATCAGGGACTCTCTGCTGTGTTCCCTGTCAGGGCGGTCATTGGTGGTAGCTGGGCACCATCTAGTTCTTCTGGTCTCAGGCCGATGAAGGCTCTGGTTTATGTGGCCCTTTCTGTCTCTTGGGCTAATA
>NW_004443947.1:1165123-1217743 GCF_000243295.1 Trichechus manatus latirostris | reverse complement strand
GAAGTGCCTGTTCATATCCTTTGCCCATTTTTTAATTGGGTTATTTGTCTTTTTGTTGTTGAGGTTTTGCAGTATCTTGTAGATTTTAGAGATTAGACACTGCTCGGATTTGTGGTAGCCAAAATTTTTTTCCCAGTCTGTAGGTTGTCTTTTGACTCTTTTGGTGAAGTCTTTTGATGAGCTTAAGTGTTTGATCTTTAGGAGCTCCCATTTATCTAGTCTCTCTTCTGGTGCTGGTGCATTGTTACTTATGGTTCCTATTGTGTTTATGCCATGTATTATGGCTCCTAGCATTGTCCCTATTTTTTCTTCCATGATCTTTACCGTTTTTGATTTTATATTTAAGTCTTTGATCCACTTTGAGTTAGTTTTTGTGCATGGTGTGAGGTATGGGTCTTGTTTCAGTTTTTTGCAGATGGATATCCAGTTATGCCAACACCATTTGTTAAAGAGACTGTCTTTTCTCCAGTTAAGGGACTTGGGGCCTTTGTCAAATATCAGCTGCTCGTAGGTGGATGAGTTTATGTCTCGATTCTCAATTCTGTTCCATTGGTCTATGTATCTGTTGTTGTACCAGTATCAGACTGTTTTGACTACTGTCGTGCTATAATAGGTTCTAAAATCAGGTAGTGTGAGGCCTCCCACTTTGTTCTTCTTCTTGAGTAATGTTTTACTTATCCAGGGCCTCTTCCCATTCCACATGAAGTTGGTGATTTGTTTCTCTATCTCATTAAAAAATGCCAGTGGAATTTGGATCAGGATCGCGTTATATCTGTAGATCCCTTTGGGTAGAATTGACATTTTCACAATGTTGAGTCTTTCTATCCATGAGCAAGGTATGTTTTTCCACTTATGCAGGTCTCTTTTGGTTTTTTGCAGTACTGTCTTGTAGTGAAACTTGCTTTTAAATGTAGAATAGCTAAAGTGAATGGAAGAAATGATGAAGCAAAGGAGCAGAAAAGAAAACTTCAACGGGCGACTTGAGAAGACAAAGCATTAAAATAAAATGTGCAAAGACCTGGAGTTAGAAAACCAAAAGGGAAGAACACACTAGGCATTTCTCAAGCCGAAAGAACTGAAGGAAAAATTTAAGCTTCGATTTGCAATATTGAAGTATTCTATGGACAGAATGTTGAATGACACAGGAAGCATCAGTAGAAGATGGAAGGAACACACAGAGTTACTGTACCAAAAAGAAGTGGTCGACGTTCAACCATTTCTGGAGGTAACATATGATCAAGAACCGATGGTATTGAAGGAAGAAGTCCAAGCTGCACTGAAGGCATTGTTGAAAAACAAGGCTCCAGGAATTGATGGAATACCAATTGAGATGTTTCAACAAAGAGATGAATCGCTGGAAGCACCCACTCTTCTGTGCCACTAAATTTGGAAGACAGCTCTCTGGCCACCTGGCTGGAAGAGATCCATATATGTGCCTATTCCAAAGAAAGTGATCCAGTGGAATACAGAAATTATCAAACAATATCATTAATATCACACGCAAGTAAAATTTTGCTGAAGATCATTCAAACGCTGTTGTAGCAGCACATCGACAGGGAATTGCCAGAAATTCAAGCTGGATTCAGAAGAGGACGTGGAATGAGGGATATCGTTGTTGATGTCAGATGGATTCTGGCTGAAAGCAGAGAATACCAGAAAGATGTTTACCTGTGTTTTATTGACTACACAAAGGCATTCGACTATGTGGATCACAACAAATTATGGATAACAGTGCGAAGAATGGAAATTCCAGAACACTTAACTGTGCTTTTGAGGAACCTATACACAGACCAAGAGGCAGTTGTTTGAACAGAACAAGGGGATATTGCACGGTTTAAAATCAGAAAAGGTGTGTGTCAGTGTTGTATCCTTTCACCATATTTATTTAATCTGTATGCTGAGCAAATATTCTGAGAAACTGGACTTTTGAAGAAGAAAGAGCGCAGCATCAGGATTGGAGGACTCATTAACAACATGTGATATGCAGATGACACAACCTTGCTTGCTGAAAGTTAAGAGGACTTGAAGCACTTACTGATGAACATCAAAGACCACAGCCTTCAGTATGAATTACACCTCAACATAAAGAAAACAGAAATCTATACAACTGGACCAATAAGCAACATCATAGTAAACAGAGAAAAGACTGAAGTTGTCAAGGATTTCATTTTACTCGGTTCCATAGTCAATGACCATGGAAGCAGCAGTCAAGAAATCAAATGACCTATTATGGGCAAATCTACTGCAAAAGACCTCTTTAAAGTATTAAAAAGCAAAGATGTCACTTCGAGGACTAAGGTGTGCCTGACCCAAGCCATGGTATTTTCAAATTGCCACAGACGCATGCAGAAGTTGGGCAATGAATAAGCAAGACTGAAGAAGAACTGCTGCCTTTGAATTATGGTGTTGGCAAAGAATTTGAATATACCATGGACTGCCAGAAGAACAAACACATCACATCTGCTTGCAAGTACAGCCAGAATGCTTCTTAGAAAGGAGGATGGTGAGACTTCGTCTCATGTACTTTGGACATGTTATCAGAAGGGACCAATCCCAGGAGAAGGACATCATGCTTGGTAAAGTAAAGATCAGTGAAAAATAGGAAGACCCTCAACAAGATGGACTGACACAGTGGCTGCAACAATGGGCTCAAGCATAACAATAATTGTGAAGATGTTTAGCTCTGTTGCACATAGGGTCGCTATGAGTTGGAACTGATTCGACAGCACCTAACAACAACAACAACAATGGATCAAGGAGAGAGAGGAGGGAGCTCCCCGCTCAGGGGCTGGGACCAGAGCACATGTGGGGAACTGACCTGGATGGGGTTGGGTACAGACCCTTCTCCCATAGTCAGGAGCAGAAAAGAGACATGGATGCAAATGCTGGTACGTATAGATGCAGTGGTGGGAGGGTGAGCATGCTTATTTCTGTTGGCGGTCATTTCTCCAATGATGTCCGCGAGGTGGGAGTGGGTGGGGAAGAGAGGAGAAGGTTGGATGGTCTCAGGGACTAGAAAGGCAGCCATACTAGAACACAGGAGCGGCAGGGAGAGCCTGTTCGCTTGAGGTTTGCAATCACATTTTTACAATGGGTGCAATTAGCCTCGTGATGATGAGGCTCAGCATGCACCAAGGGTGTGGGCAGCTGAGTGGAACTGAGGTCAAGGGACCAAGAGGCCAGGTCCTTGGAGACATCTGCTGTGTATATGGTCCAAGGACAATGACAGGAATAGCACATGGAGAGGAGAATAAAGCAGGCACTACCATCTTCAGGAGACTTGCTTACCTTACACTGGAATTTCACCTGCTTGAGAACACAGACTTAGTACTCCAGAGTCCAGCATGGAGTAGGCACTCAGTAAAAATCAAACAAATGGATGCACGTCTAATACAGAATTTGATCTTTATCCTTTGTAGCTGAGGAAACTGAGACCTGGGGTCCCCGACGTGTCTGCCCATTTGGTGTCTCAGCAGGGGACAAATGCTTTGGGTGTGTACATCTTTGAAATCCCTCCCTCCTCTCCCCCAGCCCTTCTCCACCTCCTCCCCAGCTCAGGCTTCCTGGTGTCCAGCTGGCTTCCTCCAGTCTGGCCTCCACACTGCTCCTTTGTCGGTCCAACTGTGTCCCTCCTCTATGCAAAATTCTCCCTCTCCCCTGAGCAGGAGATCAAGCTCTTCCAGAACTTTCAGGGAGTCTCCAGCTCTGGTCACTAGCTCCCCTTCGGCCCCTGAAGGTCTCTTTGTCCATGCTCTTCCCTTGGATCTGTGGGCCCAGCCCCCTGCCCTGCCTGCCTTTCATGCATTCAGAGGGTGCCTCTCCAATCAGCAAGCCACATTCCTCCCTTCACTCTTTCTGCTGCAAAGGAGGGTGGTGGTGGGGCAGCACACAATTATCTGGTTCCGTGGATGTGAGCCCCCTGGTGGCAGAGGTCAGGCCCAAGTCATCTGTGGAACCCAGCGCAGGGTGCTGGGCTTTGTTGCAGTGAATGTGAGTGAGGTCTGTGTGTCCACGCGTACCCACAAGTGCCACTAGCAAGAACTGAAGTGAGAAGAGGTGAAACTGGGGGTCACACGGTGGAGCAAAGGTGGCACTGAGTCTGTGCTGGAGCTGGAAGGCTTTATTATCAGCAAACCTCTGTACACTATACACCGGGTGGAGGGAAGGTGAAGGAGGGGTCCCTGCAGGCCATAGTGGACCTGGGGGGTGAGCCCAAATGTCCTCCTCTCTTCTCCAGTGGCCACATGGCTCCGGGGCTCAGGGCCGGTCGCACGGGACAGGGCCCTTCCTCCGCTCTCGGCCCAACAGCGTCACCAGCTTGGCCTTGAAGGCTGCTGGGGCGCTGGAGTGGCTGCTGCCCCCGGCCTCGTCGCTTGCCTCGTCTACCTCCAGCTCGAGCAGCCGCCGGTACTGGGCCTCCAGGCTCTCGTCGGGGCCGGGGCCGCTCCAGCTCAGGTCTTCGCGGTTGTGGTAGATGCGGCTGGCCTCGGGGCCGCCCTCCAGTGCGCACAGGTTCTCGTAGAGGTGTTGGGTGGCGGCGGCGACAGCCGGAGACCCGCTGGCACGCTTGGCCACGACGGCGTAGACAGCGGTGTTCTCGGCGGCCTGGTCTGGCAGCGGTGGCAGGCTCTTCGGCCCGGGCTCCAACCCTGCGCGCGCCTTCCGGCAGCCGCGCGGCTCCATCCCCGGCGTCTCTCGTAGCTCCCCAGGAGGCTCCAGGGAGGGCAGCGAGGTGGCCCGCGGCAGGGGGCAGGGCCAGGGAGACGCCAGCTCCGGCAGCTGCTCACGCTGGCGGGCGATAGCCGCGGCCATGGCGCCGCAGAGGTCAGGGGCGCGGGAGCTGCTGAAGGCGAAGAGGCCTTCGCCCGAGTCGCAGCGGCGGCCGGCTTCAAAGGAGAATACCCCCTGGGGGCGACACAAGCGGGGTCAGTGAGGAGGGTCAGGTGTTGCCCCTCCCACCGGGACCCACAGGATGGGTGCCTCACCTTTTGGGAGCCAAACTTTCGCAAGAAGTGATAGGGCCAGGTGTAGAGGGCCTGTAGGCCAGAGGGATCCTTCAGCTGGATGGCATCCTGGCCCAGTGCCAGCAGGTAGGGCCCCTTCAGTTGGCAGCGGGTAGCGGCCTCCGTCTTCTGCACCACCACTGGGAACTTGACCACTGCAGGCAGGTGGCCATGAGGGCTCCTCCCACCATCACCCAAGCAAGCAAGCAAGCGCAACCCCTACCAGCCCCCATGGATCCAAGCCCTGGGTGCTGGTGGGCCCGAGACTGCCCCTGTGCCTCTCAGACTCACCTTCCATCCAGGAGGAGTAGATGGAGTTTTCCTCCATGGAGACGGGGACCCTGGTGGGAGACTCAGCCTCCTCTGACGCTGAGGAGCACTCCCCTGTGCCCTGAGGGTGGGCCCAAGGTCAGAGGTCAGAGTCCCCCCCACCCCACTTCCATTTGGCTCCTCAGTCTCCCCACGCCCTTCCCCTATCCCTCCTTTGGGCTGGTAACTCAGGACTCCATGACAAGCAAGAGCAACCAGGGTCCTGGGTGCCAGTCCACTTTGCCAGTGTGCCAGCCCTCTGAGCCTGATCCCTTACCTGTAAGATGGGCAGCAGTCCCATCTGCTGCTCCTTGGGGGTGCTGGGCTTAGGGTGTCAGAGAGCGTAAAGTGCTGGGGACACGGGAAGACGTCCCCAATAGGGACTGGGCCAGGTTGTGTGTCCCCAACAGCGTGGAGCACTGAAGGGCAGGAGAGCTGGGGAGGAACCCACAAGTGACCTGGTCCTGAGCCTTGTATTCCCCACTCCCCAGGCCTCTTTTCTCCATCGAAGCACAAAAAGCCCCTCTCTTTTTCTTTCATCCTCACATCCAATCTTGCAGCAAGTCCCCCTCCCCGGGCCTGCTGACTTTCAGCACCACTACCACCCTGATCCAGGGTGCCATCAGCCTGCCTGGTAAGATGCAGCAGCTTCCTGATGCCCTCATGTCTGCTCATTTCCTTTTGGTCTCTGGCTTGAACCCTCCAGAAGGCTTCTCATCTTACTCAGAATAAAACTCCAAACTGACATCATGGTCCAAGGCAGTTTTATGTGGCTCCTGTCAAACTCCAACTTCATCTCCTACTATGCTCCCTGCCACTCCTGACCCTCTAGCCACAGTGGCCTCCTTTCTGCTCCTTGAACACACTAAATTTTTCTTGCCTCAGGGGCTTTGCCCATGCTGCACCCTCTGCCTGTGACATTCTTCCCTTAGACCTTGGCCTGCTGGGCTCTTTGTCATTCAGGACTCAAGCGTACTGTTTCTCTCAGAGAGGCCTTCCTTGACCATCCTGTCTAATGTCCTTCATCACAGTATGTCCTTGCTCTATCACCCGGGTGACCATCTGAGAATTTCTGGGCTGTTTTCCTGCCTGTAAGTGCTTGGCAGATGCTACTGAGGGAAAAGATAAACAGGAGTATGGAGATGACCGAGTAGGGGGTGAGGTGTGCCCTGCTCACCGGGAAGGCCAGCTGGCAGATGGGGCCCATCCAAGCCTGGCGGTGCTTTGCGGCCAGCAAGTGGCTTCGCTCGATGGTGGTGAGCAGGAAGGCCCCAGTGTCTCGGGGGCAGCTCTCACTGTCCGTGGGCAGCACGGATACACAGTCAGCCAGGCGGACGACCCGTGGTTCCCCATGCCGTGCAGACTTGTCCCCTGCAGACCGTAGGCCACCACTGCGGACCTCCCAGGTCTCCAGCCGGGCCACGCCTGATGGGCCTCCCGCGTACAGCAGTGCCCACACCTTCCGCCAGCACTTCTGTGGGAAACGGGGAGACCCTCGGGTGGCAGACTCTCCCTGCTGCTCAGCTCAGCACACACTCCTGGCTGCCCTGGCTGGCCTCTGCCTCCCTGACTCCTCAGGGCCCCAGGGAAGGAGGCCCATTAGAGCCAGGCAGACACAGAGAAGAGTATGTGCAGGGTCAGTCAGTCCTGGGTTCAAATCCCCTACCCTTTCCTAACTGATCTCTGAAACATCGTGAGAACACAAAGTTGAGGATTCCACTGGATGGTGTCTACGAAGTCCTGAAGTCCCGAGAGGCATGGAGCTGACCACGCCTTCCACAGAAAAGGCCTCATGGGGCAAACGGATGGGTGGGGGTGGGGAAGCCTCAGTCTCATGATGGCAAGGAAGGAAACATGCAAATAACTTTGAGCAAAGGAAACAGGCCCTTTATCTGCCTGGGCAGCAGCTGCAGCTGAGCTGGTGGTACAGGGCTGGCTGCTGGGGAGAGGTCGACTCCCCACCCACCTCTTCTCCCGTGGCCCCGAATGGCTGGGAGCCAAGCCCTCTTCTGCAGGGTGGGGCTCTGCCACAGGACCTAGGTTTCTCCCACCTTGGCTGACCCTCCCTATCCTCCCTAGGGGCCTCGGTGCTACTATGAGATGGTCGAGAGGGCTGTTGGTCTACACAGCTTCTGCTCTGACCTGCTAGGAGGTTGGATTCTTGATCCCCATCCCACTCTTGGCTCCCCCATCTGTGAATGCAGCAGGGTCTTCCACAGACTTGGCCAGCCTCAGCCCCTCAAGCCCAGGACCAGGCTCTCCTCCATGCTCCCATAGCCGGGTTGGGTCCTCCACCCCGCCTCCCCACTTCTCCCACGTCCAGGTGGGATGTCCAAGGTGAGGGTGGGGGGTCGCTTTCTGCCCACATTTGTCCTGGACAGCTGCCTGGCAGCCAGGGGGTGCCCACCTTGCCGAACTTGACGTGCTGCTGGTAGAGGATGCCATCCTTGACGGGGGTCTCCGGAGGCTCCATGGCCGTGGCTGGGCTGCACGGCCGCCACTCTGAAGACCTGAGGAGACTGGTGACAGGCAGAGGGGAACTCCTCACACTTCCCCTTCTGGCCACTTCCCCTCCCTCTGTCCAGAGAGGCAGCTGCAGGGCTTGGGGGAGGGGAGCCCTGTCTTCAGTAGAGAAGCTGGGACAGACATTGGGGCATCACGTATTTTTTCCTTGGGGTCTTCTCTGGGACCTGGTGCCTATACCCGTCTGGCAAGGGCCTCAGACCGCCCAAGGGTAATGGCCCTGGACTGCCCCTGGGTCAGCTGGGAGAGCATCTGACCGGCAGGCTGGCTCCCCTGAGTCATGAGCTCGGCTCCACTCCCTCCCCTGCCACTGTGCACCCCAGGCCTGGCTTGCCCACCACCCTGCCCTCACCCTGCATCCTCCTTACTTTTCCGACTGGAGTCTGGGTTTGGACCACTGGGCCGGCCAGCAAGTCTCACCAATCCCACTCTGCGTTTCTTTCCCTCTGAAGTATTTCTAACAGTCACTCCATCCCCACAGCCCCCGACCCATTGCCAGCCTCAGCAGCACCCTTTTGAACCCCTGCCCGAACCCTCTCCACTGTAGGCAGCCATTTCTCTACTGCTCAAACTCAGCCCTGTTTCTCCCCCTCCAAACTCATTTCCTCACTGCCCTCCTCAGCCACACACTCTGGGTCCTCGGTTCAGGCCCTACAGAGTAGTCCCCCCGGGTGCCCTCACCGCTGTGTCACGTCTTCCTCCTGGAGGCCCTCCCAGACAATCCACGTTGTCCCAGAACACGGGGCCCCCATAGCATACACCCCAGTCAAGACAGGAGTCAATGCCTGAGCCACCCAGCCACCAGAGTGTGGGTGGCACTCTTGCAGGCCCCTGGAGAGGTCACATGCTCCTTTAGAGCTGTGCTTCCTACTGGGGCCAGTACCCGGGCTCTGTGTCTGGCGCTGAATTCTGGGGACAGCCTCATGCCAGTCACCAGTGCCACCTTGAGGAAGGCATGTGCAACCAAACTAAGGAATACTGTTTGGGGCCACGTGTGGGACAGGCAGCTTCTTCTGGCCAGGGATACTTTCCTGGCCTCTTGGGTACCTGCTCCATGCCCACGGCGGGAGGCGGCCAGGCGGCCTGAGCTTGGGCAGCCTCAAACACCGTAAGCTTTGCCTTCTCATCACCATCTCAACAATGAGGAAATCAAGGCTCAGAAAAATTAAGTAACCTGTCCAAGGCCACACACCAAGTTAACAAACATAGCTTGAGCAACTGCTGTCCCACTGGATCAGCGTGTGGCTTTCTACGTAGGCTCCTGGCCTGGAGGAACTGCTTGGGAAGTGGCTGCCGCCAGGACTGTTGCTCCACTGCCCCCTGCTCGGATGTTGAAATCCTAGATTATTTACAGCAGTCTCAGGATGGCCACCAGGCTTACTTGTGTCTTTATTTGTGAGCTCTCGCACTCACCTGAGCTTCCCAAGCAGGCATCAGCCTGGCTCTCCTGGGCGCTAGGAGCCCAGCACCAACTGAGCTGGGCAGAGTGGGGGCCAGTGGGGCTTGTGGTCATCAACCAAGATGGGCAGAGTGGGAGCCAGTGGTGAATGGTGGTCCTGTGCCGTCTGCTACTCCTTAGTGAAGGGAGTTGAGAGATCCCCCCTGGGAGCCTGTACAGGTGGGCAGTGGGACTAGGGCAGAAAGTGGTCTCCCAATGGGCTCCAGGAGGCTTTACTCAACGGACAGGAAGAGGGAGGCTGGGGCGGGGCTGGAGGTTATGACAGCACCAGGGAGACCAGAGAACCAACCAACCATTTTCCTTTGACCCATCAGTAATCGCTCCCTCCCTGGGGTATAAATCCAGGCAGTCCTGGGTCATGCCGGGGTGGGGAGGTGGCTCCCCACACATCCAGGTCCTGGCAAGCTGGTGCTAATGTGTGAGGGAGATGCCAAAGCCTTGACTCAGAGGGCTCTGAGGCTGGAAGATAAGGCTTGCCTAAGGACCACGGGCAGCCAAGAAAAACCAGAAGGCAGGCTAGGCTAGGCCAGAGAGGCTGTGCTTTAATGGCAGCTGGGGTGAAAGTGGACAAAAATAGTGATTCTGGGGGCACACAGGGAGCAGGTGGTCAGGCCCAGCCTGGCCCAGCCCAAGCCAGCTGGGCCGAGGATGCTGGCATCTCGTCCAGGTAGCTGGGGTGTATGTGTGTTGTGTAGGGGGTGGGTGGTGATGGCTGAAGCCCCAGGGACTGAAGCCTCTTAGAAAGAAAGAGAACAGACAGATGGCTCAGAAGTCCATGGAGCTGTGGGCCAGGTAGTCTTTCCGACCGATGTTGCTGACCTGCTTCGTCTGCATAGCCTCGAGCTTGGGGCAATCCGTGATCCGATGGCCCAGACCTCCGCAGAAGGCACAGCCACGCTCTCCTGGGGGTTAGGGTAGGGTGGGGTCAGCATGGCCACAAGGCCAGGCTCCAGGGCCCAGAGCTAGGGCCCCCATAACAGCCACCCAGGCCCTGATGTCCAATATGGACTTGTTTCCACCACGTTCCCGTCATGTACCCCCCACCCTGGGCTTGTGCCCCCGCCCTGCAGTTACCTCCGATGTCCAGCATGGACTCGTCCCCACAGTGCAGCACTTGCAGCACGGGTGGCACCTTCTGCTTGGCCTCCAGCAGCAAGGCTTTGAGGTCCATCAGCACGGACTCATCTGTGGGGCAGGCAGAGGGGCTATCATCAGACCCAACCCTGGGCCCTCCAGTCAGAACCTGGGTGGCCACAGGCGGAAGACCTGGGGGACAGCCGAGGCTCCAGAGACAGACTCACCACAGGCCTTGTTGATGAAGGTGGTGGCAATGCCCGTGTTTCCTGAGCGCCCAGTGCGGCCAATACGGTGTACTGCAGAGAGGGAGAACTTTGGCCCACTGCCCAGGAGCTGGGGCCTGGCCTGGCCCTCTCCCTGAGACCCCGTACTCCCAGCCCCTTAAGCTTCCCACCATAGTTCTCGATCTCCTCAGGCATATCGTAATTGATGACATGCTGGATGGCAGGGAAGTCCAGGCCCTTGGAGGCTACGTCTGTGGCCACAAGGACATCCTTCTTGCCCTCTCGGAATGCCTCAATTGCCTTGGTCCGTTCCTCCTGGTCTGGAGGGGTCAGGTAGGAACTGTTAGAGCTACAGGAAGAATTTGGGTAGAAGCAGCAGGCTGGCTAGGCAGGGGAAGGGGTTAGGAGGGAGCTGCTGTGGCAGCAGGGTCTGTGCCAATGCATGCGCCACCCTGACCTTTGCCCCCATGGATGGCCACGGCCTCAACCCCCTTAAGCAGCAGGTACTCGTGGATGGCGTCCACGTCTGCCTTCTTCTCCGCAAAGATGAGCACCTGTCCAGGAAAGCCAACTCCAGTCGAGTGGGCTGACTCCACTTGGTCGCACCCCAGCCTCCCCCAGCAGCTGTCTTGACCACCCCCTCCCTCCTTCCTGGGAACCTGGGCTGGCCTTGCCTGCTGTACTCACTGGTGGGGGTGTCTTCTGCAAGCACTCGAGCAGGTACACCATCTTGGCCTCTTCCTTCACATATTCCACCTCCTGCCACCACAGAGGCCAGATAAGGTGACCCTAAGGTTAGGCTCACCAACCATGTCTCTGCCACAAAACCAGGTCCCCATTCTGGGCCGGGAAGTGACCGGAAGCCTCTTGCCACCAAGAGCTGGGAGTTCTACCCATGTTTTCTGCTAAAGAGCCCTGAATGACATCTTCAGAGCCCCCAAGGTAGACCCCCTTGTTCAGTCAGTTTCAAGGGAACCCAGTTTCAGCTCTCAGAAATGAATAGTCTGACCATCAGGGGTGCCTGCACACCTGGATGACGTCTAGGCTGGCAGCCCCGGCGCGGCCCACATTGATTGTCACAGGCTTCACTAGGGCGCTCTTGGCAAAATTCTGAATCTTCTTGGGCATGGTGGCACTGAAGAGCAGAGTCTGCCGCTGGCCCTGAGGAAGGGTAGAGGCTGGCACCTTGGGGACATGGGATGAGAAGGCTGGGGCCAAGGGCAGGTGGGGGTTTGGGGTCTAAGCAGCTGGGATGCATCCCCCTGAAGTACAAGCAGTGGGGGGATGGCAGTGCAGTCAAATATGGTGTGTATGGGGACTCCAGGTGCATGCAGAGGCAGGCACCTTGAAGTAGGAAAAGATGGTGCGGATGTCGCCCTCGAAGCCCATGTCAATCATGCGGTCAGCCTCGTCCAGTGCCAGGTAGCGACAGATATCTAGGCTGACCATCTTCTTCTGTAGCAGATCCATGAGGCGTCCAGGGGTGGCCACCATCATGTGCACCCCACTGGAACCGAGGAGAGACTCTGAGGTGGGGCCACATGCCCACCCCTACCCTAGAGACTGGGGCTCTGCCTCTGCTCTGCCCTCTTGCTGCCTATCTCCCTGTCTCTCCTCACCTGTTCCCTCCTCTTTGCTCTCACCACCCTACCCTTCATACACCACAAAGTTCTCTCCCGGAAGAGGGTGCAACCTTCTCAACCATTGCTCTGCTCCAGCAGCCCCTCCCCCTTCCCTTGACCACTCCTCCTCTTGTCCCCCGGGGTCTGTCCTGAATCTCAGGATGGGCTGAAGTCTGCGCTTATGAAGCCCCCTCTGCAGGTCTCTGTGGGCTCTCTCTCCTGTTAGGGTATCTTTCCTGTGATGGCATCTTCCCTGAGACAGGGACAGGGGCTGGCCCATCCATGACCCCAGGCGTGGCTGCTGTGGAACAGCATGAGTGCAGCTAGGATCGAGCCCCTGCCCCAGGATGTCAGCCCCCTCATTCTGACCACACCAAATGACCTCAATCTTCCTGGACACACTGAGCTCCTTGCCTCTGTTCTTGCTGTGACTTCTGCCTGGAAAGTCTCTCTTTGAAATTCAAGTGTCCCCTTCCTTGCAGTCTTCTCTGACCACCCTATTTCCTAGATGCCCCTGGCAGGGTGGGCTGCTCCTTCTGCTGAGCTTCCATGCACCTCACCACATCCCTGTCCTACCCCAACTGCCCAGGGTTGTGGTTCATCTGTCCACCTCCAGGGGCTGGGAGCTCCCTGAAGGCTGGGCCTGCAGGAGGCCTCTCTCTTCTCTGTGGGGCTCTGGGGCAGCCTGGGCCAGCACTCACTGTCGGATGGTCTCCATTTGCTCTTTGACAGACATGCCCCCGATGCAGAGCGCGCAGCGCAGCAGTGGCGAGCTGTCCTCCTGCAGCAGGCGGCAGTAGTACTCCAGGATGCCGTGCGTCTGCCGGGCCAGCTCCCGCTGCAGGCACAGGGGCAGAGGCTGGCACCGGAAGGCAGCCCCAGGTTCTGCCCTGCCCGCCAGGCTGGTCTATCTTACTGAAGGGCAGATGATGAGTCCATAGGGCCCCTCTCGCTTGGAGAAAGGTAACCTCTTCTCTTGTTCCAGGCAGAACATGATGACAGGCAGTGTGAACACCAGCGTCTTGCCAGAACCGGTGAAGGCGATACCGATCATGTCCCGGCCGGACAAACTGTGGGGAGAAGGCAGGCCTGAGGGTCAGGTTCAGCAGAAGACAGGGTCTGCTTCTCCAGATGGACACGCAGCGACTGCTTCTCCCTCACCACCCTTCTCAGGCCCCCGCCCACACTCACATGGTGGGGATGCCCTGGATCTGAATGGGCGTCGGGTGGTGGATGCCTTTCTTCTTCAGACCTCTCAGGATAGCTATGGAAGACAACCCCAGCATAATCTCTGTGTCTCAAAAGTACTTTCTCAGGTAAGATTGGCACCATCCTCCTCAAGTTACAAATTATGAAACAAAGAGACACACACACACACATGCATTTGCCCAAGGCCTCTGGCCTAGGTAGAGCCAGGAGCCAGGTTGGGATTCTTTCTGCTGCAGGTGCTACTCACTTTCCCACTGAAGTTCCCCTAATAGCAGAGGATAGTGAACATGTACAGCTGGGGTGACTGAAAAAGAAATCTAAAAAATCCCTCCTCAAGTCTCTCCATTTCCACAGGTGACAGCCAACACTGTAGCTGCTGAGCTCAGTGGGGGAAAAGACACAACCTCATAGATAATCGATTATAAAAGTGTGGGGTCCGTTCTAGTTCCCAGGGACTTCACCTGTTTTATCTTGAATGACCCACTATTCTTATAGCTTTTACTATTTTTAAGTCTGATGTAAATAAGGAAGCAAACACTTGGACAAAGTATTTATGCTTTAAAATGATGAACTTTTGTAGGCCACATGTTTGTGCACCATGGCATGTGGCCCAGGGGTTCCCATGCCCCAACTGTCTCTGAGAGGTCTGACAGAACAGATAACCACACTTCGCTCCTTAGCTCTCCTGTCTCAGGCCCAGTAGGCACTAGGACATAACCTCATAGACTTTTCTTTTAATACATTTTCTTTTTCTTTTATGGTAAACATATGGATATCAAACATTTACCACTTCAACAATCTTCACAGTTTGGTGACACTAAATTACGTTCATCATGTTGTTCAACCACCACCATTAACTATTTCTTAATTTTTCCCATCGCTTTTAACAGAAACTCAGTGTCCCCTAAGTGTTGTGTCTTCCTTTCCCCCACCCCTCCCGCCAGCCCCTGGTAACCACTAATAAATTTCAATCATTATATACTTTCCTATTCTAGATATTTATCTCACAGACTTTTGATTATAAAAAGTGTGGTGTCCAAAAGAACTAGATGGTGCCCAGCTACCACCAATGACTGCCCTGACAGGGAACACAACAGAGAGACCCTGATGGAGCAGGAGAAAGGTGGGGTGCAGAACTCAAACTCTAGTAAGAAGACCAGACTTAATGGTCTGACTGAGACTGAAGGAACCCTGGAAAGCATGGCCCCCGGATTCTGTATCAGCCCAGAAGTAAAACGATTTCCGAGGCCAACTCTTCCGACAGGGATTGGACTGGACTGTGGGCCATAAGGTGATACTCGTGAGGAGTGTGTATCTTAGCTCAAGTAGATACAAGAGACTAAACGGGCAGCTTCTGTCCGGAGATGAGATGGGAAGGCAGAGAGGGTTAGGAGCTGGTTGAACGGACGTGGGGAATCAGGGGTGGAAAGGAGGAGTGTGCTGTTGCAGTATGGGGAGAACAATTAGAGTCACATAACTATGTATAAATTTTTCCGTGGGAGACTAACTTGAAATGTAAACTTCATTTAAACTACAACAATAAAAAAAAAAAAAAAAAAAGCGTGGTGTCTCTCCCAGTTCCCAGGTACCTGCAGGGAATTTCATTTCCTTGAAGCTCTTAATGGGTGGTGGGATACCATCTCCCTCCACCAGGATGTGGTACTTCTTCCGCACACGCTCATGCCGCTCTTCAGACATGCTCAGAACGTAACGGGGGGGCATCCAACTGTAGGTAGGTGGTAGAGGTCAAGAGAGGCCCAGGGCACAGATGCCCTTAGGGTGTTCCTGCCACTCTCAGACACACACCATCTCAAGTAAGGATAACTATACAGACTGAAAAGATATACCTGGTTTTGATCGGGTCGTCATATGTGATTCCCTTGGCCATCTCCTTCACTGACATCAAAGCTGAGGAGACAGACAGGGCTCAGGGGTGGCTCCTGCTTCCCAGAGGCCAGGCCCTCCTCACTGCACTGGTACAACCATACCTCGGCCTTCGGCCACACTCTCCAGAATTTTTTCTTCTTCCTTCAGCTGCTTCTCCTTAGCGGACTCTTTGCGGGCTGAGAAAAGAAGCATTTGTCAAAATGTACCAGCACCAGCCTCCCCCCCTCATCCCTAGACCCTGCTGCCCAGCCCACCTTCGGCCTTCTCTTTGAGGTGTTGGTGCTGGTCCAGGAGACTGACGTTGGACTGAGGGCCTAGCGGTATGTCGTCCTCATCTCCCCGCGGCTCGCTGCCGCTGTCCTGCTGCTCCTCCTCTGCAGCCCCCTTGCGCCTTCGCTGAAGCAGCTTCTGGAGCTAAGATTCCCCCAGCGTCCCTCAGAGTCACGCCCGAGACAAAGTGCAGGACCGGGTCCAGGGGCCCTGAGTCAGGATCCTGACTTTTGGGCTAGAGTCCCGGGCCTACAAGCGCCAAGCTGCCCTACCACTCAGATTAAGTCGCCAGTCCCTCGTTTGCCTGGGATCACCACTTGCGTATACTGACACTCCACTCCTCAGACCACGACTGCCCCCCACCGCAGACTCCCGGCCGTCCCCCGACCCTAGAGCGAACCCCTGGTCACGCCCTCTTTCCTCCTCCGACCCGGGTCTCTCACCAGCAGTTGCCTGCGCTGCCGTAGCGGCACATAAGGCACGTAGTCCTCGTCGTCCTCATCCTCCGCCTCGGAACGGCTTCCTCCGGCAGTACCCTCGTCGGTACGAGCCCGCTGAAGATACACTCGCGTCAGGCCCGCCTTCACTCCCGCTCCCCACCAGCGCTGACCCCAGCCTCGCACTCACCTTCCGCTCTGGTTCTGACTCCTCCATCCTTTGCTGCACGCATGCGCGCCACGGCAAAACCCCGCCTCACCTTTAAGTGAGACCCAATCAGATGTGAGGAAGTGGACGTCGGTGCCTAGCAACTACCTCTGAGTGCCGGATCGCGCAGAGGGACAAATTCCCTTGTAGGTAGCTCTCGTACGGGTGCGGCGTCAACGCCTAGCGTGTGACTTCCGCAACTGTTGCCATGGTTGAGGGAGAAAGCATCAGGCAAGGCATCGTAGGCCGCTGGAGAATTTGGAGCATTCGCTAAAGGCTCAAACCAAGTCCGGTTGAAGAGGAGGGATCTGAGTGGAGGCGGCCAATCCCGAGCCCAGGGCGGCCGGCCTGGTGTCCATCCTTGCCGGGGGCATGACGTCATCCAGGCTACGCCGCGGCCTCTCGTGGTCTGGGAGCCGCGGGGCAGGGCACGCTGGTGTCCCGCTCGTGTCGCCATCCCCAGTCCAGGGCCGCCGGGGCAGGGTGGAGCTTGTGGAATTAATGACCCAACGCCCACGGCCTCCCTGACTGCTGTACTCATCTGTGTGAGGCAATACTTAACGTTCAGAGCGGTAAGAGTTAAATAGAATGCTGATGACAGTGACTTTTAACTGTGAGGCTCTGTACATATGTAAACGATTATTAATTCTGAGGGCTGTAATAGAGCTCAGAGTGACTCACTGCCTGGGAAACGTGAGCAGCTTCGAGGAGGAGACACTGTCTGAACTTGGAAGTTCACGAACCTCGCCGTAGGGAGTGGAGGAGAGGAAGAGAGGCCTCCAGAGAAGGTGCAGCAGGAGTAAAGGGCTGGCGATGTGCAAGTACAGATTTCTCAGAAAACAAAGATCACAGCAGCTGGAGTGAGTGGGGTGTAGTCGGAGATAAGGCTGGAAAAGTAAATTGGGCCCACAGCAGGAAGGGGATTTTTAGAGGAATTCCTTCACTCATATATTTAATAAGAACCTACTGTGTGCTGGACATCCCGCACAATGCTGAAGCACATCAAAGATGAACAAGACACAAACCATGAAATTAAGGAGAACTATCATAACACAAAGTATCACTATAGTATCACCAAGGCAGGGCAAACCAATTCTCCAGGTATTCATAGCAAAAGTAGGCTCTCAGCTGGGACGTGCAGGATAAGCAGGAATGAAGGAAGGGTAATCTGGGAAGCAGGGACTTGAGGGTGCTGGGCCTAACTAGGGAGCTGAGGTTGTCCAGCAGGGGCCAGGCACGAAGGGCCCTGAATGCCACTCACACAAGGCTTTCTCTGTAGGTGAAGAGGCTGCTTCATCAGACTTGCAACTTCAGAATGAAACAGACTTTTAGGTAGCTGTGCCAGTGCAACAGCAGGGCAGGAGCCTGGTACAAGAGCTGAAAGGAGAGAGGGCCACAGCTAAAATGAGAGAAAGGTTTCACAAGGAAGTGTTCACACTTCCTTGAGGATTGGGAAAGGCCAGGGACCAGGGATTGTAAGCCTGTGGTTAATGCTCTGTTTCATGCAGGACTTTGGTTTGAACCCCTGCTGAGAATCTGCATTATTTTTTATTTTAATGTTCTATTCAACCCAGTATATCCAAAATATAATTTAAACATGTAGTCAATATTTTATTATTAATAGTTACATTCTTTTTTTAGGGATGTACTAAATCGTTGAAATCCATGTGTATTTTACACTTACAGCACATCTCAATTTGAACCAGTCACATTTCAAGTGCTCAGTAGCCACATGTGACCAGTGGCTGCCATATCGGACAGTACACGATAAGAGGAAGCTTTAATTATAATAATCATAATAAAAACAATCATCGTCATTGTTGTTTGCCATTGAATGGATTCTGACTCATAGTGACCCTACGGGACAGAGTAGCACTGCCCCATAGGTTTTTTTTGGCTGTAATCTTTTATTTTTTTAGGTGAAAGTTTACAACACAAATTAGTTTCTCATTCAGAGAACTTGCATTTCTAACAAGTTCCCAGGTGATGCTAATACTGCTGGTTAGGGACAAATTCTGAAAACCACTAGGAGAGCAGTGGATCTCAAAATTTATCATACATAAGAATCACCTGGAAATCTTGTTAAAACAGATTCAGATCCAGTATATCTGGGGATGGAAAGGCAAATTCTCAGCAGGGGTTCTAACTGGAACGAACTGGTTCAAAGCCCTGGCTTCATGTCTTTCAAAGAGGAAGCTGGCACTCACTGCCAGCCCCATAGTGCCCCCAGGTGGGGCTCACTGGGGGTGAAGGGGAAGAGGGAAAGGACGGAGGAAGTGGCTCCTGATCTGCTCACAACACTCCATAAAGGGCTCTTAGTGACTGTGTGGCCACTGCCCCCACAGGACACCTCCCACATAAGCTCAAGTTGAAGAGTTGGTTTTAGTAGAGAAAACTACACTGGGGACAAGTGTATGTGAGGCATTTTTAGCAAACCCATTATATTAAAAATCTGAATGGACAAACCAGATCAATTTGGGCAGGATGAGGTAGTTTACTTTACCGCAGGATTCATTATCCTCTCAACTCAAGCACTTAGGCTTGTGTCCCATTTCCATGAGGAAGTCAGATCTGATTTATAAACAATTTATCTCCGACTCCCTGACTTCGTTAATTCCACGTGAAGAACCTCAACAGCCCCGGCTGCAGGTACACAGGCCGTAAGGCCTTGGAAGGCCTTTCCCAGGTATCAAGTCCAACCCCTCTGACTCACCCATTTTGCAGAGGGGAAAACTGAGGCACAGAGTGGTGAAGGGACTACACCAAGTTCACAGACCAGAATCCTCCCCACAGGAGGAAAGGGCAGGGATGCTGGAGTCATATGGGCCTGTGTCCTAACCCTAGTGGGCCAGACTCAGCTCAGTCAAATCACTTTCCTTTCCTCATCTGTAAACTGGGGTCAAACAGTACCACTAAGATTGCTGCAAGGCTTGAGTGGAATTATGCCTAACTCCAGATGTGTAGACATGCTCAGAAGGGTTAGTGACTAATGGCAGATCCCATGCTTCTATGTACACCCCTCACTCCCCACTCAGACCAGCAAATCACCAAACACACTAACTCTGTGTCCAAATGTTGCTTTATCTTTCAGCATGAAAGATCTTCACAGTATCAAAAGTAAAGAATTGAAAAAACAAAAACAAAAAACCAAACACAGAGAGCAGTGTTGGGCCAGCAGTACCATCAGCCCCTGGCCCACAGGCCAGCCCGGTCCTAGGCTCTGAGTGTGGAGGCTGCGTAGCACCAGGAAGCGGCTTTGCGGAGGCCTGGAGAGACTCCAGCACAGTCCAGCATCCATTCAGCTTTTGGTTGGTCCAGGATGGCGGGGAGCAGGGAAGTCTTGGGCAGGTGGACACGGAATGTGGGGGGAGAAACCGTAGACCTTTAGCTGGCAGTCAGGGTTTCAGGACACCCTGAAGGAGCTTGACCTGGCAGGGGCTAAGAAAGAGAAAAGAGCATGACCTCCCAGTGGACGATGGTCCCAGCCTCCCCATGCCAGGACCCACTGAGGCAGGAGCAGCTGGCTGCTACTTTTGTTCCCTAGGTTACAAGAGGAATTGGAAACACTGAACAGGCTCCCTGGATCAGCTCCAGCAGAGGAGAAGGTTAAACACTGTTGGAGACGGAGCCTCAGTCCTGCGGTTCTGGAACATGCAGAGTATTGTCCTAGATCTCAAGGAATGGGGAACAATCTTGGAGAAGCCCAGGACACCCTGCTGCAGCTGATCCTTCCAGGCTGGGGTGGTTAAGACCCCAGCCTCTGGCATCTGCTCTTCCGTCAGCAGGTACTGGAGGAAGCTAGCTATGCACTGACTCCCACCTCAGGCTCCAAGTACACAGGCCTGGGGCGGGTCCTGATGCCGTGCCACTGCTGTGTTCTGATATACTCGGGGCTCCAATGCTGCCCAAGGAGGCTGGAGAATGTCAAAAGGGAGGACTTACGGGGTAGGGGGACCTCCTGCCTTCGAAAAGAGATCACCCAAGGTGGTAAAGGGGCAGCAGGAGGAATGGGAGAAGATGGCTGAGTTTCCAGATGACACTGGAACTGGGCTTGTGGGAGATGTGACCCTTTTTCTCCCCCTGGTTCCTGTGGGGTGGAGAAGAGAGGCAGGAGGGCACCTTGGCTCTGGAAGAAGCACCTGGGAGTAGGGACAGCTTGGTTTGGCTGAAGACCAGGGAGCTCAGCCCTTTCAGGGCAGAGAAGGGCTGAGGTGGAGTCTGAAGAAGACAGTCCTGACTCTGGGTGGCACATGGGTGGACCTCTTCCAAAGGCTGCCTTGTCCTCACCCTCTCTGGGGTCCCCCTGAGAGCTGAGGTCAGCTGTCAAGAGTGGGGGATCCTGATCCCAAAGAGGACTCAGCTGCTGGGATGAAGATCAGATAAGCCCAAAGAGGAGTTGCCTGGGCCTGGAAAGAGGAGGATGGGTGGGGACATCTGGGGGGAGTGGGGGGCACCCCAGCTTGCCACTACCTTAAGGGCAGCTGTGTGATTGCTAGCCAGAAAAGGTCTCTCCGCAGGCACACAGCGCAGGGTTGGGATATGGAATTGCACAGCTACTTGGCCCCAAGCCCAGCCTGGCACAAGGCCTGCTTGCATGCTTCAGCTCTGCGCTGGGATTCTCATCCCCTGCTTTCGTAAGTCTTCTGCTCCCATCTAGAACATCATCGGATACTTTGCTATTTCAGACTAAAGGACCCATGCAAGCAGCTGGCAGGGGAAGCTGGAGCCCAGTGAGGGCCAGGTCTCTTCTTCCAAGAGCCAGCTGGGCTCTCAATTTCCACATGGAATGGCTGTTTTGAGTGCCTCCAGCCTCTCGGACAAAATGACCTTCAAGCCTTGGTCTAGGCTCTCTGCCCCTCTCATTGCTTTCAGGGCTGGCCCCTTCCCTCACAGCTTCAGCTGGGAAGTATCCCAGTTGCCTGCAGCTAGAAGCCAGCCCTGGCAAGTGGGTGGGATTCAACTCGAAGGCCGGATCGTGTTGGGGTGGGGGCAGGCCCTATGGGCACACCGCTGCCTGGGCACTGTGGGAGGCAGCTGGGAAGGGAAGTACAGCCCTAGCAGGACCTCCCTGGGGGAAGGGCCCCTTCAGAAGCACAGGCAGGAGGAGCTCACACGAGGGCCTGGGTCAGGGAGGGGCTGTGGGAAAGCAGAGGCTGAGGGGTGAGTGGTCACGGTCACGGAAGAACAGTTTGGGCCTAGACCTTCAGAGACGATAGTCCGTATGCTGTTACTGTACAGGCAGAGTGGCCAGGGCTGCCAGCCCAAAGTCCAGCTCCCTGTGCCCCAGAGCACAAAATGGTCTGGCAGGAGGCACAAAAGATGGCAGAACATGGGGAGAGGGAGTGGCGTGCATACTTCGGATCTCTTTACCTCACTGAGCTGTGCTGGGAGTGGTTTTCTTGAGGCTAAAGTTGGTCCAGTTCACAGCAACTTTCTGACGTGTTTGTTTTGCAGAATCCAAACAGAATCTGTTGGGTTTGGAGAGACAGCAGAAGTGAAATCAGAGGTTCCCTCCCCTCCTTGTGGACCCCTCTTCTGTACCCGTGTCCTCTGGCCACTAAGGAAACCAGGTTGGCTTTGCACAACCTCTCTGGCACACAGGCATTGGTGTCCAGCAGGTGTGGGAGCTTTGCAGGCTGGGGGGTTTCCTGGACTGGGCCCAGGAGCCACTGCCCAGGAGCCCAGGGGACAATGTATGAAGAAATCAGAGGGTGTCTTGGGATATGGGCTCCCTCCTCATCATCTAGCTATACTGGGTTGTTTCCATCCACCAAGTACGCCATTTCCCTTCACCCTCCAACCTTTGTACTTGCTGTCCCCACTGTCACAAAGGCCCTTCCCTGTTTTACCTGGTCAACTCATTCTGAGTCTCCAGAAAACCCTGGTTTCTGCTTGGTTGTTACCTCCTCTGGGAAGGTGTCCCTGGTCTGCCCCTACCCCCAGCTTGGTTTGGAGTCCCTCTCCCAGCCCCATGACCGTGGCCCTCCAACAACACTCATCAGATTAAAGGATCTCTCTCCCCGTCCAGACTGTGTTTGATTTACCCATCCCCAGAGCTCAGCCCAGGCCCAGAGCAGAGGGAGTCAAGTGAACAGACAACGTGAAAAGAACTAGAAAAAGGCCATTGCTCCTGGGGCCTGACACACCTCCTCCCTTCATTCTCCATTCCTTCCTCAATACCAGTCCTGCCAAGTGACTCCCGGGGTTCCAGCAGACAGGCTGAGGGGACAGCCTTGCCCTCTCTACTGAGCTCTGGTAGTTGGCAGAGAAGGGAGGACTAAGAAAACAAGGCTTTCTGAGGCCTGAGGCACAAACGGGGGTCAAGTGTGGGCTGGACCTGAGTCCCAGGTGGGTGGGTGAGCAGCCACCTCCCACACCTACCTCTTGAAGTACTCCACTTCCCGGTCCGTCTCATCCATCTCCACCCCATCCATATCCTTGGGCAGGAACACATCGTCTAGGAAGACACAGCCAGGAGGGCTCAGTGCCTGTGGCCAGGCCTCTGGGGTCATGCTCTTGGAGCAGCGCTGCCCACACTTGAGGACTGCCCTCCACCCAATGACCTGGCTGGGGTGTGGGGTCAGCCACTCGGTTCCTGAGGCACTCACCCAAGGAGGAGGCCGACTTCTCCTGCTTGTTGCGACTCCGGCGGCTGCGGCCCTTGCCCTGTGGCAAGCTCTGTGGCCTTGCTGGGCCTGGGGGCTGCACAGACTCCTGCTCTGGGGGCCGAGACTTGGCCTCGCCTGACCAGTTTCGCCAGGAGCTGCCCTTCTCCTTCTCGGCTTTGGGGTTGCCAGCCCAGCCTGGTCCTGGTCGGCTTTCCCGGCTCCCCTCTCCAGCCTCAACACAGCTGCCCATTTTGGGAGGCTCTGGGGCTTTGCCTGGCAGCTTGGAGCCAGGGGTGTGGCCCTTGGCACTAGGAGCCTCCAGGGTGGCTGGGGGCCGGGGGCATGGGCTTGCCTCGCTCTTCTTGGCCTGACTGCCCTGTCTCTTGCCCTTCCGCGGCTTCCCACCTGAGGCCACAGGCTCAGGCAGCTCCTGCTTGCAACCGAGGACCTCCTTTGGGCTTGGGTCCTCAGAGCTGGGGTTGCCTGGCTTGGGTGTCTTGACCCAGATCACGCGGGACAGGTTGGGCACAGTGTTGAGCCTTCTCACTAGGCCGTTCTCTGGTACTATACCGGGAGGGGGGCCCCTCACCTCTGTCCATGGGTGGGGGCCTCTCATTTCTGCCCATGGTGGGGCCGGCTCAGCTGGAGCTTGTAACGTGTGGTTCTGGGGGGAGCCCAAAGTCAAAGGGGACAGGTCAAGGTTGATGTCAGGCCGTTGCTCTGAGGAGCCACTGAAGTTTGAGGGGGGCCAACTCTGGGGCTCAGGCTCAGCAGCTCCATCCTTCGCATAGCCATTGCTGTCCACGCTGAGCTCACACACACTGAAGCTAGCCCGGATGGAGTCCTTGACAGTGTTCTTGATCTCCTGCAGGCGGCTGCTCAGGAAGCTGTTGACCCGATCCAGCTCCCGGTCAGGCCACTCCAAGAGCCTCTCCCTGGCAGGCCTCGGCTCCCGGCTTCCAGAAACACTACGATGAGTCTGCTTCCGGGCTTCTACTGCCAACTGGGCCTTCTCCTTTTCCTACCAACACAAGAGGCAGTGTCAGCAGGGGCCGGACCGTAGCCAGGCAGAACGTGACACCCGACACATCAGCCTGGTGCCCCGCTTTGCCACTCACTAGCTGAGGCAGAGCCTCAAGCCCCTACCTGCTCGCCCACCCTGCAGGAGTGAGGAGGAAGTGCCCTCGGACAGCTCATGTCCTGGGGGCGGAGGTACAGTGACAGGTAGGGCTTTCCAGCGTGTTCATCCAGAGCCCCCGGCAGTCCTCTGGCCTAAGAAGGCTAGGAGTCAAAGGGATAGAACTCTGCCAAGGGGATCTTGCCTCCCAGGGCTGAGTGTGTGTGACTTTGAGCAGCTCACTCACTTGCTGGGTCTCAGTGGACTCATCTATAAAATGGGGACAATAATTCTGAAGACCAAAGGGGGTTTGCCTGTGAGGAAGATGGCTACTACAGAGGCATTCTGTAGGTGGAAGGGGAAAAAGTCATGATATCATAGGGGTCGTGTGAGAAGAAAGACGTAGGGGCATGAGGTTGTCAAAGGAGATGAGTCTGCTCTGGGTAGCCGGGCACGTGTGCCCCTCCTGATGCTGTGAGTGGGGGCTACCGAAGAGGGTGAGGTTCCCGTAGAAAGGCCACTCGCTGCACAGCTCACCCCAGGTCATCAAGGCCACACCTAAAGTGTGCTCCATGGCATACAATGGGCCCTCACTGCAAGCTGTAACAGCAGCCCTTTTGCCTAGGTGATGACAGGAGGCTGAGAGTCTAGACATGGCCAATTAGCTGACAGACCCAGATCTGGAGAGTCAAGATGAAAGTCTGTGGGCCTTGAGTCACCCCTCCCCACTTCCCAACCTCCAAGTGCCAGCAGGCCAATGAGGCCTCAGAGGGAGACATGACACAGATGACAGAGCCTGCGGGAGTTGGTGGCAGCGGTGCTCTGGGGGCTGGATGACTTCCAAATTACACATATGCCAGTTGATTTGGGAGTGGAGAAGGAAACAGGAAAAGGAAACTAGGAGAGAAAAGAGGGCGTGCCGCCACTTCAGAATCAACTTCAGCAAGGTGATTCTGTGCTCGGTGGGCACGCACTTAGTCTCTCGTGTTTTTTGAACTTTGGCTCCACAACTGACTAGCGGTGGGACCTTGGATAAATCACTTATTCTCTCTGAACCTTACCTTCCCCGTTTGTAAATTAGGGAGAAAGGTACCTATACCCAACAGGCTTGCTGGGGGTAACTAAAAGGGCACACAGAGCCCTCGTCCCTGTGTGTGGAGGCTGCCCCAGCACCGTGATGCGAGGGGAAGAGGGTGCACCAGTGATGTCCAGAGCTCCAGAGCCGTGGGGATGGACAAACAACCAGGGCCCTTCACCCCTCTCCTCCTCTTCAGAACAGTTTGCTTTTATTTGTTACAGACTGAGGTTCCATGTAAGATTTCATTTACAGAAAAGAGTTTTGTTGCTAAACCAAAGAGCCTGAAAAAAGGTGTAGAGGGAGCAATGTGGAACCACCCACAATCTGGCAGCAAGAGAAGGCACAGAAACATATTTTCTGCATTTAACCCTCACACTGCCCTTACTATCTCATTATCCTCAATTTACAGATGAGGACACTCGACTTTGGAAAGACTAAGGAATCAGCCCAAGGTTACACAGCTAGTTAAGTAGCAGAGTCAGGTCAATAATTCTGATCTGGTCTTCAGAAATTTCTATGGTTTTCAACTTTCTTTGACAATCGTTTGGTGACCGCAACTCTGTGAGGCACTGGGCTAGGCTCTGGGAATTCAGCTGTGAGTGAGACATGGTCTCTGCCTCGCTGACTTCATCTGCTGGGGAGACAGGCTGTGGAGGGGGGAGTGCTGAGAGAACAGGACTTTCTGAGGCCTGAGGCACAAACTGGGGCTCAAGTGTGGGCCGGACCTGGATTAGGAGTCCCTGCCTAATTCAGAGTGGCAGGGACAAGTGCTCCAAGGGAAGAAAGCACAGGGTGCTCTGGGAACCCAGGGGAGAGGCCCTTGTCCCAGACAGGTGACCAGGGAGTGCTTTCCAGAAGAGGCAGTCTCCACACTGAGCTGAAGAGTAAGGGAGTATCCTGGAGAAAGTGAGACCAGCACTTTCTAGACAGAAGGAACAGCAAGTGTAAAGGCCAGGAGATGGGAGCACAATACCTCTAAGGGAATGCAAACCACTCAGAGGTATGGCTAGAGCCCAGATTTATCTCTGTCGGTGGGTGGGCAGGAAGGCCAGAGGAGAGACTGAGAACGGAAGCTAGAAAGCTCAGCAGAGGCTGGATCATGAAGAGCCACACAGGCCACCAAGAGTCAGGACTTATGCTGGGCCGATGCTCAGCCACTGAAGGGTTTTAAAATACTGGCAGTAGGGTTGTGAGAAGTGGGCTGGTTTGAGCAACTTAGGAGGTAGCATGGACAGGACTTGTGACTGGTGGGGAGAGAGAACAAGTCAAGAAAACAACAAGCACAGCTGCTACATAAGCAGCCACCGTTCACTGAGTGCTCACCATGTGCTTGACATGCGGCCAATCCTTTTCAAGCATTATTCCATCTCATCCTCAAAACCACCTATGAGTTAGCTTCTCCTAGTATTCTCATTTTACAGATGAAGAAACTGAGACCTGGAGGTGAAGTGATTTGCCCAAGGTCATACAGCAAGGGTGGCCGAGCCGGGTTTCAAACTGACGTCTAACTCTAAGGCCCACTGCTCTCATCACCACGGCACACTCCTCCCCAGGCGGCACCCAGATTTCTAGTTTGGGCAACTGGGTGGATGGTAGTGCCCTTAACTAGACAGACAATGGGGAAGGGAGAGAGGCTTCTCTGGAGAAAGAGGACAGCTCGGCTTTGAATGTGCTGAGTTTGGGGTGCCCATGCGCTGCCCGTGAGCAGGTGCCCAGCAGCAGGAGATGTCAGTGCAGGAGGAAATAGGGTGAGTGCAGCAAATCAGGAGTCAGCATCATCTGGATGGCTTCTCTCTCTAGGGAGGTGTCCTCAAGAGGAAGGGCTAGGTAGTGGAAGAGGAGTCACAAAGGAGAGAGAGGTCAGAGAGGAGGGTGGAAACTCTTGATAACATAGTCTTCCCACTGCCCTTTCCTTGCCCCTGCTTGGCTAAAGATGAAACCTCCAAAGAAAACAATGTTTGAAAAAGAGAAGGAAAACAAAGTGTCAAATGTTGCTCAGTGGACAAATGGGATGGGAACAGGAGAGTATAATGTGGCTTTGGCAACAAAGGAGTTCTTGGTGACTCTGGAGGGGTATAGGTGGGAACAGCTTGCAGAGTGTTGACAAGAGAAGTGAAGACAGTGAATGCAGATTGCATTCTTCAAGAAATTTGGCTGTAATGAGAGGGAAGAGGCTATGGGGGTGAGAGAAAGAATGTAGGCTCAAGGAAGAGTTTGCTTTCAAAAAGAGACAAGAGTACTGGGATACACTGAAATGTCAATGAGAAACAGCCTAGAGGAGAGACTGGAGAAAGTGGTCCACCGTAGGACTGAGGACTGGAATGGCCTAAGGGAGGAACAGGGACAACTCTTCTACCATGACAAGAAGGAAGACAATATGCAGGTGGAGTGATAATATGTTGAGAGAATGCCTGTCCAATGGCTTTTTTTTTCTTGTTGAAGCAGGAAGTGAGGTTATTTGATGAAAAATAAGGTGGGGGTAGGGAAGGCCTGAAGGTTTGAGATGAATGGAAATCTGACAAAGGCACTGGAGGATGGAAGTGATGAGGAGAAAGAGGACTAGGGGACCACAAAGGCCTGCAGGCTCAGTGAGCAGAAGGCCACGTGGCTGGGGGCCCCAAAAGATCCGATGATGTGCCCTCCTCGAGGTACAGGAGCAGAAAAGGCAGGCTGCAGTCTGGCCCAGGGCTGTGGTTTTTCTGAGTGAGTGTAATGGAAGGGCAACAGGGCAAGGAATTGAGAGTGCTGTCAAGACAGTAATTAAAGGATGAGCCCAGGGACCTAGACTGATCTGGGAAAACACGAAAGAGGCAGTGACACTGTCTTCCATGAATGAAGAGGAGGGGCTGCGAGGCTTCAGGGGACAGAGGCAGGGGTGCAGCTTCAATGGAACAGGGTCAGTATGTGAAAGCCAGAGTCATGATCTTGCAGTGGTGTAAGAGATTATGAAAGACATTTAGCTTTATCCATCCCTTGAGGTGGGAGAGAATGAGCAGCCCCCACTGGACAGCTGCTGGTGGAAGCTGTGTTTTGGGGACAGATTTGTTAGGTCTGGGAGGTGGAGGGGCTTCAGGGAGGAGGCCAAGAGTAAACAAACAATGAGCACAGTCGCCTACCACATGATATCGCACCGCTTGTTTCTATGTCTGCACACCCCATGACTGTAGGTCTGTCTTGTTCCGAGTGGTTTCCTTGGCCTCGGGAACTAGGCCTGGTAGACAAGAGCTGTGCAGTGGGTTCCTGAACAAGCGTGCAGAGCGTGATGAATGGCAGACTGCAGAGATGTGCTGCAAGGTGCAGTGGGAGCACCATGGACGAAGTTACCTGAGGAAGTCTGCAAAGTGGGAAACACCTGAACTGAGCTTGGATGGAAAGTTTGTCAGGAAGAAGAGGAGGAGAAAGGAGACAGCATTACTGTAAGGGGAAAAGGACATTTGAGCACATTGCTGTAGGGAAAGCTCGCCAGTCTGGAACCGCTGAGTGTGCTCTCTGGGGCCCTAACTGAGCACCACTGCCTTACGAGCTGGCCAGGCCCGAGAGACCACTGAAGCCTACTGAAACAGTTGAGGCGGGCAACTTTGGGTGGGAGAAAGAAAGGGCAGACCATTTTCTGCAGGCAGTGGTGAGACCCCTTGGCTCCCTACTTCAGGCTGCAGGGAAAAGATCCTGGTAGTCCTCTGCACTGGAGATAAAGATGAAGAATCACTTCTGCTTTCCAGAGTACCAGGGCTGTCTGACCACCCAGAAACTAGAGCCAGCTGGTTGTCAACCCCAAATCTCTTCGGATGCTGGGCTCCCAAGGGTGGCACTGTGCAGATGCAGTTGGGGTACAGTCAGGTTAAGAGGTAACGAGGCAGCTAGGGACAAGCCACCAAGCCCTGGGGCTCATCTGACAGCAGAGCTGCCCGGAAATAGCTCACCAAGTCCTATCCTCAGCCCTCTGTGAGGAGAACTCAGCCCTGTGGACTCACTCACTCCCATGGCCTCAATTACATCTCTGTGCTCGAAACTCCCAGCCCTGCACCTCCATCTCCACTTGGGTGTCTCATGGGACCCTCCGAGTCAACACGCCCCAACAGAATTCACTATCATCTGCAAATCTCATCCTCACTCCGGGAAAGGCACCACCATCTTTCCAGTCACCCAAGCAAACACCTGGAGACACCCCTGACTCCTTCACCTCCCCCTTTCCTGCAGTTGGATCATTGAGGTCTGTCACTTCCTCTAAAAACCCATCTCTTCAGCTCCTGCCGCAGAGCTGGCCTTCATTCAAGCATCATCAATCATCTCTCCCCTGGGCCACCATTTCCTGCCTTGAATAGCACCCCCTCCGACCCACCTTCCATACTGCCACACAGTAATCCTAGAGTACAGATCCGACCAGGTGGATTCCTTGATTAAATCCTGCAGGTGACTTCCTCTCACCTGCAGAATTGAGCCCAAGCTCTCAGCAGGGCCGCAGAGGCCCTCCCTCGTCTTTACTATCGGTCCTGCCTTGCTTCAGTTTTAAGCTGAGGCCAGACCACGTTGCTGTGGAATGTGCTGTGCTGGCTGCCTAGAGGCCCCCTGGTGAGTCTGTACCACTCCCTGCCACTCAGCTCATGAGCCATTCTCTTGGTACAGCCACTTCCAGCATGCCCTGCAGGACTGACTAGGTCACCCTCTAGTGTGCTTGGCCAGCTTTGTGTTAGTCTCCCCGCTGGACTGAGCTCTTCCAGGTGAGAACTGCACTGTGTCACGCTTTGCTTCCAGTATTTGGAAAAGTATTTGCTAAAGGAGTAAGGGGTTGAGTGACTGAAGCAAGTCTTGGGCTGGGAGGGCTCCATAAGCAGCTTCAGAGGCCAGGACATGGTTTTCCTCCAGTCATGTGCCCCAGGCGCCCTGACCCTGATGCCTCCCAAACTCATTCAGACTTTCCCAGAGTAGTAAGCCATGCCAAGGCCCTTGGCAGCCAGCACCATTCATACCCCAGAAATCTTACGGGCTGGGGTGAGGGGTTCCTCAGGGAGGAGAGGCGGTAGAGCTGGGCTACCCCCCAAACCCACCTTCTTTTTCAGCTTGTGCCGGGCCCGCTTGGCGGCCCTGGCGCTGTTGGGGACTTTGGGCTCCGTGCTGTTGATGAATTCCAGCAGCTCATCCACATCTCGGTGGTCCACGGTGGGCTCCCCAGGGATCCCGCCCAGGGCTCCCCCCTTCACGGGCAGCTCCTCTTTCCGCCTGGTCAGCCTCGAGCGGAGCTTCTCCCGGATCTCGGTATAATTCCGACTCGTCGGGGCAGCGGGTGGCTGGGGGAGGGGGAGGTGCTGACATTACACCCTGGGCCTGGGAGCCCATCACACTCCCACCCACTGGCACCAGAGATGTGGTGAGAAGTGAGACAACTGCTCTCTCTACCATCAGCCACAGGGCCAAATGGTGTCTCCCTCAGCCAGGCTTGGAGCCAAGGCTGGTGCACGGGGTGCGGGGCGGGGAGGGGGGGCAGTACACGACAGCATGGGAGAACACTGATGGGGAGCTAGGAGGCCAGGTTTGAGCCTGGCTTCCCCACTTGGAGGCTGTATGACCTTGGGCGAGTCACTCAGTCTTTGTGAGACTCAGTTTTGTCATCTTTAAAATGAGGACAGTAGTTCCTAGCTCAAAGGTGACTGGTACTTTAATGACTTTCATTTCTTCTCTCCTCAACTGCTCTCCCCTAACCAGCAGCCCTCTCCTCTTCACCTTATGAGGCTCCTGCACTCTTCCTCCCCCTGTCCAGAGGGCATGCGCTCTGATCTGAGCCTCCTGGCTGGTGCGATCTGGGCCCACGGCCTTCCCCTCGGCTGGCTGTCACACTGGGGACTGAGAGCCTTTGCTTCCACTCTGCCTTCATCACTCACAAGTGCTCATTTCTCTGATTACACACATATACAGACTCATCAGAATCATAGCTTTCTCTCTGCCATTTCCTTTCCTTTTGCCTAAGGAAAAAAAGCCAATCTTAAGAGAAACCATGAAAAGAGCAAAGGTAGCAAAATTTAAAAAATCCCTACCTCACAAACCTGATGTGAGAATCACACGAGCGGACGCAAGTGAAAGGACTTACATGGTCCCAGCATAGTTGTTATAAAAAGAACAGTAATGTTCTCCCGTGAGTCACAGGGGACTCTGGGGAGAGCAGAGGGCTCCTCTGGCTCACTTCGCTGGCCCCCAGCCCTCTCTGGTCTGGGCAGGCTCACTCACCGCATTGTGGCCGAAGAACTCACAGTAGCAGCAGTCACAGAACTTTCCATCTCTCTGGTGGGTGGAGGACGAGGTGCAGGAGCTGCGCTCCGAGCTGCTATCCTCTTCCTCGCCCAGCCCTTCATCTGCCTCACAGGGCTGGGGTAGCTGGCATGCCAGGCCACTGTGTGTAAACTTGTGCCCCTTGTACCCGGAGTCCCTGCTGATGGGGCAGAAAGACAGGCCCCAAAGTGAGGGAGGGCAACTTGGAAGCAGTCCATAACAGGAGCCCAGAAAAGCATCTCAACCCCTATTCACCTCTCCAGCTACCCTTCACCTGCCTCCTTCCACCAAGGTCTGAGGCAGTCAAACTACATTACCACCTCTTGCAAGGACAGTGTGAACACCCCTCACTGTCCCTCAGGGCCCATCCCAAATGTCGCTATCTGGAAAGGTTTCCCACACCTTTTCTGCCACAACCACCAGTGCACACTCTTCTCAGGAGTCTCTCGGCATCATGCACAGTTCTCTCTATCCTACCATTTATGCTTATTGTAATGGTCTGTTTGCCCACTGGTCTCTCAAACCACAGTGTTCCCCAAAGGCAGGGACTATGCCACTTTTATTTGTGGGTCCTCAGTGCACACATAGCTTAACAACCTTGAACACCGCAGGTGCTCAGTAAGTAAGTATCTGAAAATAATTAGTGGGCTGATGGCTCCCTTGGAACATCCAAAGGTGGTAAGTGGGCCCAGTTTTCTTTCACTTTCTAAGGTCCTTATGACCCAAGTCTGGTACTCTGCACCAGTAGGCTGAGCTGCCTTACCCACAGAGCATTAAGTTCAGGAAAAGCTAACGTGTCTTCTGGTCCACAGCATATTATTTCTAACCAACCCCTAACTCCTGCAAAATGGCATTATTAGCCCCATATTGCAGCAGAGGAAATGGAGGCTCAGAGTGCTTAACTGCTTTGCCTAAGGGGCCAACACTCAGGCTCTGTCTGCAAAGCTCATGCTCTCTTCATTGCATTGTACTGCCATTAGATTTCAGGAGGTACTGGGAGTATCTTGTAGTATAGAACATTCTCCCAGGGTAAGAACGAGACATCAGCATGAAAGGTCTCAGAACTGGAGAGCCCAGAAGAACCAGAGTCCTAGGTTGGCCTATCAGATGTTCCAGTGCTGCAGGGGCTAGTCCCAATGCTAAGGCTAAGGCTCAGGTGACAGGGAGCCGAGAATGAAGATGGAGACCAAGGAGCAGTGTGGCTGCTCTGCTCCTGTGGCAGTCCAACTAGTAACCCCTCTCTGCTGGTAGAAAGAGCAGGAAGCACATGGCAAGTGTTAAAAAAAAGGAGGGGAGAGAGGATCATTATTAGTGGTACTTGTAGAAGTTTAACCAAATCTACCATCTTTCATCTATTACATTAGCAAAATAATTTTTAGAAAAATTAAAATACCCAGTGCTCCTGAGACTATTGAGAAACCAGCACTCTTACTATTGGTGATCACATCAATTTGGAGAGCCCTTTGGAAAGCAATTTTCAATGCATACTAAGAACCTGCTTCCAAAAGACAAAAACTAACAAAACAAAACATGCTTTAACTGAGAATGTTTTTTCCTGTTGAGGAATCTATTCCAAGGAGAAAAATCCAGGAACAGGGAGGAAACTTAGGCACAGAAATCTTTAGGGACGTTATTAATAATGTTAAAGTGTGGGAATGACAAATGCTGAGCAACTGGAGAACGGTTAACTGAACTATGGTCAATATTCTCCAGCCTTTACAGCTGAGGGCTAGGACGACCACACAGGGCCATAAAAGTGCTTATGATGTAACACTAAGTGAAAAACCAGAGAATGTGAAACTGCACAGACACCATTGGTACCGGGTACGAACAACACACACCAAAACACATTGCTCAGAGGGGTTGCATTAAGGGAGTAGAAAAATATAAATGCAAAATAAACAGATCTGATTTATAATACAAAAACATACACCTATCTAAAGAATTCTACCTTTCCAATATGTATTAATATAACCTTTCTCAGTAATTAAGAGTTAGTTCACTTAGAGTTACTTCTAGGAACCCACCTTAAGGACATCATTCCCGATTCAAATGAAGATTTAGGCACAAGAATGCTTTCGCAGCTTTATTTACTTATAAGAAACTGGAAATACCTGTATATCCAGGAATAGGGGAATGATAAAACATGCTAGAGCTACATAATAAAACATCACGTGGCCACTGAAAAGTTTTTTGAAGAATTTTAACTGGGGAAATGCTGTGGGTTAATGAGCTTGGCTGCTATCTGAAGTTTTCTGTTTGAGTCTACCAGAGGCACCCTGGAAGAAAGGATGGTGATCTACTTCTGAAAAAAACTAGCCATTGACAGTTCTACTCTCACACACCAGGGTTGCCAGAAGTTGAAACTGACTTGATGGCAACTGGCTGGTTGGCTATGATGTCATGTTAAAAAAATAACTACTCCAAAATGCATATAGAATATAGATCTAATTATGTCATTTATATAAAAAACATAATGAAAATATACCACTCTGTTAGAAGTTTATCTTTGGGTTGTGGGGACATTTTTTTTCTTTATACATTTCTGAATTATTCCAAGGTTTTTTTTTTTTTAAATAATAAACATATTTTTTTCATAACTAGAAAAACAATAAATACAGTGTACCCTTTCATTTCCACCCCAAAGGCACCCTTACAAAGTTTTCCAAAACTCTGAGCTCAGGTCAGCCAGGGAGTCTGCCCTTCACTTACCTATGAGTGCTGGGGAGTTGCTGAGAACTTGGTGGTGGGAGGAGAGGCCCGCTGCAGTGCCCGCTGCAGTGCCCACTGCAGTGCCCACTACAGGGGTGGCCGCACCCCGGGAATGCTGGAGGCATCTTTAGGAGCGGCATGCTGGTAGAGGGCAGGTGGGGGCTCTGACATGCCCCTGGGGTATGGGGGGCAGCAGCAGTGGCGACAGGGCACTCGGAAGCTTGGGCAGGGAAAGGCGCTGCCGGGGTAGTGGGCAGCAGGTGGGGGTGGGGGGGTGAGCCAAAGGATCCAGGGTGAGATGGGATCAGAGACGCTGGCTGGGGGTGGTGGCCAGTGGGGCTGTTAGGAGGGACAGTGAGGTCTGAGTGCCGGTGGTGCTCCGAGATGGGGAAAGTCTCACCTGTGGGCAGATGGGGAGGAAGGTGTCAGTGTGGGCGCCCAGCCCAGAGGAAGGAAAACCTAAAGGCTCACTGCCACAGCACCCTCCTTGCTGTGACCAGAGAAGCCCTCTGTTCTGGGCACAGCCTCTCCATGCTGCAGACCCTGGAGCGCTCTGTAGTGCCTTGGGCGGGGAGGAATCTTTGCAGGCGGCAGCTAGGTGAGACAGGCTTGAGGAGCTCAGGCCTGAGGGAGACTGCACTGGGAACGCTGGGCCACTGACGGCAACGCACCTCTGCTGCGGCATGAACAGGGAATATGTGTTCTGTCCCTCAGGGCCTCTCCAGGACCTGCTTGTCCCTGGGCATCCCCCAGGCCCAGGGCAGAATCTACAGAAGCCAGTGGAGCTGCAGGCCAAGCTTTTGCCTCTGGGCATGAGGGCTGATGCAGCCAGGGTCTGCCAGACACCCAGGTGGCCCCGGATTTCAGTGAAGTTGGAAAAGGCTGTAATGACTCTCTCTGGCTTACGCACCAAAATAAACTGGAACAGGTACTGCCCAACTCTCCCAAGATCTGCGGACAGCACCGCTTTGCAGAACTCAGCCTCTCCATGTAGAAGTATGACAGTAAATCCTATTTACATAGTAAATCAATAACCCAAGAGTTTTTTTTCTGGGTCTCTAAGGGCTATCTCAGAGTCCAAAGAAGGTTTATATAGCTGCTAAACTGTCTAATAGTCATGGAAGTCTCTTTTGGATGGAAATGCAGGGCTTTTATATTCATTTTTCTTTGGAGAAAATGAGGCCTCTACGGTGCTACAGCCAGAATGCTCATTAGAAGTGAGGATGGCAGACTTCGCCTCACAGACTTTGGACATGCTATCAGGAGGGCTCCATCTCTGGAGAAGGACATCATGCTTCGTAGAGTAGAGGGTCAGTGAAAAAGAGGAAGACCCTCAATGAGATGGATTGACACCCTGGCTACAATGCTGGGCTCAAGTACAATTATGAGGATGGTAAAGGACAGGGCAGCGTTTCATTCTGTTGTACATAAGGTCAGTGTGAGTCGGAACCGACTCAATGGCACCTAACAACAGGAACAAGGTGCTACACGGGTCAGGGGTTGGTGATCTAAGCCCTAATTCCCTAAGGGCCCTTCCAGACTCCACTTTCTGTTCAGACTATGCTCACCAGGTCCCCTCCTGGATCTAATGATGAACAGCTGTGAGAGCCAATGACAGCTCTGAGGGCAAACTGTTTTCTATTAGCAATATTTTTCGAATGCCAGAGTCCTGGGGATAGGAGTTCCACAGAGACGGTCAAGTTCTAGGCCCACCCCCCCCCTTCAATCAGAAAAGCCCCATTTTTACTTGTTTTAATGACTGATACTCTGATTTGTTTGGAAACCACAGCTCTCTGCATTTATGGGTTCCCCAGACCTATCTGAGAGCAATAAAACCCCTTCCTCACAAATTCTAGGGCAGTTAAAGGCCTGGCTCTCTCGAGCTTAGAAACTCACCAGGTATGGCAGGAGGACTCCCGAGAGAGCTGCCTGGCATGGCCCCACTGGAGTGTGGAGAGTTCCAGAGGCCCGAGAGCTTATGTGCTGACAGGAATGAGCTGGGATCCCAGTCGCCTGAGTTCCCGTGGCAGGACGAGGACGAGGACGAGGATGATGAAGAAGAGGACGAAGAAGAATGAGAGTCACCCCCACAAGACTGTGATTTGCAGGATGCGTGTGACAAGGAGATCTGGAGAAGGGGGAAGAAAAAGGCTCAAGGTAAAACAGTAAATATCAGAGTTGGCCCTGTGCTGCCTAAGCATACCCAGGGGGAGACACTCCTTCCCCAGGCTCCTGAGCCAGGGCAAAGCGCAATGACTGGTCTCTCAAGTGCAAGGGGAAATGCTGGTCAGGGCTTTGCTGGGCGGAGAATGAGGTGCTCCCAGTTAAGTGAAGTGTGTGAGTATCGGTGAGAGAGACTCTGGCAGGGGTAGAGACTGCCTGTGAACAAAGGTGGGCCTTTGGGGAGTAGTGAGAGCTGGCCACGGAAGGGTAGAAGAAGCGGGTCTTTAGGTTAGGAATTCGGAAGCTGAACTGACTCTGGATAAAGAGGGTCTGGAGGAGAATGAGAAACAAGGAAAGTCTGGCTAGCATAATTTATGAGCTGGTCAACTTAGATGGCTCCCAGTTATCTTGGAGGCCTTCTAACTGAGGCACATTCAGACCCTCAAACCAACCCTTGCCTTCCATGTCAGAATGATTGGCTTTCAAGCTGCCAGAGCTGAAGGCAGCATGTCAGTGGCGAAGGATTGTGCAGACTGTCCTGAGGGGCCGCCTGAAGCCTTTTTCTTCTTCCCTTAAATCTGAACCCAAGCCACTAACGTGTCAATGCAACCCAGCAGCCTCTAGCGCCCGAGGATTTGGGGCTGCCCAAGTGGAGTCACTTGAGGCTAGGGCAGGGATGGCCTGGCTTCTTTGGGGAGGCAGCCCTCCTGCATTCAGGGACCCCCCCTCTCAGCAGTTACCTACCGCGACTGCGTGTTCTCGACCTGTCTGCCTTTCATCTTCCTCCATGCTCTTTCGGCAACTCTGGCAAACCCACAGAGGCATCTCGCCTAGGAGGTTCTTGACGAGCTTTGGCATGAAGTCTGGGGGCAGCTTCTCACCCTGCAACACCAGTCCATTTTGAGAAGGGCCTTCTTCCCAGCCTTTGCGTTCCCGGTGACACAGTAGGCAGCAAGTCTGCACAGACTGGCTGAAGGTGGGGGGAACCTGTCCAATAGACAGAAACAGGGTTTCCCAGGAGGGGAAAGGCTGTACTTAGAAATAATATTAATGATATTAATAATCTTATGTATTACATGCCAGGCACTGTTAGGCACTTCATATACATAATTTTAGTCCTTGTAACAGCTCTGCAAACTAAGTGGTATTATTCCCATTTTTTTAAGATGAAGAAACAGATTTCAAGAAGTTAAATAAGTTGCCCAAGGTTATAGAGTGGGTGAGCTAGATTTGAACTCCTGTCAGTCTGACTCCCAAGGCCATGCTCAAATGCCTAGAAATCCATGATGCCCCCAAATCTTGAAGGTCAAAGAGAAGATGGTCCCTTCCTCTCTGGCACGTCTGGAAGGGGCCACAATTCTCCAGATCAATCCTCACTGGGAAGGAAAGAAAGCTTTCAGTCAATGGGAGAGGTTGGGAGCCCGTGTGGGTTTCTGGAAGAGTTGCATAATTCTACTAGGATCACAGCAGCATTTGAGGGGGAGAGGGAAGGGAAAAGCGAAGGGAAGGCACATCCTGGTGCTTCGGAAAGGCAGTGAGTATGGTGAAAAGAACTTGGGCTTTGGGGTCAGACAGACATGCATTCTAATCCCTGCTTGACAATGTATTAGCTAGGTGACCTTGAGCAAGTTATTTAACTTCCCTGAGCTCCAATTTCCTACCTACCTTGCAGAGTTGTTGTGAGGATCAGCGCATAAGCAGGTAAGTGCCTAGCCCTACTCATGCTCATACCACAGGCCAATAAGCAGTATTATTTGGGCTTTTTTTTTTTTTCCTTCTAGGACAAATTTGACCAAGTACAACAAGTCAGTAGGTTTTCTTTCACATTGAGGGGTGGTGACTGGTAGACTGATCCCATTTAATGGCCCCAATTAATGGCCTCCCTAGATTCTGTAACTCTGCAGTCCCCTCCCACTCTGATGCTAGGCTTGGCCAGGGCATTTTCTTTGGCCAATGTAATGTTAGCAAATGTAGGATGTTAGCAAAAGCTTAAAGTGCATGCACTGCTACTCGCTTTCTTGCATGACTGGACTTGCTCGCTCTGGCACCTCTGCCATGACATGAGAGCATGACCAGACTAGCTGCTGCAGGGAGGTGAGAGACAAGGGGAGAACATGGAGTCTTCCAGCTGAGACCATCCTATACCAACCAGCTCCCAGTTGATCTACCAGCTGATCAGAGATACAGAGTGAGCCCAGCTGAGATCAGCCAAGCCCAGCCAAACCACACTCTTGAGAAATAACAAATGGTGTCATTCTAAGCCACTAAGTTTTGGGGTGGTTTGTTATGCAGCAATAGTTTACTGATATACCTTCCAAACTTAGCCACCACTAGGTAATAGGTGTTTGCAAAGGCCTAAGCAAAGCAATAAAGGGTATTACCCTTATCCTACCAATAAAACCAATGCCATCTTCTTTCTTGCATAAAATCACCTTCTCAAAATGAGTTGGCATCAGGGCCTGTAATGTTACACTTACACTGACCTGGGTCCCTGCTTTCTTGAAAAAGAAAGTTCCTTTTTCCAAAGAGTGGTACCAAGAGCATAATGAAACATTTGTGGAAGTATGAGGAGTTTGGGAAAGAGTTACTAGAGAGAGAGGATTTTACATGTAGAACTCATGTGAGATACTGCCTAGACAGTCTCTACCAAAAGAACATTTCAGTGAGCAAGGCAGGTGCCTAATGGCTACTGCAAAAAGAGATAGCCCTCCAGAACCGATCACTGGTAAGTACCCCTTGGAAAGGGATGAAAGGTTGATTTAGAAGCATGGTGTTCAGGGAAGTTAAGGCCAAGGAGGTCTTTTTAGAACTAGACCCAGGAAACTTTCCACTGCTACAAGGAGCCACAGTCACTCCAGATGGAGAAGGTGAGGCTCAAGCCCCTTTCCCTGTAAATGGTGCTGACCATATTCTTAAGGCAAACACCAGGACATGTATTTTTACTACAACAGAGTTTACTTTCATTTGGGTGTTAGGTTCTAATGTCATTACATAAGATGAAAATCTTGTATAAGTAAAATTATTCTTGAAATTCTTTATACGGCCTGTAAAGTACAATATAAGCAGTTTTGTAGGTGCAATGAAGAATTCAATGTATAAATGTATATAGCAATGTACAATAAGTTTTCTGTTTGTTTTAAATATAAAATTCTAGTAAGTTAAAAGTGTGATGAATGTTTCTGTACTTAGTGCCAAAGTATTGTGGGAGGCGCTGGAGTCCAGTGGGAACACTGGCTTTGGCATTAAACCTGGGCTTCCATCACACACCAGCTGTATGGTGCTGGGTAAGTTCTACTTACCCTCTCTGTTTCCTTATCTGTAAAATAAGATTAAGTCCTAACTTGTGGGGTTGGCTGTGAGAAATAAATGTTATACAACACCCAGCCCAGTGCTGGGCAGATAATAATTTGTTTAATAAATGGTACTAATTATTAACATGATAGGAGCAATGGGAAACAATATAAAATTCAGGACTAGGGATGAAAATATAGAATATACGGTCTTTGCATCTCTCACATGCCATGAACCTAAGGTGACTTGTTAGACATCTTAATCTCTGTCTCCAACTCCATGAGGTCATTCCTTAAGTGCTCCAAATACTCTCTGTACCCTCCTACCTCAGGGCTTTGCTAAAGAGGATCCTCTGCTTAAAACTTCCTTCCTCCCCATCTTTACTAATAAGTAGCTGGACAGGGCTTAAAAGCTCAGCTTAAATCCAGCCTCCTCTAAGCTTTTCTATAGAGTTCCTCTTTTATGTCATCTCTCCTATCCCATATTCCCATAGCTCATATTGCCTTGGTTATAGTATTTGTGCCTTGCATATAATTTATTTACCTGTATCTTCTGTCTTGTATACTAAAGCAGGCTCCTAGAAGGTAGGCAACAAGTCTGATTCTTGTCTGGATCCCTCACGGTACAGGAAAGGGCCTGGCACAGGCCATAGGCCCAGCTGGGCACACATCAGCTCAATCAGGTTTGTAACGTGTCCCCATGGCAGTACAGCTGGCAGGCAGCTTGTGAGGCATGGCTTGAAATGACTGCTTTCTACTGAGAAGGGGCATCTCCCCATACTAAACTTACACCCAAACAGTTCCAAACTCAAGAGTGGAAGACTGCATTCTTCAGGGATTACAGTGAGATGCCCTCAGTTCGTGGAAATAATGGGACTCTCCCTAGAACAAAACTGGTACACATAATAAAGGAGATTAGCCATCAATGGAAGTGACTTTACTGGACAGGCTGTCTCCCCAGTTATAAGAAGAAACACAGGGCCTGGGAAGCTAATGAAGCTCTAACTGAAGAAAGGCTGGAGCCTGGTGGTACGGTGGTTAAGAGCTCAGCTGCTAACCAAAAGGTGGGCAGTTCAAATCCACAGCCGCTCCCTGGAAACCTTATAGGGCAGTTATACTCTGTCCTACAGGGTTGCTATGAGTCAGAATCGACTGGACAGCAACAAGTTTTTTTTAGAAGTAAGGCTGATACCATCTACACTACATAAGGTTGCCCAGAAGATTAACTGACATCACAGGAGCAAAGCACTTAGCTTGAGGGACCCATGCAGTAGATAATCTATTATCTAGGCCCTTGGCCATTCTGTTCTTAGTAAGTCTACAATGGAAACTGGTTTATCCACTGTCCTCTCTGAGTTTGGTATACCTGAGTCCCTTCTAGGGCCAGGCAGTTCTGGAGGCCACCCCCAAGGCCCTGGTGTCTGCCCCTGGATATAATCGCGGTGAGTCCAGTGGACTTTTCTCTCTCACTCAATCACCTCTGTGCTAATTGTCAGAGGGTGGTGGAAATCCCAAGCCCTAGAGATACTACATTCAGTCAGTAATACCACTGTTACTTCAGATTTTGCTTTGGCAGAGAAAAGCTCTCAGTTCAAGATTCCCTTTGGCTGCAATCTCCTGTCATTCCCCAAATTTCTGGCAATCATGACCCCTTAAACCCCAAAGAGCCAGTCAGTTCAGGCTTTCGATTAGCTGTTCTCAAGCTGTAGTCTTAGCAGCTGGTATAGTAGTTCCACAGAGAGAACATGTTCAGTAAATGTTTACTGAATGAATGAAACAGCTAACCATTTTTCTTCATCATGAAGGCTGATGAAACTTCTTCTCAAACCCAGAAGCCCTGGGTAACAACTAACTGTTCCTTCTCACTTCAGCTTAAGTTTTAGACCCCCTCTGGATATAGGTCTACCTGTAAGAAGAAGATTAGGAAAGAGGAAGGAAAGGATACAGGGCTCCTCTTGATTTTGGATCTGCTCAAAAAAGTTCCAAGATAATTCTACTTCAATCTCTCAGGATACTCTAAGCAAAACCAGAATCTCTGGACAGTTTGGGGTTACTCGCACAGGGGACTCATGCTGCATCTCCCACATGGCCGGAGCAGCCAAGAAGCCAGGGGAACTCTAGTCTGTGGCCACTCTGGGGCCCAGGGTGCTGGCAATTGCAGCCATTAAAACTTCTCCTTTACCTGACCAGGCCCAAGACTTTTCTGGCCTGATAAGCATGAACTTATTAGGGCATTCTAGTTTTTCCTGGATAAAAAGAGATAAAATCAAAGGAAGGGGGAAGTTGACCATGTAATCACTTTACTTCCTTGTTCACGCACTAAAGTTTGGCTTCTGGTTGGGAAAAAGCTGAAGTAGTAGGAGTTCTTTGGAGCCAGCATATCTTGGCATACTCCTGAAACACTTTGCTGCATTATTTTATTTTCATGCCTGTCTCCTCTGCTAGATTCAAAGGCAGGAACTATGGCTTATTCAACTGCTTTCTTTAGCACAGTGGACCCATGCTAGCTCTAGTGATACACCATGCTTTATAAGCGTTTACCGACTGACTGCTTCTGTGAAGATACAAATGGAAGAACAGAGCACCCACAGTCTCCCAGAGCCTCAGGTGGTAGAGCTAAACATCAGGAAGGAACAGAATGAGGTGCAGTTGACTTACCACAGACCTTAGAACTATCTGCTCTCAATTCAGATCACAGGAGTAGAGGCTTTTATGTATATTTGGTACAAAGGAATAAGTAGTGAGATACAATGCACAACGGAAAAGGAATAGGCTTACTTGGGTTTAAATCTGGGCTCTGGGGCCAGAGCTACTGTGAATAGGTATGCAGTGTGCCTGGCCAAGGGGTCAAGTGGGGGCTGAAACCCCAGCCCTGTTCTGCTCAGGAAGCCTGTAAGCCTGCCACATTGCCAGGAGGAAGGGATGCTACTTCTTTTTTAAAACAACTACAAAACCAAAGGCAGCTTGGCCACAAGCCAGGTTTGCTTTGGTACAAAGAAGTAGTCTTTTTAAAATTCAATGACATAGAAGTGCTGTCTGGGACTTAGTCATGGTGATACTGAAGAAGTTAATTTTAAAATTTTAAAATGGTCAATAACATCTACTGGGCAGGGCTCTTATGAGGATTATAGATAAATAATATAAAACAGTAGGTCTCAAACTTCGGTCCATGGGCCCCGAGGTCAAAACTATTTTTATAATATGAAGCTGTTATGTACCTTTTTCACTATGTTGATACTTATACTAATGGTGCAAAAAAAAAAAAAGAAAAAGGGTAAAATTCTGGTGCCTTAACACAGATCAAGGCAGTGGCACTGAACCACTGGTAGTCATTGTAGTCCTCACCACCATGCACCATGGTTAAAAAGAAGAAAGAAGGAAAAGTGCCGGTTTCACTTAAGAATGTCCTTGACAAAGAAGTAAAAATTATTAATTTTATCAAATGTTGCCTCTACAGTCTACGTTTTAAATATCCTGTGTGATAAAATGGGAAGCAAGCATAAAGCACTTTTGCAGCACACCAGCGTATGGTGGTGTCTTGCAGAAAAGCACATGTGGGACAGTCGTGAGCTGAATTAGCCACTTTTTCCACAGAACACTATTTTTACTTGAAAGAATGATTGAAACTATGGTTATTCAGACTTAGGTATTTGGGAGAGGAGACATTTTCTCAAAAATGAAAAAATGAACCTGTTCCTTCAAGAAAAACAAGTGAAAGTATTTGTGTCCAGTGATAAAATTCAATCTTTCAAGTGAAAGAATTTTTGAAAACTTGTATCCACCAACATGAGCTTGACAGCTTCCCAATGCTTAAAGACCTTTCTGATGAAATTGAGAGTGATGATAACAAATGTTATCTTTGGATATCGGAAAATAAAACGGGACATTTGGAAGATTTGTATAACTCAGTGAACCTGTTTTCCAAATGATAAAGTATGTTACAAAATCACGAGTGAGCAAAAGATCCATTCCAAGTGCAAGACAGACCAATGGGTTTTCATGTAACAAGAATATAAAAAGTTCACCAATATGGTTTCAGATTCCATATTGCAAAGAATAGCTACAATCATCTGGAAAGACTATTAAAATACTCCTCCCTGTTCCATTTGTATATCTGTATGAGGCTGGATTTTCTTTTCATATACTTCAACCAAAACAACATCTTGCAATAGATTGAATGCAGAAGCATATAAGTATCCAGTTTTATTCTATAAAGTCAGACAAAAAGAAATTTGCAAAAATAAAAACAAGATCATTCTTCTCACTGATTTTTTGAAAATAATTATTTTTCATAAAAATGCTATTTATGTTAACATGTGATAGGTGTAGCACTATTACGAATTAGTAACTAAATATTTTTTAAAATTCTCAATTTTAATACTTAATTTGGTAAATATCGATAGATATAATCAGCATAAACAAAAGCTCTTTGGGGTGCTGAATACTTTTCAGGAATGTAAAAGGATCTTGAGACCAGACACTTTTAGAACTGCTGACATAAAGCACCTAATAGCACCGGTCACACAGTAGGTGCTTGGTAAGTGATAGTGATTAGTAACAACGATACAGTTCATGGCATATCTGGATAGTTCTCTGGTGGCTTCACTCAATTTTCCACCTCAGCCTTTTTGTCCAATTTGGGAATTGTGGGGAAGGGCCCGGGTTGCAGACCAGGAAGTTATCAAGGACTGCTCTGGAGCTAGATCTAATTTCCAGCCCTAAACCTGCTCTCATGGCTCCCGTGGATTCTTTTCAGTCCCAAGAGTTCGTGTCTGTTTGTACAGGGTTTCCCCAAGACACATGCTGTAACTAGCCAGCTGCCCTGCAATAAGTTCCAAATTCTATTCTGAAATGGCTCATTAGAGCCCTCTACTCTCAAGGCACCCATTTCCTCCCTGTCACCAAGGCAGGCTGAAGACAGCAATAGCAGCTGAAGTTCCTCCCAGAAGCAGGGAAAATGATTAATCCCCAGCCCAGAAAAACTCATCACCCCAGTCACCCTACTCGTTCTTCCATTCACCCATTCATTCCACAAACATTCTCAGAGCACCTACCTGGTGCCAACCATTGTGCTAGGTGCAGAGGAAACCTCAAACAATATAGAGTTCCCACTTTAAGAACACATAAACCAGGCAAGTTCATGCATGGGGTTATCAATGCTCCCAAACTCCCAGGACGCCTCATAGTTATTTTGGAGAATTAAGCAGGGAATAAACAAACTAAAAACAAACAACTAGGGCACTGGGCTTCCCTACTTAACATAAGCTTAAGCTGTGCCTTGTCCCGAGTTCTCCCACACCTAGCTAGTTTGTCCATCTCCTGCCTTTAACTCCTCCTTGCTACTTTGTCCCTCTTTAATCCCCAGTCTCCCCCTATCACCAGCACATGGGGCAGGCCCCCTGGCTGAGCACTGCTAATGATTAGTTTGTAATGAATTCACTACCACGGTACCTTCTGCCCCTGGCATTCATGACTTGGCCCCAGCTGACCTCTTCATTCTTCACTTCCACTCTAATACTTGAGAACCTCAGGTTCTAGTCATACTGTTCCTCAGATACACTTCTGACTGTTAAAACTTCAACACCTCAGCTCTTCTCCTTGACAAATTCCTATTTACCTCCTAAGACCCTGGTCATAGGTCAACAAAAGTTTTGCTGGGCCAGGCTAAGTAGAACTAATTCTTTTAGAATAGCACCTATCACATTGTGTCATGGCTGTATCCTGTCTGCCCCCCAGCCCCTTGTAGGTAGGGAGTGGGTCTTGGTCAGTGAAGTGTCCCCAGGACCTAGGCATGGCTTGGGCCTGGCATGTAACAGGCATTCAATGAATAAATGAATGAGAAGTCAAAGGCCATTTGGCTTATGTCTCAGGGGCTCTACACAAAGGATAGAATTTAAAACAGTTGAACCAGCCCCTTTCCCAACATGCTACACTGAAAGCATGGCTGTTGTCACTCAGAGTCACAGATGAGAGGGCACTGGTACTAAGAATCTCAGACCATTCCAATGCTGACAGAGCTGCAGTTAATTCTTATGGAGACAACACAAGCCCACCTCAGTGCCCTCAGTGCCCCAATTCCCACTCAGGCGGTCAATGGAGGTCCTTCCAAGGTCAGGGCAATGAGTCTCTCTGACCCCAGGGACGCTCCACCCCTCAAGGCCAGCTCATCCATTGAACCTGCTTCTTGCGTGCAATCAGCCACAGGAAGGCCTAAGCTGATCCTCAGGCAGAACTCCCACCTATTGCTCTATAACCCCAGCACAGGCTTCTCATGGGTGGAAGAATATGAGCTTTGAAAACAGACAGTTGTGAGTTCAAATCCTGGTTCTGCCATTTTCAGTATGATCTTGGAATATCACTCAGTTTCTCTGGGCCTCAATTTCCTCATTTATAAAATGGGAATAAAACCATACTTCACAGAGTTGTGAGGACAGAAGGAAATAAATTATGTAAAATACCTGGCCTGGGTCTGGCACACAGTAGGTGCTCAATACCCGTTAGTTTCTTTCCTCTTCTGCCCTGGAAGAAATGACAGGGAAACTTACTAAGTGAGACTTGCCCAATCCAAAGTTATTACTTGAAGCACAGGACAGAGAACTAAACAGGTGACCTTCAAGACTTCTTTTAACCCCCAAGCCCATGCTTCCTGCAACAACTTCCTAAATAAGAACCTTCACTCTTTGCAGTCCCTCAGGCCCCTTCTTTCTGCCTTAGTTTCCTTATTATCATTTTTCAAAGTAGATAAATAGATCTATTCATTTCAGAATGGAAGGGGAAACCACAAGGGGGGCTGGAGAGCTAAACAACTTGGGTGGGGAATAAAGGGGAGATGGCCTATAAACCTGTAGCATGTTTAGCCACAGGCTGCATCAGCACACAGCTATTCAGCTAGGAAATGCCTGGAGTTTGAAGGATGAAGGTGGGAGATGGGCCCGGAGCTGCTGAGATCTGAAGGGTGCAGACATGGGCCCTTCCCAGGACATAAGAATGCCCCTACACAGTCCTCTTTTCTGCTTCTGCACATCTTGCCATGAAGGACCATTTACCATTCTTTTTCCCTAATACATGACATACTCACACCTTCACTTATGCTGTTCCTTCTGCCTCTTCCTTCTCTTCTTCGTAGGCTCAGATTAGGTGTTAGATCCTCCCAAGGGCAAAGGCTGAATAAATTGTGCTTTGCTCTGGGATCCCATAGCACTTTAACATATCTCTATAATAGTGCTTAACAGCTGCAATGATGGACTTGAACATGTTGGTGATTGTAAAGATGATGCACCACTGGGCAATGTTTTGTTCTGTTGTACATAAGGTCATCATAAGTCAGAGTCAACTTGATGGCAGCTATCGATTCTACTGCTCTAGAATAGTGCTTATCACATGTATTCTAGCCGTTGACAAATCTGTCTTCTCTACAACACTGTGAGCTTTTCGAGGACAGAGCCTGTGTCCCACGATTCTTCTTATTCCAGTCATTTGGCAGAGGGTGCAGCATATAATAGGCAAGGGTATGTGTTTTGAAGGTTAGCAGTTGGAGGGTATCATTAATAGGACAACAGCTGGAGAACTGGGGAGTTTTGTTTTTTTTTAAACAAAAGCTGTTTCCATTCCTGCTTATGGAAAAGCTTCCCTCCAGGGAAGACCAATTCTTTGATGAGTATCATAGACCTCTCTGCAAAGATCCCCACAGTACCCACAACTCAGTAGTTCCTAAACCCAGACACACATTAGAATCACCTGAGGCAATTCAACAATTGATTCCTGGGTTCTAGTCCTGGAGTTGCTGTTCTGTTGGTCAGGAACAGGGTCTGCCAAGTCCAGGGGATTCTGACGATTTGTTAGGCTGGGGGGAGGGAGAGGGGGTGTTACACAATCATATGTGCCTCTCCTCTGAGAATCACTTCTTCACATGCTATCAGGGAACTTACTGAAGCACATCACACTTAATTCCCTACTTAAAATCTTTCTTTGATGCCTCATTGCCTGCAGAATCAAATCCAAACCTTTTGGTGTAGTTTTCAAGAATCCTGCTAACCTCTCCACACTCATCTCTCCTGAGTCTCCAAATGAGTTGGTCAGTTCCTCGCCTCTGGGCCTTTGTATGTGTCGCTTCCTTTGTTTAGATCCCTTTCTCCCACCTTGTCCTCTGGAGAAACAAATCCGCTTCCTTGAAGACTCAGCTCTGAGAAGCCTCCTCTGGCCCATCCTTCTCTAGGTTATCATGTCTGTGCATCCTCAGCACTAAGCATTTATCCTAATCGTAGCTCCCACTTGTGCTAAATGGTTTGCATACATTACTTGTCTAACCCTAACGTTAACCCTGTGAGCCTGGCATCACTGCCATTTTATATGTGAGAAAACATAAGAGGCAGAAACACTTTCTAAGGCTACTTGCTAGGATCTAGGATTTGGACCTTAAATCAGAGGAAGCCAATGCTATACCCTTATCTAGCATTATTGCAATTGCTTATTTACGTGTTCTCTACACCACAAACTCCTTGTGGGTAGGGACCCATCTGATTCACTTCTTCATTCTCAGCTAGCACAGGGCCTGGCATAGATCAAGTGTTGGTTAGTGTTTGTGAATACATGGACGTCAGGCAAAAGGAAGCCTAGGGAGCGCATGTGTGCAATGTATAGCCTAAAGAAATGAATAGCTGCCAGCCTGGCCAAGCGTGGGGGCAGGTAAGAACAAAGTGGTAGAAACCTAACTTATTTCTGTTGTTACAATTTGGTTTAAGGCATTTATTGAGCACCTAAGGACCATGCACAATACCCCCAAAATGAATAAAGCATAGTTCTTGCTCTCAAAAAGTCTAGCTGCAGTAAGTTAAGGTAGTAGGGTCCTAATCCAGGTCCACCTGGACATCAGACATGGTAATAACGCTTATTGCTCTGGCATATATTAAAGAAAGAAAATTTTTAGAAATCTGAGGTAAATCTTTATCTTCAAAGGCCTTTTGGTTTTTCTACACAGTCGAGTCTGCTGGCTTGCTAAAACAGTCAGGTGGCAGACACTCTTCAGTGTCATTTCCTCCTACTTGCAATGAATGTGGCACAGGCTAGGCAGGCAGGATTCTAAGGGGGAGGTCCCCCAGGGTAGGGACTATCTCATTCATCTTTGTACCCCTAATAAAGGTAGTTTAATGCTTGCTGAACAAATTATAATGAGACGGTTTTAATAAGGATACTGACTGATACCCTGCTCCAATTCCTGAGGAGGCAGGTTTACGCTAAGCAGTGGGAGAACCAGGTCTTTAGAGTTCCTTCAAACTAGACTGGCCCAAGTCCGAGGAGATGCTGGAGAGATCAGAGGTGGGGAACAGGAGGATGAGCCCGGCCCTCACCAACTGCTGGTTTTCATTCTAGCAAGTCTCCCGGGGAGCTCTACTGAGTATGCACCTGGATTACAAAGCTGAGGGGCCCAAGAGATACTTAATGGCAGCCAGTAAGTGAGCAGGTGAGAACACTTAGGCTTTGGATGGCCACCTGGGCACAGCTCCTGACACACACTGCCTCCCACTCCCACTTGTGCTTGAGAAGCCTCTTTGTACAAGATGCCATGTAGCAAGCTTCACATTCTCTTGTGTAGTTGCCCATGAGGCTCAGAGGGACAAGAAACTTGCCCAGAATTACAAGCTAGAAGGAGGCTTAGGTGGGAGTTCAACCCAAGTTTGTAACCACTAAACACTATTCCCCACTGTCTCCTTCAACTGCTTAAAAATTTTTTTTTCTTGCTAATAAGGCAGTAATTGTTTTAGTTTTCTTGTGAAGTAAAGCGGGGGGGGGGGGGGGCTGCGTTCTTAGTTAACAGATCAATGCGGTTTAGTGGCCTGAAACAACTGGAAATGAGGACTTTTGGGGTCCTAATTAGCTCAAGGTCCTGCACTTAAATGTGTACCAAAAAACTAAACCAAACCCATTGCCTTCAAGTCGATTCTGACTCATAGTGACCCTACTGGACAGAGTAGAACTGCCCCCATAGAGTTTCCAAGACTGTAAATCTTTACAGAAGCAAACTGCCACACCTTTCTCTCGTGGAGTGGCTAGTGGGTTCGCACTCCGACTTTTTGGTTAGCAGCCAAGCACTTAAGCACTGTGCCACCAGGGTTCCTATTAAATGTGTACAGGTTATGCAAATGAGGGAAGTGGACTGGATGGAAGAGGAGTGGCCTAGGGAGCACATGCTATCTAAAAGAGGCAGATGCTGCGCAGCGACTGCAGATTACTGCCATGGGGGGATGTGGGGCCAGCATTACCAGATCTTCAGAGTTTTAAGAGAAGGCATAAGTCCAGATCTGTGGGGAATCTTCTGATTTTTAAAATACTGGCTCTAATTAAACCAAACAATGTGTGAGTCGGGACATTAGAACCTGTCTGTGGACTGTAAGTGGTTCTATTTGCTACCTTTGGCTTAAGTTTGATACACCACACTGAGTCTCACCTTACTTTCCCACTCTGTGTACATAAGACAGGGTTCTGAGTGGTGGTGGAAGCCAGAAGATGCTCACCAAAGGATGCCTGCGGGCAGAGCAGTGACTGACCCCAACCCTTTCAGCAGGTGCTTTTCACTAGGGCACAAAAGCCTGTTTCTGGCATCCAGCCCCCTCAGCAAGAAAGTGGGGCACAATCAGGAAGGAGAGTTTGGAGTCTGTTTCACAAGAGTTTGTTTCACCTCTTTGCAGCCTTAGTGGAAAAAAATGCTTTGTTAAAGTCCCCAGAGTACATAAGACTGTCTTTTTTTGCCTGAGACTTACAGCGGGAGTCATTCTGTGTAAATATTTACTCTCCCTGAGTTTCTGTTTCTTCATCTGTAAAATGGGGCAGTAATATTTATATCCTTCAGCTCATTCATTAACATTTGTTAATCACCAGGCATAGGGGTACAATGGTGACTGACATGATTCCTGCATTCTCAGAGTTTATGTAGCAAAACCAAACAATTGCACCAATAATTAATTCATTATAATTGTGCTAAATGTTGAGGTGATGGGAAGATTAGAAGATATGTAAAGTGCCTGGCATGAATAAAGGAATGAATGGGCAGGTCAAGCAGTGGAGTAAACAGAACATGGTAGGAACCTAGATGTCAGAGAAGTTAATAAAGGTCATAGCTCTTGGGGAAGTTGTGTCCTAAATAAAAGCTGAATGGTTAAGTCATTATCCAAGTTTTCTGGCTCCTCTATACAATGAACCCTATAGGCTGGCTAAGTGGAACCAGAAGTAGCAGGAACCCTAAAGTACTGTATGGTCTGAATGTATGAATGGGAAGGAGAAGACAACAGCTCCCTGTCTCTCCCTTCCCCTACTCCTCCCTCTGGATAACAGGACTGGGGGAAAGTGGTGGGGAGACAGGGCAGAGTAGGGAAAGAGAGGGCTAGAGAGGGAAACAGTCTCAGGTCCCACCCCAGACACAGTGGGGATGGGGTCCAACCTGGGGGGGTTGGAATATCCTTTAAACCAGTCTCAGCCCAGGGTAGAAGATGGGGGTGGGCATGAAAATGTTGATTCTGACAATAAGTGTGACATATTCATTAATTAAAAACCTTCTTATTGTGATTGAGACACAAAGGAGACCAGCATCAAAACTGGTTACAATAAGCGCAGATTCTCAACTGATTCACTTTCTTTCTCATTCACCTAGTTATTTTCTACTCTGTGTCAGCAAGGCCCTGGGCTAGGTGTGGAGAATCAGAGCTAGACGACATAGTCCTTGCCCCTGTGGAGTTCACAGTCCAGAGTGGGGAACAGACACATCAACAGAACATTTCGTCACAGAATGGAGGGTGCTACCAGAGGGAAGCACAAAGGACTGTGGGCGTGGAGGGGGGCACCTGACGCAACTGGGGAGGTCAGGGAAGGCTTTCTAGGAATGGTACCCCAAAAGACATCCCCACTCACATGCACAATTCCAGAGATTCTAATAGAAAGCTGTCAAGAGCCATGCCTTCTGGCTGCACCAGCCTCCCAGAGTCCCCTGCTGCCCGATGCAGTGTCTGCAGAGCCAAACGCATCTTCTGCCACGCCTCATCCTCATCCGGCGCTGTATCCGACCCTCCAAGTCTCCTGCAGGAGCCTGCCTTTCTTGGCAGGCTCAGCCAAAAGACCAACTCAAAACTCTTTTGTCAGAGCAAGCTTAGGGCAAGCCACCCATCCCGGGGCGTCACAACCCTCCCAGAGCAACTGTGGCCCATGCCTCCCCCGCGTCTCGGTGAACACTGGCAGGGTGCCTCCCATTATCTCCTTTGCTCAAAAGAAAAAGTGACCTTCTTCCAGGTGACAAGCTGGAAGCTTTGGGGAATACTCCTACTGCTCAAGGATTCACCAAGCCCAGGGACCTGAGAGTCAGGGTGGGCGAGGGTAATGGAAGGGAGAAAACAAAGGTTTTGCTAGGTTTCAACTCAGTGCGGGAGCCCCACCAAATAGGCTTCTGGATAGTCAGGCTGTCTGTCTGCTCCAGCTGCTCGGCTGGGCAGGGAGAGGAGGGAGGCCCCAGGAGACATGCTGGGGGCACAGCTGCTGAGGGGGCAGTGGCTGCAGGCAGTGCAGGAGAACGGGTGGAGCCGCTCCCAAGGAGGGAGAAGAGGCTGCAGTCAGCCTTCCAGGGCCCATCGCCCAGAAATGCCCCTCCCAAGGCCTGTCGGTGGGGGAGCAGGTGGGCCCAGAGGGAGGTGAAGGGCAGAGAGCTGAGTCGTGGCCCCAGGATCAGAGCCATCCCCAGTGTGGGTGTATGACCAGAACGTTTAGCCTCTGCTCCAACCCGGAGGCGGCAAGGCGAGAGGGTGGCAGCTTCAGTCTGGTCTCGGAAGTATGGGCTGTGCCTTGGCTTTGAAGTGGGGTCCAGCCTCCACTCACGCCTTGGAGAAGAAAGCCTCCGCCTCGGACCTGGGGGTAGGCTCCAGCCCCAGCCCGGGAAGGATGGTCCATTCGCAACCCCGCCCTGGCCCCAACCCCACTCCGGGGATGCGAAAGCGCCCCTAGTAGCCGGAATCGCTTCGCTTGCTCCTACCTGCGGGCCGAGCGCCAGCGTGGGCTCGTCTTCCTCCCTGGGGCCGCCGCGGTCGGGCTCCGCCAGCGCCGGCACCTCCAGGGGCCCGGCACCCGCTCCGGCTTCCAAGCTCGGCGGCAGTGGGGGCTCGGGCGCCTGGGGCTTCTGCGGCCCG
>NW_004443947.1:1142241-1165023 GCF_000243295.1 Trichechus manatus latirostris | reverse complement strand
GCCGCTCGGCCTGCTCCGCCTCCGAGTCATGCTGCTGCTAGCGCCGCTACCACGCTCCACTCCCGCCGCCGCCGCCGCCGCCGCCGCCTCTCCCCTCACAGGACAACAGCCAATATGGCGGCGCCCGGCTCCCCTCCGTCCGCTGCCAGCAGGTCAGAGGGCACGCGGAGTCCGCGCCGCCGCACTAGCCCCTGAAGCTGCCTGCGCCATCTTGCATAAGGTCACCACCCGGAGTTCCGTGGGAGAAAGAGCCTGGTGGGGAGACGCCCTCCCCCTCCCCGGGATCTGAGGGACGCGACCTGCCAGAGAAGCGGGTATGAAGTTGTAGTAATTGTGCTGTACGATAAAAGAAACCAAACCTGTTGCCGTCGAGTCGATTCGGACTCATAGCGACCCTATAGGACAGAGAACTGCCGCATAGAGTTTCCTAGGCTGTAATCTTCATGGGAGCCGACTGCCACATTTTTCTCCCGCTGAGCGGCTGTTGGGTTCGACCTGCCAACCTTTTAGTTAGCAGTGGAGCGCTTAACCACTGCACCACCAGGACTCCTTGCACAGCGTTAAGCGCTTAATAATTGCCTGTTGAATGGATGAGTGAATTAATTCATTTCTATAGTGCTAGGTACTTCTGACAACCATCATCTGACTACCCGCAGCAATACAGTGAGGCAGGTATAGTCATTTCCATTTTGCAGCGGAGAAGATCGAGGCTGCAAAAGGCTAAATGGTTGTACGACATCATCCAGCCAGAACCCATGCACTCATGGATGGCCTGAGCTGAAAGGGACGAAGGGATCATCTATGTCTTTATTTGCAGCATATGGTCCACTGGGAAGTCAGTGTTGGTGCTTTGCACAGTGTGACTTCACACCCAGTTCCTGCCCCCTTGGCTGGTGGGGAAGGTGAACACTTAGATATACAGTTACAACCAGTGTGATAAAAGTGAGGTGACTGGGGCATGTCCTAGGTCAGTGGTGTGTGCAGGAGAGGATTTTGAGTGGTACACAAAAGAACATTTAAATATTTTTAATAATTATATATTGTTAAAATGGGATTTTATTTTAATGCGATTCAAATTTTATTTTGTTAGGAAAAATTTTTGTATATTTAATACATGCACATGGTACAAAATTAAAAATAGAAAAGCTTTGAGTGTAGTCTGTCTCATACCAGCCTCAGTGGTACCCTGAAATGGTATGGAGGTTATATGTAGAATTGTTATTGATATCTTCAACAGGGGCAGAATTCTGACATTGGTTTCTTAACTCTCAGAGCAAGGGCTATTTTTAAAAAATACTGTTTTATTGTGCTTTTGGTGAAAGTTTACTGAGTAAATAAGGTTCCCATTTGACAATTTCTATACAAATTGTTCAGTGACATTAGTTACATTTTTCACAATGTGTCAACATTCTCTTTAATTATGTTCTGGTTGTTCCACCATTTCCAGTAGTCCAGTTTCCCTACCCCAATATCTTCTCATCTTTGCTTTACAGTAAATGTTGACCTTTTGGTCTCATATAGATGGTGTTTTAGTAGAACACTGTACTTACGGGTAATATTCTTTATTTTGTGTGCCACTTGGTTGTTTCACTAAAAAGTGATCTCAGGGGTTAGTTTCGGTTCAAGATTTAAAGAGTATCTCAGAGCAATAGCCTCAGGGAGTCCTCTGGTCTCAACTGGTCCAGTTAGTCTGGCCTTTTTTTTTTTTTCCCAAGAATTTGAGTTTTGTTCTACAGAGCAAGGGCTATTTTGAGAGAAAAGGCTAAATGGAGCTCCCCTTCACTATCAAGAATGTAAATAAAAAATAATGCTTCAATAATAATAATAATACATCTCATCACAGGGATAAGTGCCACTACAGAAGGCTTGAATGATGCAGGGTGATTTGCATCACTTTACCATTTACCTCTTCAGTCTGGCTAGAATAGAAGATGTTTTCGCTGTGTGCCATCAAGTTGATTCTGACTCATAGCGACCCTATAGGACAGAGTAGAACTGCCTCATAGGGTTTCCAAGGAGCTGCTGGTGGATTCAGACTGATGGTCTTAAAGAATGACAGAGCACTAGGATAAACTTATTCTGGTAGGCATTCCAGTTACAAGCACTGTTCCCAACATGGTCACTCTTGGAGCAGATCAGCACAGTTGTTGACCTCTTGTAAGTGCAGCTATAGGTCTAGTCAATGCTTTTTCTTCTACATCAAACACCAGGAATAGTTTTTGTTCACCTGGCAGGGGTAGCAGTAAACCTTTACAGTCTTGCTTCAGGAGTGTGTCATTCTCTGGACACACTTAGTTTATAGGGATTTTTGACCAAACCACCATTCCAGTGGATATCAGGCCAATCTACCAAGACATTGATGACATCATTCTGACAGACTTTCAGAGCTGGAAGTAGCAGATACCCTAGATGACTTGGTAAGACCTATGTGTGGCAGAGGGCAGAGGATAAATCTCATGAATACAGGGACCTATCTACTTATTGAACTATCTAGAGACATGAAGTGTGTTGAGATATTCCCTACAAAATGAAAGACAATTGCTGTACATCATACCCCCTACCACTAAGAAAGAGGTACAATACTTAGTGGGCTTTTTTAGATTTGAGAGGTAACATACACCATTGTTGCTGTTAGTTGCCATTGAGTCAACTCCAACTCATGGCAGTGCCATATATGCAGAGTAGAACTGCTCTGTAGTGTTTTCAAGGCTGTGACCTTTCGAAGCACATCACCAGGCCTGTCTTCTGAGATGCTTCTGGGTGGGTTCAAAGCGCCAACCTTTTGGCCAGTAGTTGAACACTTAATTGTGTGCACCACTAGGAACCCAACATATACCATAGATAGGTACATTATTTTGACCTATTACTGGTTTAATTGAAAGCTGCCAACTTTAGGGAAGCTATGCAAAGAGAGAAAGTTTTCCTACTGGCCCAGGCTACAGAGTAAGTACTTCTGCCTTTGGCCTTTACAACTCAGGAGTTGGATTTGGGAGCGAAGTTATGCCGTCCTTCAGCAAATAGTTATCCTCCTTTTTGAGACCTGGCTCTGGCTCCCTCCAGGGGTCTAGTGAAATTGGATGCCTGGCCATGGCATACCAGATGACCTTGTGACCTGAGCTTCCCATAATGTGCCAAGTGTTAATCTGATCTACCCAGCCATAACATCAGGGGCAGCCAGAAGCACTCCATTATCAAGAGAAAGTGATGTCTTCCGAGGGACAGAGTAGCAGGGGTGGGGGCCTGGGAACCATGCTTTCAGGGGACATCTAGGTCAATTGGCATAACAAAGTTTATTGAGAAAATGTTCTGCATCCTACTTCAGTGAGTGGTGTCTGAGGTTTTAAAAGCTTGCAAGCAGCCATCTAAGATGCATCAATTGGTCCCAACCACCTGGAGTAAAGGAGCATGAAGAACACCAAAGACACAACGAAAGTATTAGCCCAAGAGACAGAAAGGGCCACATAAACCAGAGACTTAATCAGCCTGAGACCAGAAAAACTAGATGGTGGGTGCCCAGCTACCACCAATGACCGCTCTGACAGAGAACACAACAGAGAGTCCCTGATGGAGCAGGAGAAAGGTGGGGTGCAGAACACAAATTCTAGTAAAAAGACCAGACTTAATGGTCTGACAGAGACTGGAGAAACCCTGGAAAGCATGGTGCCCGGATTCTCTATCAGCCCAGAGCTAAAACAGTTTCTGAGGCCAACTCTTCAGACAAAGATTGGACTGGACTGTGGGACATAAAATGATACTCGTGAGGAGTGTGCTTCTTAGCTCAAGTAGATACATGAGACTAAATGTGCAGCTTCTGTCCGGAAGTGAGATGAGAAGGCAGAGAGGGTTAGGAGCTGGTGAATGGACATGGGAAATCAGGGGTGGAAAGGAGGAGTGTGCTGTCACTGTATAGGGAGAGCAATTAGGGTCACATAACAATATACGTATAATTTTTGTATAAGAGACTGACTTGAAATGTAAACTTTGACTTAAACTACAAAAATAAACAAAAAAAATTGAGTGTATTTTAAAAAATGAAAAAAAAAGAGGAAGTGATGTATGTTGTCTGGGTCCAAGAAAGTCCTAAAGGCACAAGTAGGTTACCTGAGCTTCTTCTGCCACCCTTCCATGAACCCACATACATAGTCTTATGGAGAGGTGATATACATGTGGGGGCATTGGTGGCATTTGACCAAATCCCATTCCAGTGGATATCAGGCTAATCTACCAAGACACTGATGGCATCATCCTGACAGACCTTGAAAGCAGAAGTAGCAGATACTCTAGATGACTTGGTAAGACATATAGAGTAAAGACATTCTTCATATATTAAATTAGTTTATTATGCTGCTTTAGGAACTGGAAGAAAATATATTTAAAGCAAGCATACAATATACCAGTAAAAAAAACCAACCAGTGTTGTTGAGTCAACCCTGACTCATGGAGACCCCATGTGCGTCAGAGTAGAACTACGCTCCATAGGGTTCTCAATGGCTGATTTTTTGGAAGCAGATCAGCAAGACTGTCTTCCAGGGCACTTCTGGGTGAACTCAAACCTCCAAACTTTCAGTTAGCAGCTGAGCATGTTAACAGTTTGCACTACCCAGGAACTCCATATAATGTAATCCAAATTACATCTTTTGTGACTGTTTAAATTTTTTACACGTTACCTTAAAAATGGAGTGCTGGTGGCACAGTGGTTAGGAGCTCAGCTGCTAACCAAAAGGTTGGCGGTTCGAACCCACCAGCTGCTCTGCGGGAGAAACGTGGCAGTCTGCTTCCGTACAGATTTACAGCCTCGGAAACCCTATGGGGCAGTTCTACTCTGTCCTATAGGGTAGCTATGGGTCAGAATCGACTTGATGGCAGTGGGTTTTTAACTTAAAAATGTGTGAGAGCCTGGCTGGCTTCATGGATCTACCACCTGGGCAGCCACACGGGGCCCTGCCCTCAGAAAGGCTCAGTGCTTAGCTTAATGCCCTGCTCTTGCCATCTTGAAATTCTTAAAACTTCTTTAACAACAGCCCCCTATTTTTATTTTGCCGGTCCTTTGTTTTTAGGGGAAATTCAATCAAAAGGTTGAAGACCACTGGCCTAAACCCTCAGGATTTTGGAACACAAAGTCCAGGATCGTTCAAAAGCTCTCCTGCTTTCCACCCTGTGGTTTACTATTCATTCCCACCCCCAGGCAACAGGCACAGATCTAACTGATTGCCTGAGTAGGTTGGCGGGAAGACGATAATACAAGTACAAGGAAAAATAGAGTTTTCCCATTTGCACAGGTGATGTTCCATGTGGATGGGACTCACACAGGTGTGCCATTCAGCTGGTGCCAATGCAGTTACCAGGCCCCACCCTCCCTCTTCTCTCTCATCCTACACCTGCTTCCATGAAGAATTGGTTCCACCAGAGGAAAGAGGATCAGAGCCCCTTCCTCTCCTTGATAGGAGTTCCTGGGTAGTGCAAACAGTTAATGCACTCAGTTGCTAACCAAAGGGTTGGAGGTTCATGCCCACCAAGAGGCACCTTGGAAGTAACGCCTGGCGATCTACTTCTGAAAACTCAGCTATTGAAAACCCTGTGGAGCACAGTTCTACTCTGATATACATGAGGTTGCTATGAGTTGCGATCAACTCAATTGCAATGGGTCCTCTCCTTGAATCCTGGAGTTGGGGCTCAGCCTTCCTAAAGAAATTTCCTAGCACTTTTTTGAGGGAGGCAACCAGCTTCCCTCCTCTCTCCCTCCTTCCTCCTCCCTTTGAACTTGAGAATGAGCTTGCACTATTGGACAGAAAGGCTTGGAGTAGACCCTCCCTACCTCCATGGAGAAGGCCAAGGGAAGTAATACAGAGATCCTCAGGCTGCATAAAATCCCACTGCCTCAAGCAGCTTGCTTGGCAGGCTCAGTAGTTTTACAATAAAATCTTGGTTCCTTTACTTGACACACCCCGTAGCTTTACATTAAAATCCTGGTTCCCCTCTCCTTAACTGCTGCCCAAAACTAGAGGAAATTGGTGGAAACCAGTTTCGGCACCATGTTGACACTCAGGATAACTTTTTAGACCTCATACACAGTAACTTCCTTGCCTCTGGGTGGAGTTTAACTGACATTTTCTGAACACATGATGCATGAAGTTATATGTAAACCTCATTGCGCCTGTGTAGTATGATGAAAAATGTTGCTGATGTAACTTGTATGAACTTCCTACTTGTGAATCCCTTGAAAGTAACCTTTCCCCTCGCCCCTGATGAGCAGTCTTGGCGGGAGCAGCCCCAACTGTTTCCTTTCCTTGTGCAACAAAATAAACGTGCCTTTCTACTCTCTCACCTCAGTCTCTTGTTTATTGGCTGAGACAAGTCACGCTGAGCAGAACCTGGGCTTTCTACCTGGCAACAGAAGGAAGGTTGGAGAGGGTGAGAGATGGGGTCTAGTGGTGGAGGGTCTTGAATCCAGAGTGAAATTTGGACTCTCCCTGAAGGTGATGGAGCCTGGGGCACAAGGGAAGAATGCCAGCAGATGTGTCTGGATGAGGCCCCCTAGGGAGGTGAAGCATGCTGGGCTGTGCCCTCACCTCTTTAAGGCCCCACAGCCATGGTTGTAACAGTGACTTTTGAACAGTGGTGTTAGTAATTTTAACACATACTCTCTTTTTTAAAAATAGACTTTATTTTTTTACGGCAGTTTTAGGTTTACAGAAAAATTGTACAGAAAGCACAGAGAGTTCCCATGACAGACATTCTTTTTCTAGTAAGTAAATAGCAAGTTGCTTTATGGGAGTAAATGGTAATTGCTCCTGATCATTAATTAACTGGGCAAGAACAGTTGAACCTATGTTAAAGGACTGGTAAGGGAAGACCATGGTGGGGGGCAGGTCGGGGACAAAAACCTTGCAGTGTTAAGGATCTGAATTTGCTTGGTGTGTTTGGGAAACAGGTCTACTGAAGGGAGGACAAAACTCTTCCTCTTCCTCACCACCCTGTCACCCATCTGATCTCCAAGTCTTGTTGACTCTGCCTCCAAACATTTACTGCAGCAAGAATGAATCTCTGCTCATAAATTCACCTGTGCAAGAAATACAAAGTTTTTCTAAAACTCAGTTTAATTTCTGTTTTGAACTCCTAGCTGCTGGAGTGGCAGAAACTTAATCTCAGCTAATTTAGGGTTTTATTCCTTCCCTGGGCTTGTGTTTAAGACCCAGGGGCCTTATCTAGTACTTAGATGCGAGAGTGTGTGTGTGTGTGTGTGTGCGCGCATGTATATGAGAATGTGTGTATGTGCATGTGTGAGAGTGTGTGAGTGTGTAGCCTGTGTGTGGGGTAATGAATTACTTAATGTGGTCCTTCTAGCCACAGTCTTTGTGACTCACACACAATGATTGGGTGGGACAATGCAAGTAACGTATATGGAACTTGTGAGGGTTGGGGTTATGTGTCAACTTGGCTAGGCCATGATTCCCACTATTGTGTGGTTGTCCTCCATTTTATGTGTTGTGGATCCTGACTTCTACATGTTGATGAGGCAGGGTTGGTGTAGGGTGTGTCTTGGGTTGCAGCCTTGCTGGAAGGTTGTCTCAAGTCCCACCCTAACTCAAGTTATGCCCTTCCCTGGGGTGTGGCCTACATCTAAGGTATATATGTGGATGTCCTAGCAGGGCTCTGTCTCTCTGCATCTGGATCCCGTGTCCAGTTGGTGATTGTCTAACCTCTGGTTCTTGGGACTTGAGGCAGAGGCCTGCCATCTGACCTGCCAATTCGGAGAGTGGGTGTGTGCCCTTTGCAGGCAGGAGGTTCCTAAGAGGAAGATGGGAAAAGTGGAGCAGAGCTTGCCCATGTTCTTCCCAAAGACACTACTCAGACGAGCTATTCTTTCTTCCCAGGGTTGAGTGAGTATTATGGAATGTATTGTATCCCCCTTAAAATGTGTGTCAGCTTGGCTAGGCCATGATTCCCAGTATTGTGTGGTTGCCCTCCGTTTTATGATCTGATGTGATTATCCTATGTGTTGTAAATCCTAACCTCTATAATGTTAATGAGGCAGGATTAGAGGCAGTTATGTTAATGAGGCAGAACTCAATGTATAGGATTAGGTTGTATCTTGAGTCAATCTCTTTTGAGATATAAAAGAATGGAAAAGAGAGGAGAGAGACCTCATACCACCAAGAAAGTAGAGCCAGGAGCAGAGCGTGTCCTTGGACCTGGGGGTCCGTGTGCTGAGAGGCTCCTAGACCAGGGGAAGATTGATGACAAGGACCTTCCCCCAGAGCCAACAGAGAGAGAAAGCCTTCCCCTGAAGCTGGCACCCTGAATGTGGACTTCTAGCCTCCTAGACTTTAAGAGAATAAATTTCTGTTTGTTAAAGCCATCTACTGTGGTATTTCTGTTACAGCAGCACTAGATAACTAACACAGTGAGGTAAAGGGGCTGGGAGGGTTCAGAACTACCAGCCAGTGGAGCCTATTCACCTGACAGGAGGAGGAAATAAACAGTCCACTGTCCTCTCCCCTCAACCTCCCACCCCCTGCTACTTTTTAAAAATAATTTTAAAAAATAATGGTAAATATGTATGTAATAAAACGTTTGCCATTTCAACATTCTTCACATGTACAGTTCAGTGATACTAACATATGTTCATCATCCTTATCCATTCCTAAACTTTTTCATCACGCTTAACAGAAGCTCAGTGTCCCCTAAGTGATGAGTTCCCCTTTCTCCCTCCCGCTAACCCCTAGTAACCACCAATAAACTTTGGTCTCTGCAGTGCAGTGAATTACTTAGTATGGCCCTTCTAGCCATGCATGGTCTTGTGACTCCCACAAAATGATTGGGTGGGACTATGCAAATAAGGTGCTTGTGGCCCACCAAGAAGATTTGACAGCCTGCTAATAATACAGCTAAGATACATGGAACCCTTGGAGGGGATTGGTTAGTTTGTGGCCTTGAAATTGATTAGGAACTTGCTATATAGTGCGCTTACCTTGGCCTCGTATCAGGATGTTCTTGACTAGATCCAAGCACTTGGAACTATCTGGAGTGTTTGAGGTCTGATGACAATCACAAATATTTCTTAAAAGGAAGGGGTGAGGCCTGTGTCTTTGACTGCATGGATGCTGTTGCTTTTATTAGCCTTTCTAGGAAAGGAGGGGTCTTAGGTCTCCCAGTGAAGACGGAAAATAACTCCTTTGAATTGCTCCAAGGAATATAGTTGGGAAATCACAAAGCCAGATGATTTCTTAGGTTCCTTACTATCTTACTTATTTAGTGCTGCTATATCAGAAACACCACAATGTTGGATGGCTTTAACAAAGAGAAATTTATTTTCTCACAGTCTAGTAGGCTAGAAGTCCAAATTCAGGGCGTCAGCTCCAGGGGAAGGCTTTGTCTCTCTGTCGGCTCTGGAGGAAGGTCCTTCTCATCAATCTTCCCCTGGACTAGGAGCTTCTCTGTGCAGGAACCCAGGGTCCAAAGGACGTGCTGTGCTCCCAGCGCTGCTTTTCTTGGTGGTATGAGGTCCCCCTGTCTCTCTGCTTGCTCCTCTCTTTTATATCCCAAACGAAATTGGCTCAAGACACAATCCAATCTTGTAGATTGAGTCCTGCCTCATTAACATAACTGCTGCCTATCCCCCCTCATTAACATCATAGAGGCAGGATTTACAACACATAGGAAAATCACATCAGATGACAAAATGGTAGATAATCACACAATACTGGGAATCATGGCCTAGCCAAATTGATACACATATTTTTGGGGTACAATTCAATCCATGACACTTACACTATCATTTTATGATTCAGCTGTAAGCCCAGTTAATTGGGTTTTAACTGAATGTTACTAGATGCTCAGCACTGCAGAGAGTAGAGAAGTGACATGGTTCTCACTCTCAGGATGTCTCTTGTCTGTACCCATCAAAGACGCGTAAACCAATATTTGAAGGGGATAGACAGCTTTTGATAGGATTCCACAGAAAGGATAATCAAGGATTTCTCCCATCTCCCTGGCCATTCCTTTTCATTCTCCATGGCTGGTGCCTCCTCTTGTCCCAACCTCTAAATAGTGGAGTGTCCCAGGGCCCAACCATTGGACCTCTTCTTGTTCTATGCATACTTCCTTGGAGATCTTATTCAGTTTCAAAGTTTTAATAAAATCCTATACCTTGACAACTCCTAAAATCATATCTCAGTCATTTCCCTTTAAATGTCTGTGAGGCATCTCTAACTGAATACATCCAAATTGGAATTCCTACTATGTCCCCCAAGGAGCCATGATGGCATAATGGTTAAGTGCTCAGCTGCTAACCAAAAGGTTGGTGATTTGAACCCAACAGCGGCTCCACAGGAGAAAAGACCCGGGGATTTGCTCCCATTAATGGTTACAGCCTAGGAAACCTACAGTTCTAGTCTGTCCTGTGGGATCACTATGAGTCAGAATTGACTCCATGGCGCACAACAGTAACAACATGTCCTCCACCACTTCCAATCTACACTATCTGTAGTCTTTCTTATCTTACCCGTTGCCGTTGAGTCGATTCTGACTCATAGCGACCCTATAGGACAGAGTAGAACTACCCCATAGGGTTTCCAAGGAGCAGCTGGTGGATTTGAACTGTTGACCTTTTGGTTAGCAGCCAGTCTCTTAACCACTGTGCCACCAGGGCTCCTTTCCTATCTTAGTAATAATTACATTTGATCCAGTTGCTCAGGCCATGCTTGACTCCTCTGTATCTCTCATGCCCCACATCTAATCTACCAGAAATACTATTGGATCTGCCTTAAAAATAGACCCAGAATTTGAACACTTCCTAGTCCGAGCCACCATCATCTGGACAGTTTCTGGTTCAAACTACCATCATGCCTCACCAGGATTAATACAACAGCCTCCTAAATGATCTCTATGCTTCTACCTTGCCCATCTCTAAAGCGCAGCCAGAAGGATCCTGTGAAAATAAAATTGGAATCCTGTCCAAACCCTCAATAGCTTCCCATCTTATCCAGAGTAACAATAAGTTTTCCAGTGCTCTAGGAGGTGTATCCAATCTACCTCTCTTTCCTCTCCAACCTCATCTCCCTTGCTTTGCCCTCTTTCAGTCTACAGGCCACGCTGGTCTCCTTGCTTTTCTTCAAACACGTCAGGTACAGTGGCTCAGGGCGTTGATGCTCTTTTCTCGGCTTGCGTGTTCCTACCCCAGTTAACCAAATGGGTCTCTTCCTCACCTATTCTTAGTCTTTACCCAAATGCCAACTGCTCAGCAAGGCCTTCCTCTCTAAAATAGCATACACATGCCCTATCCCTCTTTTCTGCTTTTTTTTTTTCCTTTGAGCATTATTACCATCAAAAATACTGTACATATTTACTACTCAGTTTATTGTGTTTCTCTCCACTAGAAGGAAACCCCTCAAGATAGATTGTTTTGCCCCCAGTGTCGAGCACAGGGCGTGGCATTCAGTAAATATTAGCTGAAGAAATGGATGCAGTAGTTGGCTATAGGCTTCGTGGAGGTGCCTGAGTTTGAGTGAGGCTCTGGACCACAGGGAGGATCTGAGTGAACAAAGAGGCTGAGAAAAGGTGTGCCTGGGAAGAGAATAGACAGCTGAACAAAGGCCCGAGGGGGGCCCTGTGGGTATGGTTAGGTCCACACTAACTGACCTGTTCTCCATCAGCATTTACCTTCCTGGTTTTATTTTTTCCAGAATACCTATTGTCTGTCTTTCAGTATGTGGTAAAATTCCATGGCTGGATGGTGTAATAGAAAGCTCATGGGTGGAGTTTAGAGTCATAAACCTGAATCTAGGAGTGTGACCCTGGACAAGCCACTTAACCTTCCTAACCCTTGGCTTGATCATCTGTAAAAGAAAGTAGCAACACTGGCTTGCACCTCTTATACGGCTGTTGTGAGGATCAAATGAGGTAATGGATGGGAAAGTGCTTTGCACTCTGAAAGTTGGAAGGTTGTAGTGGGGATTAGTAAAATGCATGAGTGTATCACTGAAATAATTACTCAGACTCATATACAGATATCTACCTCAGTGGCAAGGGAAGGGGGAGAAAAGGCTCCAAATCATTGACTAATTCAGAAATTCTTCATCTGGGGTTTCGATCGTGGCAGGGACACAGGAGGAGGGATGGGAGGGAGATGTATCTTCCTGAGTACGTGGCTAGTGTTCAAATGAGGTGCTATTTATTCTCTGTGCACCATGTTCTGGGGATTATTTCTTCTCCTTTAGTCTTTATATAAATGTGTGAGTTAGGTATTAGTATCCTCCTTTTTTTGGGTTAAGAAAACCAAGGCTCAGAGAGGTTAAGTAACTTGCCCACAGTCAGACAAGTATTTGGCGTGAGTTAGAAGAAACCAGATTTGACTCCTCAAGAGTCCGTGCTCTTTCCACAGGATTTTCAGAGAGTGCAAACCTTGGTACAAACAATTAAGCATTGACAGTGCTACCTCAGTCACCTGGATTTGGGCAAATGAATAATACAGTCTAACATCAGGGGCCCAGGCAGCTAACAGACCCTGAGCTATTAAGCGTAACCCTAAAAGTGAAAAGGAAGGTCAATGTGCCACCTTTAAATCGAAGGCTTTTCTAGGCCACTGCCTTGTGCTATGAATGGTTTCTCTTGGCAGTACATGGTAACAGTTTAGAAGAAACCAGGATTCCAAGCTAAATCTTCAGTTAGAACATAAGAGTAATATAGCTGGGAGCAATGTCCACTGGTCTTTCTAAGCATCCGAAATAAAAGAACAGCAGTATAAGAAATGACATGACTTCGTGGATCATTGACAACCCTACTCTAGATTTTAACTGGGTGGCACTTTTGCAGTAACTTCTAGCCTGTTGCCTGCCACATAATGGGGCTTAATAAATGTTCACTGAATATACGCACACACCTACACGTGCATCTATAACGTATGATAATGGGTAGGTTTTTTGGTATATATGTGTGTAAGTTCATTTGGATGGATAGATGGATGGATGATGGATGGATAGATGGGTGGATACTGGGCCCAGATGTCAGAGAAATGCCGGAAGAGAGAGCCTGTAACAGGGTATAGGATGTTGATGCTATACTTACTTCACACATTTATGCACCAAACAGTTTATTGTTCACTTAATGGATGTTGGTGGAAGGAACTGGGAGGCATATTTCTTTGCACTGGCCTCAAATAACCATAAAATACATGTATGTTGTTGTTAGCTGTCCTCGAGTTGGCCTCTCACTCATGGAGACACCACACGTAACACAAAGAAACGCTGCCTGGTCCTGTGCCATCCCTATGATCAGTTGTGAATCTGACCGTTGCGATCTATAGGGTTTTCATTGGCTGATTTTTGGAACTAAGTCACTAGGCCTTTCTTCCCAGTGTGCCTTAGTCTGGAAGCTTTGCTGAAACATGTTCAGCATTACAGCAACACACAAGCCTCCACTGACAGATGAGTGGTAGCTCCACATGAGGTATATTGGCTGGGAATCAAACCCAGCATGAAAGGCAAAAATTCTACCACTGAACCACCAATGCACCCGCAAAACATATATAAATGACCTTAAATCAGTGACTTTTGTAGGAAAGAATCACTTGTAGTTGGAGGGCCATTTTTCCTTTGGTGTGAAGCACCAGTCACAGAGTATTGGGAGTAAAAGAGGCCTGGGTCTATCCATGAGAAAGCTAACTACCACTTTAGCACAGCAAGGGTCATCAAAATATAAAAAAAGACTCACTGACTCAACGGCAACAGGTTTTGTTTTGTTTTTTTTTTCTGATAAATATATGTTAATATATATGTCCAGTGAGACTTAGTAAACTGCCCTTAACTCTTCCTTTTGGATTCTTAATTCAGTCCTACTAGAGAAAACTTTCAAACTGACTACTCCCATCAACATTATCCTTAAGTAACTAATCGCAATGAAATGTGGTAGCTAGAGTTTTTGTCTCTCCAGCAAGGCTTGCCAGCCTTTGTCTTCTGATTCCTTGAAGAAACCCCTCCCCTACTTCACACTGGGCTGCCCATCACTGTGCCCAGAGTCCAATTCTGACTCCTGACCAGGCTAGCCATGCCCTGGTTCAATCGTGAACATGCGACAGAGCAAGGCCAATCTGAATTCTGTTTGGGACTGTTATACAGACATGGGAAGGAGCGATCTTCTCTCTATGGGCTTACTAAGCTAGGAGGACTTGAGATGGGGGCTGCTGGTGGTCATCTCACTGATGTATGGACAGAGGCTGGTGTGAGAACAAAGTCAAGCAGAGAAAAGCAGAACTGAGAGATGGAGAAATTCAGGGTACTGAGCACATTGTTTGGGCCCTGGATCCTGCCATGTCTGATGTAACATCATGAGCACTGAATGAGTTAAGCACTGCCTGGCAGCACAGGAGGTGCTCAATAAATGTTGCTACTTCCTGTCTTAGTTATCTAGTGCTGCTATAACAGAGGAGCCTTGGTGGAGCACTGGTTAAGCGTTTGACTGCTAACCAAAAGGTTGGCAGTTCGAATCCACCAGCCACTCCTTGGAAACTCTATGGGGCAGTTCTACTCTGTCCTATAGGGTTGCTGTGAGTCGGAATCGACTTGACAGCAATGGATTTGGTTTGGTTTTGGCTATAACAGAAATACCACAATTAGATGGCTTTAACAAAGAGAAATTTATTCTCTCACAGTCTAGGAGGCTCGAAGTCCAAATTCAGGGCGCCAGCTTCAGGAGAAGGCTTTCTCTCTGCTGGGTCTGGGGGAATGTCCTTGTCATCAATCTTCCCTGATCTAGAAGCTTCTCAGCACAGGGACTCCAGGACCAAAGGACGCCTTCCGGTCCCGGCACTGCTTTCTTGGTGTACGAGGTCCCCCGTCTTTCTGCTCACTTCTCTCTTTTATATCTCAAAAGAGATTGACTTAAAACACAACTCAATCTTGTAGACTGAGTTCTGCCTCATTAACATAACTGCCTCTAATCCTGCCTCATTAACATCACGAGGTTAGGATTTACAACACACAGGAAAATCACATCAGATGACAAAATGATGGACAATCACACAATACTGGGAATCACGGCCTAGCCAAGTTGATACACATTTTTGGGGGACACAAATCAATCCGTGACATTTCCCTTCTCTTTTCCTCCTTCTTTGACTTTTGCAGCTTCCAGACAAAGATTTGAACCACCTTTGGCACCACACTTCTGTGTCTGGCTTTTAGAAGAAAGCCAGTAAGACAGAATGAAAAAGATGAGCGCAGTCAGCACCCCAGAGGAATGCATGCTCCTTCTGCATCTTACAGAGATCTCTTTGGAAACGGAAATTCTTTGCACCATCTCATCTCAAACAACAGCCCGGCCATGATCAAGCTGGTAGAAAACATGACATTTTATTTCCTGGGGGAGGAAGAAGATGAGATGGTAAAACCCTGAAGTGAAATCTACTACAGCAAACAGAGTGCATGGGCTTCTTGACCGGCATGCATTTTTCCAGGGGCCAATTATATGCAGGCGTCAATCTGTGTTTATTTGGCTGTTTGCCAGAGGCACCATCCTAGAAAACAGGCAATCCAGAGTGTTAAAAATATAGTATGTATAACTTGACACAGTGTTAAACTCATGAAAAGAAGGCAGTGTGGTGGTGATTAGTACTAAATATTAATAGTGACTTAAAATTCAGTTAAGATGGGGCAAATAAAACCGCACTGCTGAATGATATTTGCAAAATATCATCCTCTCACCCCTGCACAGTGGTGCAGATAAACCACTTTGTTGCATAATAAAATGCTGTGGTTGATCATCAAAAAAAAGAAAGAGGCCTGGGTCATTGGGTGTACTTAGCCATTTTAGATTGCAAAACTGAGATGCATAAAGAAGGGAGACTTTTCCAAGGTTACACAGTGATTCATAGGCAGATTTTAAAAAAATAAAATAAAAACAACGCCCTTGCCAACCACCTCTGTCTTCTATAGGTTCTATGGAAATAGGTCAGAAATGGGTCATTGCACGGAAGCAGAAAACTCGGCAAGATGGTATAGGGTCAAGAGCATGGGGTTGGTATTTAGCTCAACCTGGGTTTGGATTCCCCTCATCTGCCTATTAGCTTTTTGATCTCAGGGGGGCTCCTTCTATTTGGAACCTCAGGCTCCTGACTTATGAAATTAAGGTACTTGCCTCCAATGTTTCCCATCAGAAAGAAATGAGATTAGGTTTGTAGGAGCTGCAGTAGAGGGCTTGATTCACGGTAGAGCGCCTGACTCATGGTGTTTCTCGGTATTTATTCCTCCCCGTACCCCCACTTACATTCCTTCAGCTTCTAACTTCTTGAGATCCTTTGAGCAAGGTACTAACTGCCTTCTCCCTCCTCATCTACTACATGCACATGTTGGACCAGATGATCTCCAATGTTCTATTAAGTGAGTCTAAATGTCTAGTCTTATTTTTTACCAGACATGCTTACAATGAGTGTGCTTTACCTCATTTAATCCTTAAAAGAACCCCTTCGAGGTAGCAGTTACTTTCCACTTTTACAAATGAGCAAACCAAGGCATGGAATCCCTGGGTGGTGCCGACGGTTAACATGCTTGGCTGCTAACCCAAACCTGGCAGTTCCAGTCCATCTGGAGGCACCTCAGAAGAAAGGCCTGGTCATCTACTTCCAAAAAATCAGCCATTGAAAACTCTATGGTACACAGTTCTATTTGGACACACATGGGGTCTCCACAAGTCAGAATTAACTCAACTGGTGGGTGTTACATAAACTAAGGCAAGAGGCACACAGAGAGAGAATCCTACACATCTGGTTTGGCATGCAGCATCCAGAGAAGACTCTTTTAAAAGACTTCCACAACATAGCATTAAAAAAGAGGCCCTTCATTATATCCTGGCCTTGAAAATCAAATGCAAACATCCCAGTTTTCACCCCACCCATTTTTCCTCCTCTTCTACTAAAAGCTTTAGTCATCTTATCTTCCTTTCTAGGTGTCTCTTTTAAATGTCTCCATTCCGGACTGAGGTCATGACTTTCTCATAAGATACCTAATAAAATTTGGGAGGACTGAACAGTCTTTAGTACCTGGTTCCCAGACTGGACGTGCACAAACAAAGCTTATACTTAGGAATCCAGCCCTCATTGCCTGAGGCTGCAGGGCTGGCTGTGAGTTTTTACTAGCTTCTGCCTGATTGTCTTTTTTTTTTTGGCGTTTGACAGGCATGTCCCTGGATCCTGGGTAGAATCAGTCTGTTTCTCTAGCAGTGATTTCTATTCCCCCCAGAGGGCCTAGAACTGTGCCCCAGGCAGTAGGTACCCACTGAGCTGGAAGTGGTACTGCCCCCCGTTGCAGTCCATTATTTTAGGAATGGCACCAAATTGCTTGAGTGTTAACATCAGCTTTAGTCTCAGCCTTTTCCATCCGAATTCACAAAGCACAGTTTCTACTAATTCCAAATAATGCAATCAGGTTTTTTGAAATTGAAGCAGGCCTTCATATTTAAATGTTGACTTTCACCACCCAGGAAAGGTTGGTCAAATGCTGGAGTGACTAGAAGATTTTGGCAAAGATATGAATTGGGATTTTCCATCTCAGAGAAGCTGCATGTGCTGATACACAGGTAATACTCCATCCTTAAGGGTTTCCAGGGACCAAAGAGTAGGCAAAACCCGAAACTGAAAACCAACATTCCACGTAGGGAATCACTGGTATTCTATCTAAAAAAAAACAAGTCAAGTAGAGGCAGAATTGAACTGTTTCTACTTCCAAAATGCAACTATGCCTAACTCTCAGGGCTATTATGAGGATGAAATTAGGCATGTGAAAAGGCTAGCACAGACTTGTGCTCAGAGTAGTATGCAATGAGTGTATTCTGGTTATTAGTACTATGATGACGGAAAAGGCACTTGCCTGAAGTCAAATGACAGGGTTTTGAACCTAGCCTAGCTGGTGCCTTCCCCATTCTGATCCCAGTGTCCTCATCTTTCGAATTGGAATAATAATTCTTGCCTACTTCACAGCGTCACAATGAAAAACTAATTAAAGAATGGCTGAGAAAGTTCTTTGCACACTAGAAAGCTTTCTGGATAGAATAAAGCATTTTTAATTGTCCAATCTCTGCATCATTTTTTTAAATAGCATTTTTTGTTGTTGAAAATGTACACAGCAAAACACACCAATTCAACAATTTCTATATGAACAATTCAATGACATTGATTACATTCTTCAAGCTGTGCAACTATTCTTACCCTCCTTTTCTGAGTTACTCCTCCATCCTAAACAGAAACTCGTTAAGTTTCTTCTCCAATCTTTCAAGTTGCTGTTGTCAGTTTGATCCCATATAGATAGTTCTTTAAAAGAGCACAATGCTCAAGCAGTATGTGTCATTATTTTAGCTCTACTTTCTGTCTGAAATGCTCCTCCTTCCCCACACTTCCTCTCCTACCCTGTCTAATGAAGTTCTACCCCACATTCATAAGGCAGTAGAACATAATGGCAAAGAGGAAAGACTTTAGAGCCAAATTAACCAGCCAACCAATCAACCAACAAATCCTTTGCCGTCGAGTTGGGTTCAAATCCCTGCTCCGGTAGCTGTTTGACCTTGGTAAGTTACCTAACCTTTGTTTCAGTTTTCTGTCTGTAAAATGGGAATAACAACAACACCTATTTTATCACGTTGTTGTAAGGATTAAATAAGTTAATAAATGTAAAGTACTCAGAACAGTACATATTAAGTACCACATAAATGTTAGCTATTATTATTTCAAGGTTATGCTTATTGTATTGATGTCTATTACAAGGGTGTTTGTTATTTGACGTTATTTTCTTTTTATGTTCAAATCCCACCCCCTAAGAAATTTTCCTAGATACCTTAGTCAGAAGCAATCATGTTTCCATACTCAACCAGTGTATGTTGGTTGTAGGTCAGTGATAGCTCACGTCATTACTTATGTGTTTATCTCTTTCCTACATGGCTGCAGAGCCCCTGAGTGACAGAGACTTCCTCTTTTATCTCTGTAGACATTGTCAAAGCACATTAAATATTTGTTGAATTGGATTGAAGGTATGCAAATGTATGCCCATGAATAACCCTAAATACACTGGACGGTAGCTAATAACTTTCTCTACATAATAACTGTATAGTCATGTGTTGCTTAATGTCCAAGATACGTTCTGTGAAATAGGATGTTATGTGATTTGGACGTTGTGTGAATACCATATAATATACTGCATAGAGTTCACCTTGAGGCGTGGCTGGCGGGGAGCACATCCCGCACGTTTAGTGTGTGGGACCATTCTCGGCATTAGTCAGTTTGACCCTAAAGGTGAGGCCAAGATCTTGATATTTGGGCGGCCTTATTACCAGAAGGACATAGCCAAGATGATCATGAACTTGGCCGACTGTTACCACCAGGGCTGGATTAAGGCATGTGAGGGCCCTAGGCACTGATAATCTGTGGTGCTCCCTCCTCTGCTTACTCACGCATTAGAACAGAGTATGTGAGTTATATATATATATACATGTACATGTATGTGTGTGTGTGTGTCTTAGCTATTCATGATGTAACTTCTTTTTAAATGCAACTATTAATATTAGCAATTGAATGCAAAAGTGGAGTGTACCATTTTAGTGGAATGAGATGAACTGGATTATAAAAATTTTTAGTGGATGTGGGGTACTAAGATTTTTACTATATACCACATTTTCTACAAAAAGAATATTCCATGTATTCTACAACAAAGAAAATGAGTCAGTGAATTTGTTTCAACAATCAGTGTAATATTCTGTTGATTTCCCACAATGAAAAATTGACTTTTACCAGTTTTGCTTTAAACAGCTCATAGTTCAGTTTTGATGCTTGTTTCATAATAAATGCTATACACCTAATCCACAATTATCGACTGTCTTGTTATCTGACATTTCACATTTATGACAATGGTAAAACTACTATCTATTTGTGCATTAATGATGTACGTCTGGCAGTAATGAACGCTGAGATGTGAGGCCAGAGTAATGCTGGCTGTGATGGTTAAGGTTATGTGACAACTTGGCTGGGCCATGATTCTCAGTGGTTTGGTAGTTATGTAATGATATAATTTGGCAGTTATATAATGATGTAATTTAAAGCCGTTATGCATCAAGTCTTTCTTGAATCATTGTCGTTCACAGAGGGTTTTTGAGTCTCTTTAGGGATGAAAATGAGCATTCCATCGTGCAGTTTGTGATCATTAAAGTTAGGAATATGTGTAAAGCAATTTCAACATCGGGAAAAATGCATCACATTTTATCTTCTATTATGGAATCATACATGCCTACATGAATAAAATTTGTCTTTCCTGAATCTGTAAACTTAGTTCTCATGTAAGAATGAAATTGTTGCACTTCTCTGTAAAGGCTTGTATTTAAGTCATCAGGAAAAACCTGCACTAATTTCTTGGATGTTTTCATGCGTTCTTCATCAGATATAGCCACACTGTTTAAGAAGGAAAATCTATTTGAAAGAACTTCATACACTTTTGCCCTTCTTTTCATGCAGGATTCAAATGTGTCAATGATGGCATGGTATGTGGTTAGCCGAAACTGATTTTTGGCACTTGATGATACTTCTGGAGCACTTCTGTCATTTACTTGTTTCTTTCTAATGTTTCTGTGAAGGTGAACTGCTTGATAATCAGTATTTGGCAGTATTTGTTTTGCTGTGTTTTCAAAATTTTTAAAATATTCTCTTAAAGTATGTATACCCTGTTAAGGATTGGTGGAGATCTGTGCATGTCTTTAAACTTACTTTTGAATCTTGGAGAGCTTGAGTTGTCTGATGAAAATGATGCAATATGTTATTCCACATAACTAACATATAAATACACACTCTAGTGTTTGCATTTTGTTGGCAATGTTTTCAGCTTCTCTTTTGGAGTCTCTTTTTTGAGTCTGGTCTTCAGCAATATTTTCTAAGGCATCTAGAATCTGAGTGTACGATTCCAGGATTGCACTTGTTGCTACAGCATGTGTTTCCCAACGTGTATTACAAAGACATTTTAATACTCGATCATTGCCTAAATATGCCTTAAGAACTGCCCATTGGTGAGTAGAGCAGCAAAAAATGTGTAGAGTAACTGAATAGTAGGAAAAAAATCAACTGCTTCCAGACAACAATCTACTGCACTACCTCCTACAAAATTAATGAATGCACAGCACATGGTATGAAAACGGCATATTCATTATGTTCTAAAATTTTCTGTTGCGTGCCTTTCTAACGCCCTACATACTGGTAGCATTGTCATAGAATTGGCCTCTGCACGTAGAAAAATCAATTTTGCAAACATCACATAATTAGTGAAGTACTTGATTTGCAATTTCTTCACTGGTATGACTTTTTAAGCTAGTAAATGTGATAAATTGCTCAACAGGTTTTCCGTCTGTTGGAGATATGTATCTTAAAACAATATTTAGCTGATCTGTATGAGAAAGATCAGGAGTGGAATCAGACAAACTGAAATATCGAGCTACACTTATTTCACTGAAAATAGTTGATCGAACTTTATCACTTAGTAAATTTATTAATTCTTCACAGGTTGTTTTAGACATATACGATGGGTTGCCCTTTCCTATGTTACCATATTTTGAGACGTGACCAGCTAAAAATGGATCAAACTGAGCAACAAGTTCAAGTAAAACCCCCAAATTTCCATTTTGTGGGGACCCAAAAACTTCATTTCTTCCTCAAAAAGGTAGTCCATAGTCAGTGACAGCAATGACATGTTGTAAAATGGCTTTCTGATACTGACCTTCTTCATTAATTTGCATTTCCAGTTCATGAGTTAAGCCAAAACAATGTCTTTGGTTTAAATATGACACCACACAATCTCTGTGAATTGAACTGTTTTCCTGTTTATTAATCATATTTAAGTTGTGCCAATCGCTAAATCCATCTGTAGCAAATAGATAATTAAATGATTTAGGACTGAATAGTTTACAAACAAAACAATATACAGATCCCACTGATGGAGAATACAGTAGTCACTCCTTCTTGTAATTTTCATCTTTAGCTTTGTACCCTAAAATATATTCTGGCTATAGAACCTTGTTTGTTTATCATCCAGAAATTTTCAATATGAATTTTCAAATGGTCCACTGTGATGCTGACAATCACTTGGCCCTCTTTCAATCCAATAATTTATATCATTAGAAGAAAGATGATACCACAAAGCAGGATCCACATTTCTGTTATTTATGGGGTCTGCAGATGAGGCAATTTGAGATTCTAAAATAGTTTCACTTTCTACACTATTATTAATTTTTTTACTACAGCAAGGAATGGATGCAGAATTTGGGACAATGGCAGAAGTGTTCAATGGCAGAAGTCTCTTCTGATGCATTACGTTTTAAAAAGGAAGTTAATTTTGGAATTGTCTTTAGAGATTCACAAATCATTTTCTTTTTATCTTCTGTGAGCTTTTGTTTTTGAGCTCCATTTAGTTATTGCCATTTCATTTTACCTGGATATAAAACTATGTAATTTTAAAATTTGGTCCTAGGTTCTACCACAGCAAATAAATTTGAATAATTAGAAATATTCATAAGGTTTTCTCTGGTTGATTTTTTTCAGAAGTAGACTATGGGGATATATGCCATTTAAACATGGCTGCACTATTGACAACTGTAGCCCCCACAGGCCTCTATGCTGCACAGCATGTTGAGACTTGTCCCCAACATGTTGAGACTTGTCTCCAACATGTTGAGACTTGTCACGACTTGTTTTCCCAAACCTATTGTCCCTTTACTGATTGGCTTGTTTACCTGAATTCCTTCTCCCTTGCCTGCACCCAAAGCCCA
>NW_004443947.1:1072653-1141536 GCF_000243295.1 Trichechus manatus latirostris | reverse complement strand
GCAAAGGCATTCAACTATGTGGATCATAACAAATTACGGATAGCATTGTGAAGAATGGGAATTCAGAACACTTAATTGTGCTTATTAGGAACCTATACATAGATCAGGAGGCAGTTGTTTGAACAAAACAAGGGGATACTGCGTGGTTTAAAGTCAGGAAAGGTGTGCGTCAGGGTTGCATCCTTTCACCATACTTATTCAATCTGTATTCTGAACAAATAAGCTGAGAAGCTGGACTGTATGAAGAAGAACGCAGCATCAGGATTGGAGGAAGACTCATTAACAACCTACATTATGCAGGTGATACAACCTTGCTTGCTGAAAGTGAAGAGGACTTGAAGCACTTACTGATGAAAATCGAAACTATAGCCTTCAGTATGGATTACACTTCAACATAAAGAAAACAAAAATCCTCACAACTGGACCAATAAGCAACATCATGATAAACGGAGAAAAGACTGAAGTTGTCAAGGATTTCATTTTACTTGGATCAACAATCAATGCCCAGGGAAGCAGCAGTCAAGAAATCAAATGATGTATTGTATTGGGCAAATCTGTTGCAAAAGACCTCTTTAAAGTGTTAAAAAGCAAATATGTCAGTTTAAGAACTAAGGAGCACCTGACCTAAGCCATGGTGTTTTCAATCACCTCATATGCATGTGAAAGCTGGACAATGAATAAGGAAGACCAAAAAGGAATTGATGCTTTGTATTACGGTGTTGGCAAAGAATATTCAATGTACCATGGACTGCCAGAAGAATGAACAAATCTGTCTTGGAAGAAGTACAACCAGAATGCTCCTTAGAAGCAAGGATGGCAAGACTTCATCTCACTTACTTTGGATATGTCATCAGGAGGGACCATTCCTTGGAGAAGGACATCATGCTTGGTAAAGTAGAAGGTCAGTGAAAAAGAGGAAGACCCTCAATGAGATGGACTGACACAGTGACTACAACAATGGGCTCAAGCATAACAACCATTGTGAGGATAGGGCAGGACCAGGCATTGTTTCATTTTGTTGTACACAGGGTCGCTATGAGTCAGAACCGACTTGACAGTGCCTAACAAAAACAACAACACAGTTGGAAATAAATAAAATTTATAAAACAAGTAACATTTACAAAATGAAATCAACATTAGAATTTGGACAGTAACACAAAAATTTATATTTGAAAATTAGTAAGTAAAAAAAAAATGATTTGGAGCATGTAATTTTGTTCGTTAGGGCTGATAGTCAAAAGAAATAGTACTTACGAGGCAGTTGGAAATAATTTCGTTTGTTGTATGATGTTTGTTGATGGGCCCTTCACAGATTTCCATGAGTGTTTTTCTTCTTGAAATAATACTTAAAAACTTGTGCACTCACTTTCCGACCTTTGATGCTGCACCTTCACAGTTCATTGGACTACTTGGACTACTCTTGATACCTGATGGGGTCGAGAGCAATCGCAAAGAGCGTGATACAAATACCAGGGTATGCTCAATCTGAAGACGCGTTTTGGTTTGCTTTGCGCAGGACCAGATACATCATGATTCATGTGATTATAGTGCTGTTGATTCATTCTTATGTGGTCGACAAGAGTGAACTGAATGTGAGTCGATCAGTCCAAAATGAAAAGGAAAATATAATTGTTATCGTATACGAAACTTATAAAATGGTATCAATTTCATTTAGTGCCCTGCCAGTTTTCTTCCACTGCAGTGCTCGCTTTTCCTTGTGTCCTGTCTGCTTGCCATCTATGGATCTTTGCTTTGGACAACTGCTGCCTCTGGTTTGTTGATGCCTTAAGCACGTGCTTACCTTGCTTATTGAGTAATCTTTCCCTGTTCGTATCATTTGTATATAAGACGATAATTCTATACGGAGAGACGAGCTTACACCTGCTAAAACCATTCTTGAGCTGGCCCCAGTGTCCACTGGACACGCTTTGTCTTTGGTCACCATTTCAAAACCTTATAAGGATTTCTCCTTCACTTTTGTCCTTGTGTCCCTGAGAACTATTCTGTTTTGTTTCGTCTGCCTGAAATCAGAAGGTTGTATCAGACCTCTGATGGGTGCTGGTTGGCCTTTGGCCAAGCTCTAGAGGAACAAAGTCATCCAAGTACCATCCTTAAGGGCCATTCAGTTCCAGGGCATCTTCTCCATTCCAACTAGGCCAAGCCAACACTTACCCCTGCATGTTTCCTCACTATAACACTAACTTGTCCTCTTCTCCTGCTACCTGGCACAACTTTACCAGGGACAATGTGGAATTGCAGAGGCCACTTTGGGGAGCTTTTGACATTGAAGAGGTTGTCCATATGAGATATCTCTGAACAAAAAACAAAGAAATCCTCATGAAGAGATCATCTTGGTTGCCTAAAAGACGTCTTTTAAAATGTATTGTTTTATTGTGGTAAAACATATATAACAAAACATTTGCCAGTTCAACATTTTTACATGTGCAATTCTGTGATATTGATTATGTTCATCACGTTGTGCCCCCATCACCACTATCCTTTCCAAATTATTCCACCACCATTAACAGAAACTCAGAGGCCGCTAAGCAAAGACTCCCCTTTCTCCCTCCCTCCTATCCCTGGTAACCATTAATAAACTTTGGTCTCTATAACGTTTACCTATTTCATATAAGTGGGATCATACAATACTTGTCCTTCCGTGACTGACTTATTTCACTCAGCATAATGTTCTCAAGACATATTGTAACATGTATCAGTACTTCATTCCTTTCTTTTTATTGTGGTGAAAATATACATAGCAAAACAAACATATGCCAACTCAACAATCTCTACATGTACAATTCAGGGACATTGATTACATTCTTCCAGTTGTGCAACCATTCTTTCTATCCTTTTCCAAACTATTCCATCACCATTAACACAAATTCAATGCCCACTAAGCAAAAAATCCCTACTTCATTTCTTTTCATGACTGAATAACATTCCATTGTACACATATACCACATTTTGTTTATCCATTTATCGGTTGATGGAGAGAGATGATTTTATTTAATATAGGAAGCATCCCAGTCCTTCATTTCCCTATTTTGGGGATTCACCAGTTCTGGATTTTTAATCACATGGTTTGAGAAAATTATCAAGGGCCTGAGTCATTGGCTAACCCAGCTGTAATGTGGTTTCTTCTGTTTTTCTGTATCTAAACTTTTTTCTCTCACCAGCAGAGGAAACATAATTAGCCTTTTACAATGACAATTTCATATTGGTCTGAAGCCAGATCTCTCCCACTTTTTCTGTTCCTTTCTCTCTCTGGAAACAAAAGATTAACCATTCAAAAACAATTATTTAGTCATTATGTGTATACTCCAGGAATATCTCTTCCAAATACACAGTACAAGATGTTTAAAAGAAAGTTATTCAACTCTGTTTTGCATGTGTATGTGTTTGTGTATGTGTGTGTGTGTGTAAAGAAAAGTTTTTTGGCATGACTGAGAGTCTTTAAAAAGTAGTTTACCACATAAGAGTCTGGAACACTTATACACTGTTGGTGGGAATGTAAAATGTTACAATCACTTTGGAAATCGATTTGGCGCATCCTTAAAAAGCTAGAAATAGAAGTACCATACAATCCAGCAATCCCACTCCTTGGAATATAGCCTAGCGAAATAAGAGCTGTCACACAAATAGATACATGCACACCCATGTTCACTGCAGCAATGTTCACGACAGCAAAAAGATGGAACAACCTAGGTGTCTATCAACAGACAAACGGATAAACAAATTATGGTATATCCACACAATGGAATACCATGCGATGATAAAGAATAATGAAGAATCCATGAAACATAACATGGAGGAATCTGGAAGGCATTATGCTGAGTAAATTTAGTCAGTCACAAAAGGACAAATATTGTATAAGACCACTATTGTAAGAACACAAGAAAAGGTTTAAACACAGAAGAAAACATTCTTTGATGGTTACGAGGGTGGGGAGGGAGGGAGAGGGGTATTCATTAACTAGATAGCAGACAGAATTATCTTAGGTGAAGGGAAGGACAACACATACTACAGGGGAAGTCAGCACAATTGGACTAAACTCAAAGCTAAGAAATTTCCTGAATATAACCAAACACTTTGAGGGACAGAGTAGCAGGGGCAGGGGTTTGGGGACCATTGTTTCAGGGGACATCTAGGTCAACTGGCATAACAAAATTTATTAAGAAAATGTTCTGCATCCCACTTTGGTGAGTGGCATCTGGGGTCTTAAAAGCCAGCAAGCGGTCATCTAAGATGCATCAATTGGTCCCAACCCACCTGGAGCAAAGGAGAATATGAAGAACACAAAAGACACAAGGAAAGTATTAGCCCAAGAGACAGAAAGGGCCACATAAACCAGAGACTTCATCAGACTAAGACCAGAAGCACTAGATGGTGCCCAGCTACCACCAATGACTGCCCTGACAGGGAATATAATACAGAGTCCCTGACGCAGCAGGAGAAAAGTGGGGTGCAGAACTAAAATTCTAATAAAATTACCAGACTTAATGGTCTGACTGAGACTGGAGGGACCTCGGAAGACACGGCCCCTGGACTCTCTGTTAGTCCAAAACTAAAACCATTCCCGAGGCCAACTCTTAAGACAAAGATTAGACTAGACTGTGGAACATCAAATGATACTCATGAAGAGTGTGCTCCTTCGCTCAAGTAGATACATGAGACTAAATGGGCAGCTCCTGTCCAGAGGCAAGATGAGAAGGCAGAGAGAGTCAGGAGCTGGTTGAACGGACACGGGAAATCTGGGGTGGAAAGGAGGAGTGTGCTGTCACAGCATAGGGAGGGCAACTAGGGTCACATAACAATGCATGTATAAATTTTTGTATGAGAAACTAACTTGAATTGTAAACTTTCACTTAAAGCACAATAAAAAAAATGGTTTAAATGGTAAATATGTTATTTATATTTTACCACAATAAAACAAAAATTAAAAAAAAAGTAGTTTACCTCATAAAAATAATGTCAGCACAATATTTTGGTTTGTACAAGACCAGGGTTAGATTTCTCATGATTTAAACTTTTTAAATTTCCTAATTGATTTTGAGTGAAGTTACCACTGTTGCTATAAAATTTTTTTCCTTTTATTGTTGTGTTCCCTGTCAGGGCGGTCATTGGTGGTAGCCGGGCACCATCTAGTTCTTCTGGTCTCAGGCTGATGAAGTCTCTGGTTTATGTGGCCCTTTTAGTCTCTTGGGCTAATACTTTGCTTGTGTCTTTTGTGTTCTTCATTCTCCTTTGCTCCAGGTGGGTTGGGACCAATTGATGCATCTTAGATGACCGCTCGCTGGCTTTTAAGACCCCAGACACCACTCACCAAAATGGGATGCAGGACATTTTCTTAATAAACTTGCTATAACTTGTTTAAAATTAAAGATTATATGTATACAGTTTCATTTAACAAAATGAAATTATAATAATAAGTGTCTTTTTAAAGGGTTTAATTTTATGAATTTCTTTTTTTAAATTTTTTTATTGTACTTTATTATTATTATTGTTTTTAATATGAGGCGACTGAAAACACCATTGCTTGGGTCAGGTGGACCTTAGTCTTCAAGGTGACATCTTTGCTTTTTAACACTTTAAAGAAATATTTTGCAGCAGATCTGCCCAATGCAATGCATCATCTGATTTCTTTTTTTTTGGCTTTAAAAAACAGAAATTTATTTTCTCACAGTTCTGGAGGTTACAAGTCCAAATCAGGGTCTCAGCCGTGTCAATTCTTTCTGTGGGCCTTTCTTTCTTTTTTTCTTTTTCCTTTTATTCTACTTAGATGAAGGTTTACAGAGCAAAATAGTTTCTCATTAAACAATACACGTTGTTTTGTGACACTGGTTGCCAACTCCATGACATGTCAATACTCTCTCCTTCTCGACCTTGGGTTCCCCATTACCAGCTTTCCTATCCCCTCCTGCCTTCTTGTCCTTGCCCCTGAGCTGGTGTGCCATTTAGTATTGTTTTGTTTTATGGGCCTGTCTAATCTTTGGCTGAAGGGTGAACCTCAGGAGTGACTTCATTACTGAGCTATAGTGGTGTCCACGGGCCATACTCTTGGGGTTTCTCCAGTCTCTGTCAGGCCAGTAAGTCTTGTCTTTTTTTTGGTGAGTCACAATTTTGTTCTACATTTTTCTCCAGCTCTGTCAGGGACCCTCTATTGTGATCCCTGTCAGAGTAGTCGGTGGTGGTAGATGGGTACCATCTAGTTGTGCTGGACTCAGTCTGGTGAAGGCTGTGGTGGTAGTTGTGGTCCATGAGTGCTTTGGACTAATCTTTCCCTTGTGTCTTTGGTTTTCTTCATTCTCCCTTGCTCCAGATGGGGTGAGACCAGTGGAGTATCTTAGATGGCTGCTCACAAGCTTTGGACTCACCAGAGTAGAACGTAGCACATTTTCTTTATAAACTATGTTATGCCAATTGAGCTAGATGTTCCCCGAGACCATGGTCCCCACAGCCCTCAGCCCAGTAGTTTGGTCCCTCAAGGAGTTTGGATGTGTCTATGGAGCTTCCATGACCTTGCCTTGGACAAGTTGTGCTGGCTTTCCCAGTAATTTTATGAATTTCTTACAACGTTACAAATCTCAAGGATTTAATGTTAGCTACAGTTGTAATTTCCAGATCCTTAACTAACTTTAAATATGTCACTTTGAGGACTAAGGGTGTACCTGACCCAAGCCATGGTGCTCTCAATTGGCTCATATGCATGTGAAAGCTGGACAATGAATAAGACCGAAGAAGAATTGATGTCTTTGAATTGTGGTGCTGGCAAAGAATATTGAATATACCATGGACTGCCAAAAGAATGAACAAATCTGTCTTGGAAGAAGTACAACCAGAATGCTCCTTAGAAGCAAGGATGGCGAGACTATGTCTCACATACTTTGGACGTGTTATCAGGAGGGATCAGTCCCTGGAGAAGGACATCATGTTTGGTAAAGTACAGGGTTGGTGAAAAAGAGGAAGACCCTCAATAAGATGGATTGACACAGTGGCTGCAATGGTGGGCTCAGGCATAACAACGATTGCAAGAATGGTGCAGGACTGGGCAGTGTTTCGTTCTGTCGTACATAGGGTGGCTATCGGTCAGAACTGACTCCGTGGCACCTAACAAAACAACAACAATGATAAATGAAGAAGAAATTGAAGTTGTCAATGATGTCATTCTACTTGGATCAACAATCAATGTTCATGGAAGCAGCAGTCCAGAAATCAAGAGAGGTGCATGCAGACCATCTCCGTGCATCGGCTGTGGCTGTGGGGGACTGACATTCACTTTTGAGGTTGACCTTGTTGTTTCTTCTCTATGTGAGTAAAGCTATGTTCCATCCAATGCCTGTGTGAGTTATGTCTTTCTTGGCAACCCCAACATCTGCAAGTATGGAATGGGTTACTATCCTCCATGTGATGGGACTCCTTCCCTGGAGGTTTTTTAAAAACAGACATTATTTTTTAGACCATTTTTAGGTTTACATAAAAATTGTGCAGAAACTGCAGAGAGTTCCCATATGCCCCCTGCAACTGGACAAACAATGGTGGGGGGCATATAAAATATCTTGCGTTCTTGTGGTACATTTATTACAATTGATGAACCAATACTGATAACATTATTACTAACTAAAGTTCATAGTTTACACTAGGGTTTGCTCTTTGTTCTGTACAATTCTATGAGTTTTGACAAAAGCATAATGTCATGTGCCCTCCATTATGGTATCATGCAGAATAGTTTCACTGCCCTAAAAATGCCCTGTGGTCCACCCTCTTCTCCCTCCCTGATCAGTTGGCAACCACTGATCTTTTCACTGTCTCTATAGTTTTACCTTTCCCAGAATGTCATATAGTTGGAATCATACAGCACGTAGCTTTTGGAGACTGGCTTCTTTCCCTTAGCAGTATGCCTTTAAGGTTCCTCCATGTCGTTTCATAGCTTGATCGCTCTTTTTTCTTTTTTAATTGCTGAATAATATTCTATTGTATGGAAGTACCACGGTTTGTTTATCCATTCACCTATTGAAGGACATCTGGTTGCTTCCAATTTTTGGCAATTGTGAATAAAGCTACTATAAACATTCGTATGTAGGTTTTTATGTGGACATATGTTTTCTTTTCATTTGGGTTAATACCTAAGAGTGTGATTGCTAGATTGAATAGTAAACCTTTGTTTAGCTGTCTAAGAGATTGCCTGACAGTCTTCCAAAGTGTTTGTAGCATTTTGCATCCCCACCAGCAATGAATGAGAGTTCTTCTTGCTCTACCTCGCCAGCATTTGGTGTTGTCAGTGTTCTGTATTTTAGCTATTCTAATAGGTGTGCAGCGGTATCTCATTGTTGTTTTGATTTGCAGTTCCCTGTAGGGTCACCATGAGTTGGAATCTACTCGATGGCAATGGGGTTTCATTTTGTTTTTTAATGACATAGGATGTTGAACATTTTTTCATATGTTTATTTGCCATCTGTATATCTTCTTTGGTGAAGTTTCTGTTCAAATCTTTTGCCCATTTTGAAACTGGGTTGTTTTCTTACTGTTGAGTTTTAAGAGTCTTTGTATATCTTGGATGCAAGTCCTTTATCAGAAAATATTTTCTCCCAGTCTGTGGCTTGTCTTTTCATTCTCTTTATGTGATCTTTTTTTTTCTTCTTTTTCTCTCTCCAAATTTTTAGAATCTTTTATTTGCCCCCAGTGTTCTGAAATTTCACAATAACTTTCCTTTCCTGATGTTCTGGTATTTGAAGGGCCCTTTCAAGCTTCAAGTCAAGATCTTCAGTTCTGGAAACAGTGCTTAAATTATTACTCTTTGTGGTTGCTATTTCCTCCCCTCTGTGTTCTTATTTGGTTATTTGAAGTTCTGGAGAGTTTCTCTAATTTTTTTTTTCATCTTTTATCTCCTCTTTTCTATCCCTTTTCTTTTTGTTCTATTTTTTGGGGGAGAGTTTCCCAAATTATCTTCCAATCTTTGTATTGCATTTTTCCACTTTTGCTTTCAGGTTTTAATTTTTGAGAGCATTTTTTCTTCTGAGTGTATCTTTTCTTCCTTCCTCTCTTCCTTTTCTTCTTCTCCTGCTTTTAAAAATAATATCCTGTTCTTCTTTTAAGGATATTGTATTTTTCTAAAGACTTCAATTACAGTTTTTTTTTCTGTAAGTGCATTTATTTTTTTTCAATCTTACTCAATTTTTTTAATTTTTAAGTTTACATACTGTGGTGTTCACTTTTTTTGGGAGGATGTATAATTCTCTGAGTTTTAAAACATGTATATGTGTACAATTGTCTTCACTCTGCAGAGAGCCTACTTCCTCCAGGTTGCTGTTTTCTTTCTTGTTTAAACACATCAGATGTTTTTCTCAGACATCTGGCAATCCTGGACTCCCTGCTCATGACTAAGAATGGGACAGTAAGAGACTAATTGGGAAGTTGGAAACCATGGTGGGTCTTGCTGACTGGGAGCTTCATGGTGGGTGATAAGGTGGGCCACCTGCTGGGGGTCAGATACCTCAGAGAAGAGCCCTCCAATCTCCTGCCTAGAGTTCTAGAGGGGTCTGGCTGCCACATCCCGTGCCCTGAGGCAGGGGAAGAAGAGAGAGGACATCCTTGCAGTAAGCATTTAGTATGCACAATAGTTACTTAGGAGTCCCTGGGTGGTACAGTCTCAGTTGCTAACTGGAAGGTTGGGGTTTGAGTCCACCTAGAGGCATCTTGGAAGAAAGGCCTAGCAATCTCCTTCCAAACAATTAGCCATTGAAAACCCTATGAATGTATAACAGAATTTCAAATTCTCATGGAATCCAGACTTTCTGGAGCCATGGAGGGTACATGAACCCATGAAACTATTGCCCTGAGATCATCTTTAAACCTTAAACCAAAAATATACCCTGATGTCTTTGTAAAAGCAAAAAATAGTTTAGCTTAACTAGTAAAGAATGTCTGCCTTGAGCATTATGCTCTTTTAAGATCTATCTATGTGAGATCAAAGTGACAACAGCAACTCAAAAAGATTAGATAGGAACCTTAGGGGGGCAGTGAATTTATGTTAATGTGGGAGGAACAACTCAGAAAAGGAGGGTGAGAATGGTTGCACAACTCAAAAAATATAATCAATAACACTGAATTTTACATGTAGAAACTGTTGAATTGGTATATGTTTTGCTGTGTATATTCTCAACAACAACAAAAGATAAAATAAATTATTAAAAAAAAGTGATACCTTTCTGGGAAAATATATGTGTATGATTGCAAGAAAGAAAGAAACAGTTGGAGCTTGAAAACTCTTTGAGATTTTCTTTTTCTCCTCTGTGCTCCCACTACCTCTGAGGTTTAACATATTAACAGGTAACATATTTGTTTTAAAAATTCACATCAAATGCAAAATAGAATATATTCAGTTAATGGTGCTTTATAGTCAAAACTATAAAGTACTGGAAAATAAAGTTAATTCTTATAATTTTGGTAGACATTTAAAAACAACAACAACAAAAAAAGAAAGCCCTATGGAGCACAGTTCTACTCTGACACACATGGGGTCGTCATGAGTTGGAATCGATTCGACAGCAACTGGTTTACTGGTACAGATACTTAACCTCCTGTTTTTGGTATGCTGTCCTGCCTTGTTGCCTTAAATATATATTTATTATCTTGAAATAATATCTATTTACTCTCCTACAAGTAAAGTTGAGAAAATCAGCACACTTACACTATCTTCCACCTCTTTTCCCTCTCTTTTTTTGACTTAACTAAAGACAGTTTCTTTTATTGTTTCTAAATTTCTTTTCTGGAACCATGACTGCTGCAGTTGCTTTAGCCTCAGTTGTACATTTAAACGGATTCAATACACACCACTGATTTTTTTTTTTTTTTTGCTGGCTTTTTAACTTCTCTTTGGCTGAAAATTGTCTTCTAGGACGGTGTTCTCAAACTTTCATGTTCCTAAGAATCACCTGGGGATCTTGTTCAAATGCTGATTCTGGTTCAGTGTGTTTGGGATGGGGTTTGAATTGAAATTCTGTTGGTATCTCCCAGATGACACGGATCCTGCAGATCACACTTTGTGTACCAAGATTCTAGAAGGTTCTTCATGAGTTCATTTTGAAAGAACTTCTCTCTGTTGTCTTGATACTTGCATGAGGGTTTGGGTATGAAATTCTCGGGTCACATTTTCTTTCCTTGATGACTTTGCAGACATTGCTCTGCTATCTGCTAGTGTTGAAGGTTGTTTTGGAGATTTTGAGGGCAGCTTGATTTTACCACTTACAAACCCAAACCTGTTGCCATCGAATTGATTCTGACTCATAGCAACCCTAAAGGACAGAGTAGAACTGTCCCATAGGGTTTTGAAGGAGCGCCTGGTGGATTCAAACCGCTGACCCTTTTGTTAGTAGCCAAGCTCTTAACCACTACGCCACCAGGGTTTTCTACCCCCTTACAGATGGTTTGATTTTTGTGTGGCTCTTTTTGGCCTGTATGCCCATGGGATTATTGCTTTAAATTTGAAAGTCAGGTATTGTTGACTGAAGTGTGAAAGTTGTTTTCTGGGACATGGTGAGGTGCCCTTTTCTATCTCTAGATTCAAGGTTCCTTCTATTTCACAAGCATTACCTAAACCATTTTTGTTTTGTTTTCACCTGAGTCATTTTTAAAAATTGAGTTTTAATTCACATTTAAAAATTAAAAACATTTTAAAATTCACTATTTTAAAGTGTACAATTCAGGGGTTTGAGTATATTCACAAGGTTGTTCAACCATCCAAAACCAGTTGCTGCAGAGTCAACTCCGACTCATGGTGACCCCATGTGTGTCAGAGCAGAGCTGTGCCCCAAAGGGTTTCCAATGGCTGATTTTTCGGAAGTCGATCAGCAGACCTTTCTTCCGAAGCATCTCTGGGTGGACCTGAATCTCCAACCTTTCGATTAGCAGTTGAGTAATTAACTGTTTGCACTACCCAGGGACGGTGCAACCATCACCATTACTTAATTCCAGAACATTTTCATCACCTCCTCAAAATAAACTTGTGCCCATTAAGGAGTCACTCCCTGTGATAGTTAATGTTTTGTGTCATCTTGGCCAGGTCATGATTCCCAGTATTATGTAATTAGCCTCCATTTTGTGATTTGACGTATTACCCTCCATTTTGTGCTGTAATGTAATCACCCCATGATATGATCTGATGTGATCAGCCAATCAGTTGTAAAGGGAGCTTCCCTGGGGGTGTGGCCTGTACCCAATATACATATGGATGTTCCGACAAAGCTCGCTTGTTTGCTGTGGATCCTGCTTCTGGTTCAACATCATCTGACCTCCAGTTCTTGGAACTTGAGCCAGCAGCCTGTTGTCTGATCTGCCAACTTTGGAATTTGCCAGGTTCCACAACCCTGTGAGCCAGCAGCCTTCCATCTGACCTACCGATTCTGGGGTCATCATCCTCTGCAACCACATGAGTCAGGAGAAGCCTCCAGCCAAACACCTGACCCATGGACTTTGGGACTTGCCAGTCTCCACAACTGCGTGAACTATTACCTTGAGATAAATCTCTCTCTATATATACACTTCACTAGTTTTTCTTCTCTAGAGTACCCAGCCTAAGACACTCCCCATATCCCCTTCTCCCAGCCACTAACCAAAAAAACCAAACCCGTTGCTCTCGAGTCGATTCCGACTCATAGTGACCCTATAAGACAGAGTAGAACTGCCCTATAGGGTTTCCAAGGAGCAGCTGGTGGACTCAAACTGCTGACCTTTTGGTAAGCAGCCAAACGCTTAACCACTGCACCATCAGGGCTCCACTCTCCCAGCCACTGGCAACCTATAATTTACTTTCTGTCTCTAAGGATTTACCTATTCTAGATATTTCATATAAATGGAATCATACAATATACTCATTTTGTGATTGGCTTCTTTCACTTAGTTTCAAGGTTCACCCAGGTTGTAGCATGTATTAGTACTTAATCCCTTTTTATGGCTGAATAATATTCCATTGTGTGAATGTACCATATTTTGTTTATCCATTCATCAGTTGATGGGCACTGTGGTTATTTCCACAACCTGAATCAGCTGTTTTTTTTTTTTTTTTAAATTTTAGTGTGGTTTGGGTGAAAGTTTACAGAGCAAATTATTTTCCCATTCCACAATTTATACACATTTTGTTTTGTGATAGTAATTGCAATGCCTTCAATGTGATAGCACCCTCCCCCCTCCCCCCCAGGTTCCCCACTTCCATTCACTTATATTTCCTGTGCCTTCCTGCCTTCTGAACCTTGTTTTTGGGCAAATGCTGCCCTTTTGGTATGCTTCCCTGGGCACTTACATTTCTACTTTGCGATCTTGCACGATGGAGGTGATACTTCTATTACATTGTACGAGTTCTTGGGGAAAATCTTTGGTCAAGATGCTCATCTTCTCTATGACAAAATTTTTTTTTTTTTTATATTTTATTGTACTTCAGGTGAAGGCTTACAGAACAAATAGTTTCTCATGAAACAGTAGTACACATGTTGTTTTATGACATTGGTTAACAACCCCACAACATATTAACCCTCTAAAGTCTCAACCTTTTTTTTTTTTTTTGGTGAAAATAAACATAGCCAAAGATACACCATTTCAAAAATTTCTACATACACAGTTCAGTGACATTGACTATGCTCTTCCAATTGTGCTGTTATTCTCACTTAAGATGAAGGCTTACAGAACAAAATAGTTTCTCATTTAACAGTTACTACAAATGTTGCCCTATGACAATGGTTAACAATCTCACAACACATCAACAATATCCTTAGTCAACCTTGGGTTCCCTATCACCAGCTTCCTTGTCCCCTTCTGTCTTCTGGCCCTTGTCACTGGACTCCTGTACCTCGTTAGTCTCATTTGGTTTTACGGGGCTGTCCACTCCCAGGCTGAACAGTGAACCTCGGAGGTAACTTCACCACTGGGCTAAAAGGGTGTCTGGGGGCCATACTCTCAAGGTTTCTCCAGTCTCCTTTAGGCCAGTAAATCTGGTCTTTTTTTTTTGTGAGTTAGAATTATGCTCTACATACTTCTCCAGCTCTGTCCAGAACCCTCTGTTGTGATCCTGGTCAGAGCAACTATGACAAAATATTTTTGAGACACTCTTTACTTGCTCTTTTATTTTTATTTTTCATTCTTTTTTTTTTTTTTTCCATGAAGTGTAGCTCCTTTGCCTAATCCTTTCATGGTTATTGCTCATATTTATATAAGATAAATTATTATTTTTTTAACAATAGAAATTTATTGTCTCAGTTTCGGAGGATAGAAGCCTGAAATCAAGGTGTTGGCAGGGCCATGCTCTCTCTGAAAGCTCTGGGGAAAATTCTCCCTCGCCTATTCCAGCTGCTGTAGATACATCACTCCAATTTCTGCCTCTGTCTTCACGTGGCCGTCTTTTCTCTGTGTGTGTCTCTTCTCTTTTTATAAGGACCGTACTCATATTGGATTAGGGCTCACCCTACTCCAGTGTGACCTGGTGTTAACTAATTACCTTAGCAATGACCCTATTTCCAAATAAGGTCACAGACACGGATACTAGGGGTTAGGAGTTCAACATATCTTTTCAGGTGGACACAATTCAATCCATGAAAGTCCCCAGATCAGTTCTAGTGTCACCAAAGAGGTAAATTCTTGAATCAGCTGTTTTCATAAGGATGGTGTTGGGGAGGAGCCAGGGCAATTTGCTCTATCTCACTCAAAGCCCATAAGACACAGGTGTATGTGCTTAATTAAGGCTGCTAACCTCTCCTTTGCTGAGTTGATCAGGAGCACAGTTGCAGGGTGGCTACCTTCCCTGGAGTCCCTTCCTTTTCCCCCATGTTAGCCATGTCTCTTGTCTCCCTGAACAGGGCAGTCTCCTTCCACTCAACTGTATCAAAGGGGGTACCCCCACACCGGCCCCCGCTGCTTCAGGTAGGCCATTCACTTGCATTGGACTGCCCCCTGCTGGCCCCACTTGCAGTTGCAGCACCCTCCCTTCGTGGCCTCCGTTGATGGCCAGTGTCCCCGCCCTTATCAGCTCTTCCCTATTTATTTTATAGTTTGAAGTTATAGGTTTCGCCTAATTTAATCGAAGATGGAGAGTTGCTGTTTCTCATTTTCTTTGCTGCTTTAGGTTGGCTCAGGGGGGAGAGGCAGACAAGAAGTCATGAAGAATAATTTCTCATATTTGTTACAGATGAATAAAAAATCAAAAGCAAGCATTTCAAACAAAATTAATAAAGATTTGGAGCTCCCATTGCCTTATGTATAAACTTGAGACAAAATCAAAGAAATGTAAATTTCTGAATCCAACCTTCAAAATCTTTACAGTGATCCTCCCTCCCACCATATACTGGTTTATGAAATACTCCAATGCTTCAAAAACCAAATTTCAAGTGTATTATGTAGCTTATATTTTAAGTCAAACCATCCCAAACATTGCATCCAAATTTGGAGAAAACCCAGCCATTTCTCCATAATCTGGTAGCAGTTATTTTATATAAAGGCAGAAATATTACTTTACATCAAGGAGCAATGGGTGTAAAACAGTTGGCATAGTGTTTGCTGCCATTTGAAATCAATACTGGGCTCTTGTCTCCACTCCATCTCCTTCTCGCATTACATAGAGGACCTTGCCTGGCTAGACCAGCTTCTGGGCACACACCCCTTTGATGAAATAGTACTCCCCATTTGGATGGGGCCTTTTGACGGTCACTGGGCATTTTCTGCCTCCATAGGGTCTGTACCTAAATGCCTGTGGCTGCTGCCTCTTTCTCCTGCACATTATGGCCTGCAGGGGCTCTTGGCAAGGCTGTTGGAGGTTGGCAATACCCCAAAGTCACCATCACATGGGGCTTTCAGCCTTGATGCTTTCTAATGCAGCCTCTAGAGCTGGCCCTTGGCACCCCCAATCCCTCCACTGCTGACCACACTACCTTAGTATGGCCTCATGTTAACTCAGCTGATAATACCTTCAAAGACCTTATTTCTAAACAAAGTCACATGCACAGGCACCAGGGATTAGGATTTCAACATATCTTTTTGGGGGACACAATTCAACCCACACTAGTTGCCATCAAGTCTATTTCGACTCGTGGCAACCCCATATGTTAAACAGAGTAGAACTGTGCTCCAGAGGATTTTCAAGGCTGTGACCTTTCAGAAGCAGATCATCAGGCCTTTCTTTCGAGGTGCCCATGCGTGGGTTCAAACTGCCAGCTTTTTGGTTAACAGCGGAGCACTTAGCCATTTGTACCACTTAGGGACTCCTATTCAATCCATAAAACCCACTGCTGTCAAGTCAATTCCGACTCATAGCGACCCTATAGGACAGAGCAGAACTCCCCCATAGGGTTTCCCAGGCTATAATCTTTACGGAAGCAGATTGCCACATCTTTCTCCAGTGGAGCAGCTGATGGGTTTGAACCAGTAGCTGAGCGCTTAACCACTGCACTGCCAGGGCTCCAATGCAACCTATAACAGCCCCCAAATCAGTTCTGGTGTCAACAAAGAGCTAAATTCTTGGATCAGCTGTTTTCATAAGGATGGTGTTGGTGAAGAGCCAGGACCTCCCCACTGCCAGCCTTTCTTTGCACTCCCCCCCTTCTCTGAGCTTTGTCTCCATCCCAGCTTTAACTGAAACCAGCTTCCTTTCTCCCTTGGCACCTTCGTACGGGGCGTTCATTCTCCCTCGCCCCCAACTCCGCCCGGCTGTGCCTTTGACACTCGTGCTGTTTGGCTGTCTCACCCCCACCCATCCCTGTCACCACTGCCCTGGACGCTCTGGGGCCGTAACTCTTGGCCCACAGGATGCCTCTCACCTTGGCTTCTGCTCCAACACAGGGAGATTTTAAGATTAACCCTGCTGTGAAGGGAGACCTCACTCTCCACCCCTCCCACTGCCCCTTTGCCCACCCCATACTTTCTGAGCCTCCTCTGCACGTCCTCCCACAGCACATCATTCATTCCCCCAACATGGCCCTGACCCCTGTCCATCACAATTCTGTTTATCCAACTGCCTCTCCCAGCCAACTGGAAGCTCCTCTCAGGCAAAGAGAGATCTTACTCACATGTGTTCCCACTGTCAACTTCACGGCCAGGCACTTGACCAGCCCTCAATCTGTTTTCAGAATAAACAAAAGCCTTACCAGGATCAGCTGCCATAGAGTCGATTCCAACTAATGGCGACCCCATGTGTGTCAGAGTGGAATTGTGCTCCATAGGGTTCTCAATGGCTGATTGCAAATTGCCAGGTCTTTCTTCTGAGGTGCCTCTGTGTGGACTGGAACCGCCAACCTTTGGATTAGCAGCAAAGCCCATTTCCACCACCCAGGGACTCAGGGAGAAGGAAACACAGGCTTCTGTTCCTCTCTGCTGTCCATCATCACCCCTTCCCCAGTCTGGGCAGCCTCCCCGCCCACCCCCGAGTTTCACAAGACCCTGCCCCTGAGTACTGCCTTCCTCTGTCCACAGCCCTCACCTCCCAAGAGGAATGTCCCAGCAGCCAAGGCTGCCCAGCTTCCTATTTTCTTTTTCTTTCTGCTTAGGGACCAGGGCTGGGGACCTGAGCTGCCTGTGGCCAGTAGGGGGCAGGAACCCCGCCCAGCCCTGCATGGCTGCCCCGCCCTTCCTCATGCCTGGGGCGGGTCTGGGAGGCGCAGGTGAGGCTACTTAAGGGTGCGGGGCAGCTGAGCCCCTTATTTGCCTTCCGTGGCGTCTGCAGCTAGCTTCCCTGCTCAGCAGGCCCGTGGGAGGGATTTGTCGCCTGACTCAAGGTGGGTACTTGCCATGCTGGAGTATCCTTCCGCGAGGACTGACTTTCTGGGGAAGGGAAGCTCCTGGAGGTTGTGGGGTGTCTTGACCTTCCATCGGTGGGAGGCCACGCAGAGGCAACGCGAGGAGCTGCAAAGGCAGAGTTGCGAAGCCGGACTAGCGGGCCGCTTTGCACCAACACTTTCCTTTTGGAGTGCTGGGTTCCACATGCGTAATTACAGAAGGGTATTGCCGACTGGCGGAGCTGTCTGGAGGATCCTATGGGTTGCAGATGGGAAGGTGCTGCCGTGGCTCAGGCATCCCAGTTTATGATAAGCTCTGAAGATGCCCTTCCTTCCCACCCAGTTCTCCTTGATGGGCGTTGCCTGGTCCCTGGGTTTACTGCTCAGTGTGGGTAAGGGGGAGACCCTGGGTTGTGCAAGTGGTTAACACGCTTAGCTGCTAACCGAAAGGTTGGAGGTTGGAGTTCACCCAGAGGAGCCTGGGAAGAAAGGCTTGGTGATCCACTTCCAAAAAAACAGCCATTGAGCACAGTTCTACTCAGACACACATGGGGTCACCATGAGTCACAATCCACTCCACAGCTACAGATTGGTTGACTGATGGGCAAGGGGCTGACATAAGCACCAGACTTCCCTTCCCATCATTTGCTCCATCTTCATTCCTCCTGTGACCACAGGGAAGGCTTCTTAGTTTCAAGCTTGACCTCTTCACTTTTACAGTTGGTGTCAGGAGCCGGATTTGTTGCAATGGCTCAGACTCATGGAAGCACGGGACTTTGAAAGAGAGAACAAAGGGATGTGGAAGGTGAAGCTTTTACATCTTAGATGGTTACTTTGTTTGTTACCTGCAATGGTTGAAAGGAAAGTAATGTTATGCTGCAGCTGAGGGGCAAAAAGCCACATCTGAAGTGGCCTGGGACAAAAGCCAGGTTGATTAAACAAGATGATTGATAGGGGACCAGGGTCTACTGGTTCCACCCAGCCAGAGGTCCAAGGCCATATGCATATGAATGGGAAGATAGTCAAGGTGTGGAGAAGACGAAACTGGAATATTTTTAAAAAGGGTTATGTGTTCATTTGAATGTACTATGGATATTGAATGTTTTTCCTACCTAGTGTTGTAAAGCAGACCTAAATGTATGATAGAAATGAATATTGGGTATAATAGATAACAGAGCATGTAACTGCCTTCAGCCAATGCTTGACTGGATATGCTAAAAAGGGAACTAATGATTTGTCTGAAAGAAACACAGGCTGTTGGTTTGAATGCAGTAACCCTGTGTGTAGAGTGTCTGGGCCTTATGTTGAAAACCTGAGCCCAATCCAGTTTAGTATTTGAAAAGACATGCAGACTTACCCACAACTGCTGAGAAAACAGAAGATTTACGTTTGAAGGAAGGACCTGCAGGAAAAAAAGAAAAAAGACTGTTTTGTTTTTTTGAATTTAGAGCAAGCAAGCAGTTTGCCTTTGGATACACTGAGGACTGGAAGTTAAAAGAAGCCAGCAAGTAGACAGCCTGGTATACTTACCTGTGGTGACCATCTGGGTCTGCTCATGAGTGGAAGTGGAGGTACAGCAATGAAGAGACAGCTGAGTTTGAACATCTTCCACTGGCACTCATTGACCTAGTCCATGGAGACTAGGGATGAGAGAGTGAGAGAGAGAGAGAAAGGGCTGGCTGATCTAAAGTGCAGGGAGTTGTGTGGACTCTTGAGCCTATGGGTGGTGCCTGTTTACCTAGTCCATGGGGGCTAGGGATGAGAGAAAGGGCTGGTTGGTCTGAAGTGCTGGGAGGTGTGTGGACGCCCAAGCCTACAGCTGTTACCCATTAACCTAGCCCACAGGGGCTAGGGATGAGGTGGCCAGAACCTGACCTAATCAAGAGAAAGATGTTTGACACCATGAGCTGGTGTAGATTGCTGCAATTTGATGGCTTGCTCTGGACTGGAATTTGCTTATAGATGCAGGCGCTCAAAGTTTCAGCTGGAACAGAAGATTCTTCAAGACCAAGGAACATGCTTGTCTCCTCATAGTACTGGTTTGATAGGGACAGGCAGTTTAAACGTTGGCTATCTAAAATGCGGGTAGACATAGGCATGAAGTGGCTGGCTTACACAATTTTGTGGGTGTGCTTACACTCAAAATGAAGGGGACAAAGGAAGATCCCCACTGAACGGATTTCCTCTTTTTCTGATAGGTATGGGGAAGGATTATATGATTCAGTTGTGAATGTTAATTGTTAACAGGGTTAACTGTGATTGTAAAAACTGTAATTATAGAAGCTATAACTGTGAAAGAGTGGACTAAGGGGGAGGCGCTACTGAACTGGAGTACAGTGGCCAAACCTAAAGTCCCTTAAAGGTTTTGTTATGCTGATACCTCATGAGGCTTAGAGCAAGGGAGTAATCTGCTCTCAGTTAAGTTTTATCAGAGGCCAGAAAGAGTGAAGCCAAGATGACTTTTGGAGAACCTGACCAGATCAGATGGACACCTGCAGCAGACCTGAGTGACTCATACCTGAGTAACCTCACCCTGAGGACTCTTTGCCCTACTGAAGGACTAGTTGTTAATGACTGTTTTGGACTGGTAAAATGATAGGGACGGGGAAGTTAATCCTTCAAGTATGAAAGGGCCAATGGCAAGAAGAGCCAGGGGTGGCCTGTGGTGCAGTGAATTACTTAATATGGCCCCTCTAGCTATAGTCTTTGTAACTCCCACCAAATGACTGGGTTGGACTATGCAAATGAGGTGCTTGTGGCATCCTTGTGGGGGTGATTGAGGGGATTGGTCAGTTTTGCCATCCTGCTAGGCTTAAAATGAGCTATTCCAGATGCTGGAAGGGAGGATCTCACCACTACCAAGAAAGAAGAGCCAGGAATGGAGCACATCCTTTGGACCTGGGAACCCTGCACTGAGAAGCTCCTGGAACCAGGAGACTAAGAGAGCTGTAATACCGAAGATGGTGAGAAGCAGCAGCAGAAAAATGGTGGCAACAGAGGCAGGAGCCTGGCAGGAGACGGTGCTGTGGGCTTCCTGGTCCATGGAGTAAGAAAGCTGAGCACCTTTGGGCCGAGGCTTACTGGCAGAGTGGGGTGCCTCTGGGTACTTATCGGCAGAGCTAAAAGGCCTTTGTAACACTTGCCCAGGCAGGACAAAGGCCAGGCCAAGGGCTGGAGAGAGACCTGCCTGCAGGCATGACTGAGAAGAGGCTGTCCTGATCGAAGAACTGTATCCTGAGCGTTCCTGAACCTGAACTGTAACCTGCCTGTCCAGGGATGTGCCTCTATGACCCATCACTGCTCTCTGTAATGTCGACCTCTCAAAATTATACAATCCGCCTCTGTCCCATCTTAAAAGAAAATTCATTTGGTCTTCTGCACCCTGGGCATAGTACTGTCTCTCTCCTCCCCCTCAGTTTGTGGTTCTCTTTCCTCCCCTCACAGTCTCTCCTCAGCCCTTGGCCAGCTGGTCTCCTCTTCACCACTTGAAAAAGATTGCTCTGGACAAAGTCAACAAGGATATTGGGTGTCAGATCCAACAGACACTTTTCAGTTTTGTTTATTGACTTTCTCAAAGTGGTGCCTTTTTCTGGGATCACTATACCTTCCCTCTTCCAATCCATCTTTTTCAATGTAGATAAATAGCTCTAAAGTGTATATATTTTGTTTATGTGGGATTGTGTCCTTTCTCTGATCAAGCCCTTCACTGGCTTAGCACAGAGAGCTTTCTGTGGCCTGACCCCTGCTTGTTCCCCAGCCTCCTGCTGATTTTCCCCTCATACATTTCCAATGCCACCAGCTGCTGTTGAGTTGGCTCCGACTCATGGCGACCCCATGTGTGTCAGAGTATAACTGTGCTCCACAGGGTTTTCAATGGTTGATTTTTCAGAAGTAGATCACTAGGGTTTTCTTCCAAGGTGCTTCTGGGTGGGCTTGAACCTCCAATCTTTTGGTTATCACTCTCCAGCTAAAGTGAACTATTTGCAGTTTGAGAAACTCCCACTTCCTGACTTTGCTAGTAAGATTCCTTTTTTTTCCATCCCCCTCCAACAAGAGATGCTGTTATAATAGCCTAGGAGATACATTAGGAATGTGGCAATCAAGATCATGTCTTGCAGATGGAGACAAGAGTATGATTTTACAAACATCCTAGAGGTTAATTAGGCAAGACTTGATGTAGAGAAAGGAGTACAGTGTGAAGGATTGGGCCCAGTCAACAAGCCTTCCTTGACACTGATGTCCATGCTAGCCTCCAGGTCTGGTCTTTAGTGGAAGGATACCCAGTGTGTAAATGAGCCACAGGGCAGTGAGATATGGGCTGGGACTCAGGATGGGCAAGGGCTGGGGAGCATAGGAAGGGAGTGGCTAAAATGGCTAGGGAAGGTTTTACAGTAGAGGTGACATTCAAGTTGAACATTAATGGGTGAGTGCTATTCTCCTGGGCTGAAGAGGGTGGGAAAGATCTGGACCGAGTGGAACATGTAGTAAGGCACCGTGGTGTGAAAACATTGGTGACTTTCTAAACTGCTGAGTACTTCAAGATAATCTGGGTCTAGGGGACATTCCTTCTGTGGAAGAGGCTGGGAAGGAAGACGGGCAGGACCTTGAATGCCAGGATGCAGAATGTTCATTTTTTCCTCTTGAAGATGGAGACTTAGAAGTCCTAAGTCTAGCTGGCTGATAGCACAAAGGAGCCAGGGAAGAACCTAGGACTTGGATGAGAAACAGATGCAGAGGACATCAGTCTGGCCCAGGTCTTGCATCCAGAGTGCAACAGCCCTGCTTCCCACCGCACAGGGGATGGTGTGCCCCCAAAGGGAGCAGAAATAGGTTTGGTTGCCTTGTGCTCCTAATCTTACCAGTAGTACTGAGTCATACATGTATGTTCAGATATATGTGTACAGTTTGCCAAGTAACTTAGATTTGCAGGGCACTTGGCCCAAAAGAAGGCAGCTCTATTGGCACAAATGGTTAAGCGCTTGGCTACTAACTGAAAGGTTGGAGGTTCAAGTCCATCCAGAGGCACCTTGGAAGAAAAGACCTGTCAATCTGCTTCCGAGAGGTCACAGCCATGAAAACCCTATGGAGCAGTTCTACTCTGAAACACACAGGGTTGCCTTAAGTCGGCATTGACTCGACAGCGTATGGTTTGGTTTGGGCCAGGAGAAATGATACCTACAGTGTGCCAGAATTTCCATCTGTTATTCCACCTAAACCTCATAGTAATTGAGGGGAGATGATTTTGAATATAAAGAAGGAAAGTGACATCATCAGATAAGGGACTTGTCCAAAGGCCCAGTCCTTTGAGTGAGCTTGCTCTGACCAGTGTACCAGCTGCCTGGTTTCCTCTTCCCCAGGGTCACAGATAGATTAAAGCTTAGCAGGCAGCAGATTGCCTGGGAACTTCCTGGAACTGGAAAAGAGTGGGTGGTGGTGGGTGAGAGGGTTGTATTTGACCAGGCTTGATTCCTCCATCCCATTTATTTCTTTAAAATTATTATGAAAATCTGCAAACATACACAAGTACAGAAAAGACAACAATGGACTCGCATATACCCTCTAACTTGAACAGCGTCCCTGGGTGGTGCAAATGGTTAAAGTGTGCTGCCACTAATCGAAAGGTTGGAGGTTTGAGTCAACCTAGAGGCCCTTTGAAAGAAAGGCCTGTGATTTACTTCCAAAAAAACAACCACCGAGAACCCTATGGAGCACAATTCTGCTCTAACGCATATGGGGAGGCCTTGAGTCAGAATCAGCTCAACAGGCAACTGGTTTTTCTAGATTGAACAATTACTAAGATTTTTCCAAATTTGCTCTATCACGTTTTCCTTTGCTAAAGTATTTTAAGGCAAATCCCAGACATTTTGTCATTTCACCTCTAAATACTTTGGTATACATCTTTAGAAAAGATTACATTTTATTTCATAGCTATAATGTCCATTATCATATTTAACAAAATTAATAATAATCCCTTGATACCAACTACCATTGGTTCATCATTGAATTAATTTTTCTTTTTTTTTTTTTTTACAATTGTTTTGTTTGTAAGGCCCAGTATTTGGTTGTAATATCTCTTAAGTCTATTTTAATCGAGAGCAGCCTCCCTTCCTTGTTTTCTGATTCAAGAATGCCCTGTTGCTGGTGCTGGGCCAGTTGTCCTGCAGAAGGGCTCACATACCCTGTAGTAGTTGGTGTTGCTGCCTTGCCCAGATCCCCTTTACTGACTTCTGTACTGAGTGTTGTGTACTAACGGCTCACAACCGCCCGCTTCTTAGGAGAATTGCTTCTGGAGAATTGCCCTTGGCCAACCAGCGCTCACAGCACACCCCCTTCACCACGACAGGCAGCCAATGATTGACTGATGTAGAGATACTGAAGTCTACCCCATTGACTCAAGGGGAGATAGTGCTGTGGTGTTGTTCACACCCCAGGGCTTTCCATGGGATTAGATGGAGGCTCGACTTCAGTTTAGAGTCCCTGGGTCAGGGATGAATTACCCAATAAGCAAGGTACACACGGGATTACTTGTGCTTGTTTACTAATCTGTAGTGTACAATATCACCTGTTTTTCCCACATCAAAGATGTGGTGAAACCCATGTGAAATCATGCACTACAGATTAGTAAGTAAACACAAGTAAGCCGGTTCCTTGCTTAATGTAAGTCTGTGCATACCTTCTTTACTGGTTAATCCTCCCCTGCCCTGGTAGTGCAAGTGGTTAACATGCTCGACTGCTAACTGAAAGGTTGGAAGTTCAAGTCTACCCAGTGGTGCCTTGGAAGAAAGGCCTGGAGATCTATTTCCAAAAAATCAGTCATTGAAAACCCTATGGAGCACAGTTGTACTCTGACACACACGGGGTCTCCATGTCAGAGTTGACTCAAAGGCAACTGGTACTGGTAGACTTCAGCTGAAACCACTCATTGGCTTAGTGTCTTCCTTGCCCTGCGCAGCTTCCCTCACTTTCTTGCAGATTCCTCTTGATAGCTCTTGCACAAGAATTCTTGTATCAAGCTGTGCTTCTAAGATACCCAACCAAAGACAGACAGTCTGTTTGCTTTCTAAGGGTGTCATTTAACTTGTACCTTGATTTCCTGAATATCTGTAAATGGAAATAAGCTCTGGACATTTAATTAAATACAGGTTCAACTTTTTAAAGACAGATTACTTCATCAGTTGTGCTGTGCTTCATGTATTATAACACATCTGGAGGCACGTCTCTTCCTACGTTTTAGACAGACTGCGATTGATCCATGAGTTTAGTCTGATCCTGCCATTGTGAAGTTCTCCATCAATGTCTCATCTGATGATTTCATCCATTAACTATTGCCTGACTCAGTTGTTAATACTTGTTAGTTGACATTGAGTTGGCTCTGACTCACGGCGACCTTATGTATGACAGAATGAAATGCTGCCCTCTTTGCAAAGTAGTGATTTTTCTAATTCATTTTTGAACTCATTTTTCTAACACCATTTGCTCCACATTTGTTAGCTGGGATATCTATATATAGAAGAACTTTCCTCATCAATTAAAGCTATTTGGTTGCCCTGGACTAGAGTTCATTCAGAAAAGATTAGTTTCTTTCTGATTAATCGCTAATATTCAGAGTACAGAGTTGATGCCTTTTGTTTCCAAGTGTGCCCCATTATCATTATTATTGTTCTTATTTTGTTATTCCAAACTGGTTGACATTGAGTCAATTTCGACTCATAGCAACCCTATAGGACTGAGTAGAACTGCCTCCATAGGGTTTCCCAGGAGCAACTGTGGATTTGAACTTCCGACCTTTTGATTAGCAGCCAAGCGCTTAGCCACTTCGACACCAGGGCTCCAATAAATTAATTGCATAATATATAACGTATAACATAACCTTATGTATAACCTTGTATATAACTGAACAAAATGTTGTCCAGTCCTGCGCCACCTTCATGAGCTTTGATATGTTTGATATTTTTGTGGCTATGTGTCATGCCACCTCATTGAGGGTTTTTCTCCTTTTCGCAGACCCACTACTTTACCAAACGTGATGTCCTTTTCTAGAGAGGGGTAGAAGTGATTAATTTCAACATCAATAAATTATAGGATTTTTTATTGAGATAAAATTCATAAGATCACCATTTTAACCATTTTAAAGTGTTCAAATTTTAACGTTCAAAATGTTGTGCAACCATTACTACCATTTAATTCCACAACATTTTATCACCCCAGGAGAAACTCCATATTTAAGCAGTCACTCCTCATTCTCTCCGCCCTCTAATCCGTGGCAACCACTAATTCACTTGCTATCTCTATGAATTTGCCTATTCTGGATACTTCATATAAATGGAATCCAGGGCTTCAAACCAGTTCAGAATGGTTCAGTAATCGACGTCAACAAGGGCAGTGTTCACGTTGTGTAGCAACCAAATCTGTTGTCCATGGGAGTTTGACCTGAGTAGGAAACACCTGTGCCCCGCTCACAGATGGTGGCCGACTCTGCTGCTTTGAGTATGTGTCGCTCTCCACACTCCAGCCAATAACCCAGTCTCCTGCATGGATCCCAAAAGTTTCATGAGCTTAATGTGGGAGACTGGATTACTGGCAAGACTGTGGAGAGCGGCACACATTCAAAGTGGTGTAGTCGGCCTCCATCTTTGAGTGGGGCACAGCTGTTATCTACTGGGTCAAAATCCGATGGGCAGCAGATTTGGTTGCTATGCAATGCATTTGCTGCCCTTGTTTATGTCAGCAATTTCTGAACCATTTGGAACCCGTTTGAAGCCCTGACAGAATTAGACAATCTGTGTCCTTTTGTGTCTAGCTTCTTTCATTCAGCATAATGTTTTCAAGGTTAAACCATGTTGTAACATGTATCAGTACTTCATTCCTTTTTATGGCCAGTAATATTTCATTGTATGAGCTTTACACATTTTATTGATCAGTTAATGGACACTTGGATTGTTTTCACTTTTTTGGCTAATGCTGCAATGAACTAATGCCCGCTATGAACATAGGTGTATAAGGTTATTTTGTTTTGTTTTATATTTTTGTGTTAAGTATATGTGTGTGTGTATATCTATCTATCTATATACATATATACACACACACCCATATATATATCAAAAACCAAATCCATTGCCACTGAGTTGATTCTGACTCATAGCGACCCTATAGGACAAAGTAGAACTGCCCCATGGGGTTTCCAAGGAGTGGCTGCTGGATTTGAACTACCAGCCTTTTGGTTAGCAGCTGAGCTCTTAAGCGTTGTGCCACCAGGGCTCCAAATATATATATATATACACACATATATACACACACACACAATATTTGCCATTTGAACATTTTTTACATGTACAATTTAGTGACATTAGTTACATTTATCATGTTGTGCAACCAGCACCATTATCAATTTTCAAAAATTTCCATTACTCTTAACAGAAGCTCAGTGGTCTCTATGTGATGACTTCCACTTTCCCCCACCCTCCTGCCCCTAGTAACCACTAATAAAGTTTGGTCCCTATACTTTTGTCTATTGTAGATATTTTGTAAGTGGGATCCCATAATATTTGTCGTTTTATGACTGACTTATTTCACTCAGCATGTTTTCAAGTTTCATCTATGTTGTAGCAGATATCAGGACTTCATTTCTCTTTATGGCAGAGTAATGATTTATGTATATACTACTTTTTGTTTATCTATTCGCTTATTGATGGGCATTTAGGTGTTTCCATCTTTTGGATGTTGTGAATAGTGCTGCAATTGAACACTGGTGTTCATGTATTTGTGTTCCTGCTTTCAGTTCTTTTGAGTATTTACCTAGGAGTGGAATTTCTGAATCATATGGTATTTCTATGTTTAAATTTTTGAGGAACTGCCAAGCTATTTTCCACAGTATCTACCATTTTACAGTCCTACCAGCAATGGATGAGGGTTGCAATATCTCTACATCCTTACCGAGCCTTGCTGTTATCTGTTTTGTTTAAAAAAATTTTTTTTTTTATCATAACCATCTTAGTGGGAGTGAAGTGATATCTCTTTGTGGTTTTGATTTGCATTCCCCTAATGGCTTTGACTGTCTTTTCATGTGTTTGTTGGCCACTTGTATCTCACCTTTGGTGAAATGTCTGTTCAAGTCCCTTGTCCATTTTTAAACTGGGTTGTTTGTCTTTTTGTTATTAAATTGTAGGAGTTCTATATATATTCTGAATATTAAATCCTTATCAGATATATGATAACCCAAAATTTTCTTACAGTCTGTAGGTTGTCTCTTCACTTTGTTGATAAATTTATTTGGTGAGCAAAAGTTTTTAATTTTGATGAAGTCCTGTTCATCTATTTTGTTCTGTGTTGCTTGTACTTTTGATGTCATATCTAAGAATCCATTGTTAAATACTAAGTCCCAAAGCATTACTCCTATGTTTTCTTTTAGGAGTTTTATGATTTTTAGTTCTTACCTTTAGGTCCTTGATTCATGTTGAGTTAATTTTCATATATGGTATGAGGTATGGGTCCAGCTTTATTTTTTTGCATGTGGAAATCCAGTTGCCTCAGCATCATTTATTAAAGAGATATTCCTTTCCCATTTAATGGATTTAGCACCTTTGTCAAAAATCAATTGACAGTAGATAATAATGAGTTCATTTCTGGACTCTTAATTCTATTCCGTTGGTCAATATGTCTATCATTATACTAGACCCAGACTGTTTTGATCACTGTAACTTTATACTATGTTTTGAGATCAGGAAGTGTGAGTCTTCCTACTTTGTTCACCTTCTTCAAGATTACCTTGGCTATTTAGGGCCCTTTGCCATTCCATGTAAATTTGAGGACTGGCTTTTCCATTTCTGCAAAGAAAGCTGTTGGAATTTTGATGGGCATTCTGTTGAATCTATAGATTGCCTTGGGTAGTATCAACATCTTAACCATATTCAGTCTTGCAATCCATGAACACAAACATCTTTCCATTTATTTAGGTCTTTTAAAATTTCAGTAGTGACTTAAACGGTTTTCAGTGTATAAGTCTTTCACTTCCTTGGTTAAATTTATTCCTGGATATTTTGTACATAGAATTATTTCCTCAATTTCCTTTTCAGAATGCTCATTGCTGGTGTATAGAAACCCCACTAATTTTTGTGTGTTGACTTTGTAGCCTGCCACTTTGTTGAATTTATTAGCTCTAGTAGTTTTTCTTTTTTGTGTGGAGTAGTTGGGGTTTTCTATGCATAGGATCGTGTCATTAATGAAAAGGGATAGTTTTACTTCTTCCTTCCTGATTGCATACCTCTTATTTCTTTTTCTTGCCTAACTGCTGTGGCTAGGACTTCCAGTACAAACTGAAGAGCAGTGGTGAGAGTGAGCATCCTTTTCTTGTTCCCAATCTTAACGGAAAAGCACTTAGTTCTTCACCATTGAGTATGATGTTAGCTGTAGGTTTTTCATAGATGCCCTTTATCGTACATATTAAGGAATTTATTTTCTATTCCTTGTCTGTTGAGTGTTTTTATCATGAAAGGGTGTTTGATTTTTGTCAGATGCCTTCTTGGTGTTGAGACAAGCATGTGGTTCTTTTCCTTTGTTCTATTAATGTGGTTTATTACATTTTTTTTTTTTAATGTTGAACTACTCCTGCATGCCTGAATAAATCTCACTGGATCATAGTGTATAATACTTTAAATATGTTTTTGGATTAGATTTACTAGTATTTTATTAAGAAGTTTTACATCAATATTCATTAGGGATATTGGTTCTCTTGTGGTTGCTTTATCTGGCTTTGGTATCAGGGTAATGATCACCTCATAGAATGAATTACAAAGTGTTCCCTCCTTTTCTGTTTTTTGGAAAAGTTTAAGAAAGATTTGAGTCACTACTATAAATGTTTGGTAGAATTCCTCAGTGAAAACATCTGGTCCAGGGCCTTTTTTTTTTTTTGAGGGGAGAGAGGTTTTTTATTTCTGAATCAATCTCTTTGTTTGTTATGGGTTTGTTGAGATCTATTTCTTCTTTAGTCAGTTTATGTGTTTTTTTTTTTTTTTTTAGAAATTGTCCATTTCATCTAGATTATGTAATTTGTTGGTTTATGATCATTAGTAGCATTCTCTCATGATTTCTATTTTTGTAGGGTTGGTTGTAATGTCCCCACTTTCGTTTCTGATTTTAGATACTTGCATCTTTTTTTCATAGTCAGTATAGCTAGAGGTTTGTCAATTTTATTGATCTTTTTAAAAAACCAAATTCTGATTTAATTGATTCTCTGTTGTTTTTCTATTCTCTGTTTCATTGATCTCTGCTCTGATCTTTGTTATTGCCCTCCGTCTGGTAGCTTTGGGTTTGGTTTACTATTTTTCTAGTTCTCCTGTTGTAGAATTATGTTACTGACTTTTAGATCTTCCTTCTTTTTTCAATAGAGACGTTTACTGCTATAAATTTCCCTCTGAGCCCTGCCTTTGTTGCATCCTTAAGTTTTGGTATTTTGTGCTTTCATTTTCATTTGACTCTAAGTATTTTCTGACTTCTCTCTTGATTTCTTCCTTGACCCATTGGTTATTTAATAGTATGTTGTTTAAGTTCCACATATTTGTATATTTTACAGTTTTCCTTATTAATTTTTAGTTTTATTCCATTGTGGTTGGAGAAGATATTTTGTATGATTTTAATCTTTTAAAACTTACTGGCATTTGCTTTGCATCCTAACGTGTGGTCTACCCTGGAAAATTATCCATGTGTACTAGAGAAGAATGTATATTGTGCTGTTATTGGGTGGAGTGTTCTAGATATGCCTGTTAGGTCTAGTTGGTTTATAGTGTTATTCAGATCCTCTATTTCCTTATTGATATTCTTTCTAGAAGTTCTATCCATTATTGATAGTGTTGTATTGAAGTCTCCAACTACTATTGTTGTCATTGTTGTTAGTTTCTGTTGAGTCAATTTTGACTCATGGCAACTCCATCTGTACAGAGTAGAACTGCTCCATAGGGTTTTCAAGGCTGTGACCTTTTGGAAGCAGATTGCAGAGCTGTTTATTTCTCCCTTCAGTTCTGTCAGTATTTGCTTATGTATTTTGAGGCTTGATGTTAGGTGGCATATATATTTATAACTGTATCTTTTTGATGGATTGACCCTGTTATCATTATATAATGCCCTTCTTTGTCTCTTGTAACAGATTTTGACTTATCTATTTTGTCTGTTATTAAAATCACCATGCCAGTCTCTTTAGGTTACTATATGCATGGAATATTTTTTTCTATTCTTCCACTTTTGATTATTTGTGTTCCTTGTGTCTAAGATGTGTCTACTGTAGACAGCATATAGTTGGATCTTTTTTTTTAAATACATTCTGACACTCTGCCTTTTGATTGGAGCATTTAATTTATTTATGTTCATGGTAATTACTGATAAAGAAGGACTTGTGCCATTTTTTTTTTTTTTAAATGCCTTCTTGGTCCCTCATTTCCTCTAATACTGCCAACTTTTGTGTTTTGTTGTTTCTTTTTTGGTAGTGAATCTTTTTTTATTTCCTTTTTCTTTCTTTTTGTGTGTAGTTTTAGATATTTTCTTTGTGGTTACCATGGTGATTACATTTAATACCTTACATTAATAACAACCTGGTTTAACTTGACACCAACTTAATTTTAATAACATAGAAAAACTCTATACCTCTACCATTCCTCTCCCCCTCACCGTTTATGTTGTTGTTATCACTTATTGTACCTTTATACATCATGTGCACATAACAAATATATACTTATTTTTATGCAGTTGTTATTATAAAGCATGAAGGACATAATTAGAATTATCAAGCAAAAATACCTTAAAACTTGCCTTTATACTTGCCCATGGAAACCCTATGGGGCAGTTCTACTCTGTCACATGGGGTCGCTATGAGTCAGGAATCGACTTGATGACACCTCACAGCAACAACATGCAATTACCTTAAATGGAAATCTTTTTTACTATGTATGGCTTTGAGTACTTTCTAGTGTTTTTTCTTTCCCATCTGAAGGACTCCTTTTAGCATTTCTTGTAGGGCTGGTCTATTGGGTATAAACTCTGTCAGCTTTTGCTTACCTGGAAATGTTTTAATTTTGCCCTCATTCTTGAAGGACAATTTTGCCAGATATAGTATGCTTGGTTGACAGTTCTTTTTTTTCAGTACTTTAAATGTCGTTCCATTGTCTTCTGCCCTCCAAGTTTTCTGAGGAGAAATCGACATTTAATCTTATTGGAGATCCTATTGTGACTATTGCACCTCTGTCTTGCTGCTTTCATGATTTTCTCATTACCTTTAGTTTTTGAGAGCTTGATTATAATGTGTCTCATGTGGATCTCTTTGCGTTTATAATACTTGAAGATTGTTGAGCTTCTTGTATTTGTAGATTTATGTCTTTCATCAGAATGGAAAGTTTTCTGCCATTATTTCTTCAAATATTCTTTCTGTTCTTTCTCTCTTGTCTCCTTCTGGGATTCCCATGATGTGTATGTTAGTTTGCTTGATGGTGTCCCACATGTCCATTAAGCTATGCTCAGCGGTCTTGGGCCTTCTCTGTTGTTTCTCAGTCTGCATAATAGTGATTACCTTATCCTCTAGATTGCTGATTCTTTCTTCTGCCAGCTCAAATCTATTTTAAATTCTTCCAATGATTTTTTTTTAATCTCAGTTATTGTGTCTTTCCATTCCAGTATTTTTGGTTGGTTTCTTTTTATAGTGTCTTATCTTTTTATTTATATTCTCATTTTGTTCATGCATCATTTTCCTGGTATTCTTTAGTTATTTGTCTGTTTTCCTTTAGTGCTGTAAGCATGTTTAATATTGTCTTACATTCTTTTAATTTGTTCATCATCCAGGTTTCCATAGAGACAGTTTCTCTCCCTTCATCTTGTTCTTTTGAAGTTCTTGTTCATTTCCAGTTTCTTTGTGTGCCTTATGTTTTTTTTTTTTGAAGCTGGTACATTGGACTGTTCTAATATGTTAGCTTTCTCAATTTTCCCATATATATGGTATTTTCAAAAGTGCTAATTTCTACAAGAAACTCTTAAGTGGGCACAGTCTTCAGATTTTGCTTACCACTCCTTCCTCCACCCTGTGAGATCTCAGATTCTGGCCAGACAGGCTTCAGACCTTCAGCAGCTTCCACACCTATAATAAAACACCCATTGATCAATATACCCTAAGGTGGGCATAGGCTTCTGTCCTTACTCAGCACTCCCTCCCCTGCTCTGTGAGGGCTCTGATTCAGGACAGACCCAGGTCTCAGTCCTTCAGGCAGCACCAAGACCAGCCAGAACATACACCCTGAACAGTCTTCCAGGAAGATTTTTCTATTTACTGCAGATCCAGAGATCAGGGCTCTTCATAGTGCACAGGAGAGGCGCAGGTCAGATGTGGTTGTGGCTGCGAATCAGCTGCAGCCATCTGTCCGCCATGCTGAGAGGATGAGGGGTGGGGACAGTAGAAGAAGAGGCTTTCCTACCATATGAAATTCGTCCTCATCTTATTTCAGTTTGCTGGTCCTTGCTGCCTTCCTTTGACTGCCTTTTCAGAGTTCTTAAACAGGGTTGAATACAGATTTTTAGTTGCTTTTCTTGGTGTTCATGTGGGTAGAGTTGGGATCCTAGACCTGCTCATGCCACCGTCTTCCTAGCATTTTTATTTTTTAATATTAAAAACATTTGTTTCCAAAATCAAAATTATATAACAAGGTATAAGCAGAAGTAGTACTTCCATTCCCTTTCTTTCAACTTGTTTGCTCACTTCATTCGCAATGGCTATTCTTTTTTTTTGAAGTTTATTTTTTGTTTACTCTTCCATTATTTCCTTTTGTACACATCAACAAATACATACATGTTCACATTATTTCCCCCTACCTTCTTAAACAAAATGCAACATATGTTGCACAAGTTTCACCTTGATTTTTTCATTTAAATATAGCCTGTGGATCTCTTCATATGATTGCATAAAGTGCTGCATATGTATATACATATATATCTCTGTCTGTAGAGGTATTTCATTATATGAATGTACCAGCATTTGTTCAATCAGTCCTTTATTGAGGGGCAGTTGTCTTGTTTCTAGACTTCTGCTATTGTAAATAATGCCAGGATGAATAACCTACCATATCAGCCTACCAAAATGCCATTTTGTATTTTGTATAGATTCCTAGAAGTGAAATAGCTGAGTAAAAATGTCAACTTATTTGTAATTTTTCTGAATACGATACCTGATTTTTTTTTTCCCATTATACTCTTCCCAACCCACCTCCCTGGTCCCATTACCTCTTCAGATGTTAGAGCCCATGCTTGTAGATGATATTATCAGAGGATTTGAGGATTCAGATGCACTTATAGCAAGGATCAGAAGCCAGACGGGACCTTCCCAACTACCCGTGGTAAAACAACTCTGGCTTATGTTTGAAATCAAGCAGGTATGTTCTGAGTTATCCTTCATATACCCCAACAGCACACATAAGACTGCAAGTCTATTTCGTGTATTTATTTCCACCCCTACCACCTCACCCAACAGAAAGACCTGTGAAAGGTTTTCCATTCAAGTTTGACATTTGTGGGTTTGTGGAGCTTGAAGATACCTAGGTTTGGTGATTTAGATAGGAGAAGAAAGAAGGTGGTCTGAGGTAGGGATGGCAGATGGCTCACTTTACCTACCAGCTCTGTCTGTAAGAAGATTCTGAGGCTGCTCCGGGCTGAGCAGGAAAGGGTGCAGTGATAGTTTAGGGATGGCTAGGGGAGGGACAGTGGTGCCAAACTTTTGGCATATTTGATGTAAGGATTACTCACTTCTTTAATATAAAGTAACAAGCAGATACTCCAATGTTGTCACCAAATGGAGACGCCCCTGAAGAGGGACAGCTGCCTTGCCCTTACCTTAGTCCTGGTTCTTATACCCTAAGGTTGCTTTTATATTAGTGGTCTCTTCTCCATGCCTGCAGTATTCATGTGTCTCCATAGGTGCTGATTCCTTTGACACAAAGGTAGACACATGATCTTCTCTTGTTTGTTCAAGTGAGTTTGGACTATAACTTTCAAAAAGGGCTCTATAGCCTGGGATAGGAGAGAGAACAGCATAGGTGGTTGGGGGTGGGAGTCATCCTTGGCCCATTCCCCTTTCCTTGATTATCTCAGGTACAGGTGGTGGAAGCGATTCTGCAGATTGTAAAGCAGAACACCCCAGCAAGGGAACAAATCAGCCGCACCTACCTAAGCAAGTTCGCCGAAGAAGCATTGGAGAACCATTTTGTTGCCAGCATGTTACTTGTGGCTCAGGTCAGTGCCTACCTGGGCTTGTCTTGCTTTGATCTATCCTGTCTTCTCCAAGATAACTGCCCTGCCTCCTAAACTGATATTTCTATACCCAGTTGCCTCTGGAGAAACACTCTTTTTGCCTCTGTGCTCTCTCTGCAGCGCCTACTAACATTGGATGAGGATCTTCTGTTTTTAAGTGACCTTTTTCCCTTGGCCTTGGGTGTGCTGGTATACCTGGTGGACATTAAACTCATACTACAGCAGCAGAGGCACAACCTGTCAGACCTCATGACACTGGAGTTGTTTTTAGCCATGTATTTATTTCAAGAAGACTTGTATCAATTTGAATACAAGTGAGAATAAGATGGTGGGGGGTGAGGGGGTTGGGGAAGGTGGATGGAAAAAGATCTGTCTTCACTCTCAGATTTGAGGACACATCAAACTCAAATCTCTTTTGTGGGGTCTGGGTGGGGGACTTCAAACCGATGGTAGGCTGTGTTATGTCTGTATCAATGGCTCTTCCTCCTCGTCCCCGTGAGACCTGAGCAATGGGGCTGACTCTGCAGAAGGGCAGTAAAAGACCTTAAACTTCTCTTCTCCCACCTTTCTCCCCAAACCTTTTCACCAGAGTCTTATCATCTTTATATAATGAGAAAGACAGTGTACAACTGGAGGAGCAGCAGATCGTGGCTGTGCTGTTTTGTGAGGCAGCGGCCAGGTGAGGATGACGCGTTGGCCTGAATGCTGTAGGTGGGGAGGACACACCTGTGGCTGCAGAGGACCCAGCCCTGCACTTGGCTGTCTTCTTTCTCTCTCCTTCTCAGGGCCCTGAGGAATGGCTACCTGACCCAGGAGATGTTAGACAGCTCTGAGCCTAGCCTGATGCTGACCATCCCCCGCCTGGGCATTGTCTGGTGAGGCAGCTGGTCTAGTGGAAACCATTACCTTGACAAGGAAGCTCTGGGTACTTCGTGTCACAGTCAAGTTGATGGATTCAGGTCTCAGTGTAGGACACTGGGGGGCGTGATTCTAGGGTTCCTGGGACCAGTTTTATTTTTTTAAGGGCTAGTTTCTAAAGGCTTGCATGGGATTGGAGGAGGACTCATTAACAACTTATGACATGCAGATGACCCAACCTTCTTTGCTGAAAGTGAAGAGGACTTGAAGCACTTACTGATGAAGATCAAAGACTACAGACTTCAGTATGGATTGCACCTCAACATAAAACAAAAATCCTCACAACTGGACCAATAAGCAACATCATGATAAATGGAGAAAAGATTGAAGTTGTCAAGGATTTCATTTTACTTGGATCCACAGTCAGCACCCATGGAAGCAGCAGTCAGGAAATCAAATGACATATTGCATTGGGCAAATCTGCAAAAGACCTCTTTCAAGTGTTAAAAAGCAAAGGTGTCATTTTAAGGACTAAGGTGCACCTGACCCAAGCCATGGTATTTTCAGTCGCCTCATACACATGCGAAAGCTGGACAGTGAATAAGGAAGACCAAAAAAGAATTGATGCCTTTGAACTATGACGGTGGTGAAGAATATTGAATATACCGTGGACTGCCAGGAGAATGAGCAGGTCTGTCTTGGAAGAAGTACAGCCAAAATGCTACTTAGAAACGAGGATGGTGAGACTTCATCTCATGTACTTTAGACATGTTATCAGGAGGGATCAGTCCCTGGAGAAAGACATCATGCTTGGTAAAGCAGAGGGTCAGTGAAAGAGAGGAAGACCCTCAAGAGATGAATTGACACAGTGGCTGCAATGATGGGTTCAAGCATAGCAATGATTGTGAGGATGGTGCAGGACAGGGCAGTGTTTTTCATTCTGTTGTACATCAGGTCGCTATGAGTTGGAAACAACTCAATGGCACCTAACAACAAAGTTTCAATGCTAGTATCAGCCATTGAAACCCCTATGGAGCAGTTCTCTTCTGACACACATGGGATTGTCATGAGTCAGATTCGACTCAATGGTAACTGATTTATGTGTGTCTCTGTGGATTGATAAAATACTTGGGGTTGGATAGAAGGTGCAGGGTCCCAATTAGGCACTGGAAATTGCTTCAATGTTACCTGCCTTTGTCCTTTTGTTCCAGTGGGATACTATTCTACCCTGGCAGTCCTCTGAGCCTGAGCTTTCCAAACACTCTGCCCTCCATCTTCATGCCTTACAATGTCACCTTGCGTCAGATCCAGTGAGTGGAGGATGATTGAGGAGGAGGGAACAGGAAAGGGAGCATCACAGGCCAACCTAGCACTGGCCATTAGACCCCCAGGGCTTCCGTGTCACGGTCTTCTAGGAGTAGTGGTTGATTTGAATGCCACTGTCCAGAGTCTCTGGAGTCCCTGGGTGGTACAAATGGTTAACATGCTCAGCTGCTAATCAAGGGTCAAGTCCACCCAGAGGTACCTGGGCAATTTACTTCTGAAAGTAAAGTCCTGGTGATTTACTTCTGAAACATCAGCTGTTGAAAACCCTGTGGGGAAGTTCTCCTCTGAAACACATGGGTTGCTGTGAATTGGAAACGAGTTTTTGTTTTTTGTCCAGAGTCTGTGGGTCAGGATGTTCTTTCCACCATCCTCCCCACAGGTATCTACTCAGTGTTCTGACCTCAGAAGAGCTGGTGATGCTGGAAAGGCTCCTGGTCATGACTGACTGTGAAGACCTCCACTTGCCCACAGCCAGGATAAGTGCCAGCCTGAGGGCCCTCCCTCCCAATCCTTCTGAACAGCAGAGGTATGAGAGTTCCTTGGTGACACCAGAGAATATTGGCAGACCCTCTTTCTTTCGGGTTCTCCCAAGCACAAATGAAGAGAATCTATGTGGTGCTCCCCCAGCTAGATCCCCTCCCACCTGATCCCTGGATTACCCAGGCAACCATGGACCCAGGGCCTGATGGACTTGGCCATGGATCAGGCCTCTCCTCCCAAGGATTGTCCCCAGAGAAGCCAACTGTCTACTGGCAACTGGAGGCTGGTACATGGGTCCCTGACACTGGCTGGCTGCCCAACACTCCTTAAATGACTGGGTGCCAGAACATGGTGCCTTCAGGCAGGCATTGGCTGGTAACAGGGTCCCTTTCAGGTGAGGCTTGAGAGGAAGGTGGGCTCAGGGAGGGAGGGTCCACGGGGGCTGCCTGGCTCAGCTGCACAGCCCCAGCCCTTTTGTCAGTCTGCACCTTTATTCTCATCTCATTTCTGGAGAGGACCCTGGCTGGGGTCTAGGGCTCTCAGATCAAGTCTTCCTGTTAAATGTTGCTGAATGGTACCAGGCAAGGGCCGTCCCGCCCCTGGGCACAATCTCCTGATCCCCGCATGTCTGTGGATGGTACTCTAATGATCTTTGTTTCTAATGATCTTTGTGTCTAATGATCTTTGTCCTGCCTCTTGTAGTGCCACCTCCACCCCTCCTCCCCAAATGAGCCCCTTTCAGACTGAGCCCACCACCTGTATATTTCTCCTGTGCCTTCTCTGGGCTGCCAGGGCCTGAGCAAGGTGCCTGTCCTCACCCATGGCCTCTTCTGCTGCAGTTCCTGTGGGGAGCCAGGAATACCTGCCATGTTACCAGCTCATTCCAGCGGCTGCCGCAGCCTGCTTCATCATCTCTTTCTCAGCATCTCAGGTGAGGGGTCACCTGGGCCCCATGTATCTCGCAGGAGATGGCCTGACGTTTGGATGTCTCAGGATTGGGCCCCAATGACTGCTGCAGGGCCTGGGCTGTTTACCTCAGAAAGCTCTTTCCCCTTAGATACTTCTGGAGGGAAGTTGCAGGAGGGGCCTTGGCAGAGGCACTGTAGGGGTTTGGCTGGAATCCTTCCTCGTTCATTCATGCACTGGTCTGTTCCACCTCAGAAGTGGTAGCCAGGATGCAGTCTGACTTAGCCACAGAGTTCTCGGACATCCTGAAGATGGTCTTTCGGATGATGGCACCCACGGCAGAGGAGGGTGAGTGAGACCCATGGCTCAGGCTTGCTTTGCTCAGAGGCAGCAGCACCCTTGCAGGGCTAACTGAGCACTGGAGCCAGAATCGCAGTACTGCTGGGTGGGCTTGCCCAGTCACTCTGCCATCCCTCCTGAGGTCCTCCATGCTCGGCAATGGGGCAGAGGGGGAGAAGGGAGCAAATCGTCCATGGTCTCCTTCCTTGCAGAGTGGAGCATTAGGCAGGGAGACAGCCATGGAAGTGTCAAAGCCAAGGGTGGCACACCATGATAGAGGCTCTCTTAGTTTCCTGGTGCTACCATAACAGAAGTACCACAAGTGGGTGGCTTTAAAGAACAGAAATTTATTTTCTCATTGTTCAGGAAGCTAAAAGCCTGAATTCAAGGTACCAGTTCTAGGGGGAGGCTGTCTCAGCCCCTATAGCTCTGGCGTTCCTCAGTTCCTTGGCAATCCTCACATGGCATCCACCTTCTCCTGATTTTTCTTGCTTGTCTCTGTGTCTGTGCTGCTCCTTATAACTCAGAAGTGATTAGGTTTAGGACACACCCTACACTGATATGGCCTCATCAACATAACAAAGGAAACCCTGTTCCCAAACAACATCACATCCACAGGTCCAGGGGTTAGGATTCCAACACATATTTTGGGGGACACAATTCAATCCATAGCAGAGGCCTGTACCCAGTGCTATGGAGGCCAGCTGCCTAGAGAGGGAGGGCCATTTGCCCTGAGCCCAGACTGATGAGCATGGGTCGGTGTTGGGCAAAGTGGAAAGCAGTGGAAGGGAACAGCCATAAATGGGGGCAGAATTGTGGGTAGAGCTTGAGGTGTGGGCTGGGGTAGGTTGGGGAGGCCTGGAAGGCCAGACGGAGGAGTTAGGGGGTCCACAGAAGTGTTGCGAGTAGGGGCGAGACCTCGTCCATTCCAGGTTCTTAGTTCTAAGGTTCCCTCCTCCCTGCTGATTGTTTCCTCACCCCTGCCCTGCCCTCTCCCCCAAGCTGGGAGGAACAGAGGCTGGAACTTGCGTTCAACCATCCTCACATCACATGGGAGGAAGAAATGCTGGAGCCGCTCTGAAGGCTGCCCAGCTCAACTTACTCAGAGTGAAGGAGACTCAGGGTCCTAATCAGGGGACAGAGCAGGGTGGGTCTCCCTCCCTGCTTGGGAAGGAGAGTAGGGGACAGCGGGCTGGCTTTGTCCCAGTACGACCAGGATCCTCTCTCCCTCCCTTGGCCCCCAGAGCTGCATTCCTTGGTCCAGGATAGACCTGCTAGTACCTGCCAAGGCTGCTGGGCCTTATTCCTCTTGTTTCGCTTGAAGACATACTGCCAGATCTGCAAAAAGGTAGAGTTCCTGGGCAGGTTGGCTGGGGGCATGGTACTCAAGAGGACAGAGTCTGGGCAAGGATCCTGGAGTCAGCAGGGGATGAGTGGGCCCCTCATGGAGATGGGAGAGATCCTGGTCAGTACCCACTACTGTGGGGCAGGAGAAGGAATACTGGGCATGGAGTCCTGTGTGTTGATCAGACCCGAGCTCACTGCACAAGGGCCTCAAAGTGGAGCGCGTGACAGATCCTTCCCTTTGGAGCTTCCTTGCCATAATGACTGCACTGTGGACACAGGCATACCCATCCTGCTTCCCTGCATCTGCTGGCACAGAAGTCCCTGCATAGCACAAATGGTTAGCATGCTCAGCTGTTAACCAAAAGGCTGGAGGTTTGAGTCCACCCAGTGGCACCTCAGAGGAAAGACCTGGTGATCTACTTCCTAAGTCAGCCACTGAAAACCCTAAGGAGCTCGGTTCTACTCTGACACATATGGGGTTGCCATGAGTTGGAGTTGACTCGCTGCAACTGGTTTTTCACTGGTCACAAACTGAATGGCCCTCGGGAATGTCTTTGGTCGGCACTGGGTCCCTCCCTTCTCTCACCTCTCCTTTGAGGAGAGAAAGCCTCCATTTGATCTTTGGCAGGAGGCTCTCTGGTCCCATCTGAGCCTCTTGCCTGTTCAGAGAGGAGTGGAGGAAAGAGGACAGGCATCAGGAACCAGAGAGACCTGGTTCTGAGCCCACCTCCATAACACTCTCTGGGGTCTGTGCTTGGGGTCAGTTTCGTCTCTCTGAGCCTCAGTTTTCTCATCTATACTGTGGAGATCACTCTTGCAGCTCCTCTCTCTCTGGGTGGCGGGGAGGAAGTTGGGAGGAGATGCTTTGTGTCAGTGGCTGGCATAAGTTTCCAGTGCTGAGAGTGTCTGTTCCCCTTTCTCTGTTCTCCCAGGCCTTTTGTGATGAGTGCATCTCCTACAGGATCCCATGTGGCCGGAATAGCCAGTTGAAAGTGTGTCGCTTCTGCTACTTCAGTTACCTCTACTCAGTGGGCCTCTATGGCCCTTCAGGGGTACTGGGGGCTCATTGAAGGAAGTGGTTTTAGTCCCTGGAATGCTGAAGGCAGAGTGTGAGCTGTGGGGAAGACATGGACCTGTATCGGACCCCACAGGGAAGTTCCAGCATGTGACCCCCTCCATTCCTTCTGAAATCTGGAGCAGCCTCCAGGAAGCCCCACTGGTCCTGACTCCAGACCTGAGCCCCTCTCCTCTTGCCCTCTCTTTCCCTTCCTCCTCCGCTAGCCCCTAGCAGATGTGCTGTCCTCCTGGTGGCCCCACAAGTCTTATTCCTTGGCCTCAGGTGAATGTGGTCAGGGGCTTGAGCCAGCCCACTTGCCAGGAGAAGAGGAAGGGTCTGCTTTTTACCCCCGGCTGTCTCTGCCCACCCCATCCTGCTTCTGTGAAGAGTCTTGAGGCTGAGTCTGCTATCGGTCTTGTCATCCAGGCAATAGTCCTTTCTTTGTTTCTTCCCTCCCTTCTGATGCTCCTGCCTTTGGCCAGCTCCACAAGAATCTGCCTCTACTTCCTACTGTGGACACTTGTCACTCCTGGTAATCACTGAATCTCCCTTCCCTGCTTCCCACCACCCCCGAGTCTACATCGAGCCTGGACAGTTGCAGTTCATTGATTTGTCTGAGCCAGGCTTGCTGAGACTGGGGCTGATATTTAAATAAAATGAATTTCATTCTTATTTTAATGCTTTAGAAGCTCATCTGTAAAGAAAAGTGAGGGTGGTCTTGGTTGAGGTGACTTTCTAGAAGTGTTCGGTGCTATTAGAATGAGGGAAAATGATGGTTCTCAGAAGGGGAGGGGAGGGAAGGGGGGGTTAACTGCAGCATTGACTGGACTCTGGCTTTAGTGAGGGCTGCAACTCAAAGTGAACCGTTTATAAAGTAGGGCTGGAGGGTAGTCCACACAGGCTTTGGAATCACATATGATACAGGTTGAGACGCCTGATTTTCCACTTGCTCTGTACATGTGTGTCTGTCTTCTGATCTGTAAAATGGGAGTGACATAACTTGAATATGACCAATCAATCAATATATCTATCAGTCATATCATATGTCAATTGAGATAATGTGAGTGATGCAAACAGTTAATGCACTTGGCAGCTAACCAAAAGGTTGAGGGTTCGAGTCCATCCAGAGGCACTTCAGAAGAAAGGCCTGGCAATTTACTTCTGAAAAATCAGTCATTGAAAATCCTATGGAGCACAGGTCTACTCTGACACACATGGGATTGCCATGAATTGGGGTCAACTCGACAGCAACTTTTTTTTCTTCTTTTTTATTCCCATCAAGTGGGAATGGCACTCACTCTGGCCTTGGCCTTTAGTTGCCATCTACAAATCTCTGAAACAGCCTGCCATGCTGCTCTGGATGAGGGACAAGTAACCTGGGTGTTACCAGGTCCCCAGAAAATAATTTTCATTCTCTTGCTCACGTGGTGGTGACCATCTAGCCGTTATTCTGAGGTGTGTGATACACAGACACTTATTTATATGGACTAATGGGGAGACGGCTTGGGAAGACTTCTGGCGTGATGTCTTGCTCCTTGTTTGGAGTCAAGGTCAGTGTCTGGCTCCCAACTCTTGTGGTGTCTCATGTTTTCCCTCCCTCTCTTGTGTCTGTAGTCATTGAGGATCACACTCCCACTCCAGCCTCTGGCCAGGCTGGGCTCTGGGGAATGCTCTGTTGATTTGGTGGATACAGCTGGACAGTCCCTGGGCCCAGGAATGTGGGCACTGTTGGATCCCAGCATGATCCTGTCCACAGGTCTATGGCTTGGACCTCTGGCTTCTGGTTGTCATGATGCCCGAAGCCCAAAGTTCCAACCCTAGCAGCTGAACTGCCTGGCTGGTACCTTTATCCAGCAGCAGAGTCATACCAGGCCCTTCCTCCTTGACACTTGGTTCCCCTACATCCTGGCATGCTTCTTATTGCCTCTGTTCCTGAACACATGCTCCCAATGATCCGGGGGGCCTCATTCTACAGGAAACAAACATCCCTGCACCTCCAGGTCTATCACAGACAACCCCTCTGTCTCCCAGAACGAAACCTCGCTCTTGCCTAGGACCCTGCTTCCCTTTGGCCTTTGTGTGCTACTCGCTTTTCCCCACAACATGGGCATCAGGCCTGACAAATTCTCACCCTGCATCCCTGACATCTAGTTACTACTGGTGCCTGGTTGTAGTGAAGACTTCAGCTCTGTGGTGCGATGGATTGCTTTTGTGCAAACTTTCTCATTGTGGTCTTGTAACTCCCACCCAAGTGATCGGGTGGGACTGTGCAAATAAAGTAATTGTGGCTCACCAAAGGAATTGGTCAGTTGTACCATCCCGCTATGTTTAAAATGCCATCCCAGGAGTAGGAGGAGAGGATCTCACCACCGCCAAGAGTGGAGCGCGTCCTTTGGACCTGGGATCCCTGTGCTGAGAAGCTCCTGGAACCAGGAGACTGAGAGAGCTGTAAACTGAAGACGGCGAGAAGTGGAGGCAGAGAAATGGTAACAGCAGAGGCGGCAGAACCAGGAGACTGTCAGGAGACCAGCAGGAGAGTGTGCGGTGGGCTTCTCAGCCCACAGTGCAAGAAAGCTGAGTGCTTTTGGGTAGGAGGCTTGCTGGCAGAGTAGAGTGCCTCTGGGCACTTGATGGAACTAGGTTTGCCAATCCATGGAGCTAGAGCTGAGTGCCTTCTGGCCGAGGCTTACTGGTGGAGTGGGATGCCTCAGGGCACTTATCAGCAGAGCTAAAAGAGCTTTGTAACACTTGCCGAGCAGGGCAGAGGTGAGGGCCAGAGAGAGGTGTGGCTGTGGGCACAGCTGAGAAGAGGCTGTCCTGATGGAGGAACTGTATCCTGAATGTTCCTGAACCTGGATTGTAACCTGTTACTTCCCTATTAAACCCATAACTGGGGGTATGGTCTATGAGTTCTGTGTGGCCATTGCAATGAATTATCAAGCCCAGCAGAGAAGTAGAGAGTGCCATGGGAGGGATGGCTGGTGTCAGAATTGGTAAAGATGGCAGAGAGAAAGAGGAGGCATGTCTGACCTCTGCCTGATAAGAATCAGCCTTGGGTGGTTGATCTTGATTTATCCTTCCTCCTTGTGAAGTTAGAAGAGGCCAAATGCCTGGCCCACACCACTCTTATGGTGGCTGAAAGACGCCTTTTGTGTTTGGAACACTGCTGCAATTCAGGTAACTTTAATATGTCCATCCAGATCTTCTATTAGAAGAGTTTCTTATTCAAATATAGAATTCTGTTAACCTATTTGCTTGCTTTCCTCACCATCCCAAGCACCACCCTAGGCAGAGGTAATGTTTTAGTCTCCTTTATGCTCCCCAGCCACCACCTGTCTGCCAATTTGTTGTACTGTGGTGGTGTGCGTGTTGCTGTGATGCTGGAAGCTATGTCACCAGTTTTTCGAATGCGAGCAGAGTCACTCGTGGTGGACAGGTTTTAGCAGAGCTTTCAGACTTAAGACTAGGAAGAAAGGCCTGGTGATCTACTTCTGAAAATTAGCCAATGAAAAACCCATGGATCACAACAGAATATTGTCTGATAGAGTGTGGAAAGATGAGCCCCCTAGGTTGGAAGGCACTCAAAATACAGTGGATGCAACAATGGACTCGAGCATACCAATGATTGTGAAGATGGTGCAGGACCAGTCTGTTGTACATGGGGTTGCCATGAATTGGTGCCAACTTGACAGCACCTAACAACATCAACAGTGCTCCCCAGAGCCCTGTCGAGGGGCTAGGCACAAAGAAGGGCCTCCCCCGCTGTATCCAGGCACCCACACACAGACTAACATCTCATGCTCACACTCAGATGAAGCACATCTGGTACACAGGCCAATTTGAGCCTGTACATGGATGTTTATTTTCTCAGATGAACACCTCCTTTAACTGATTAATGCAGTGGTTCACATCCTTGGCTTCCCATTGGAATTGCCTGGGAAGCTTTAGAAAACACTGAAGGAAAAAAAAAAAAAAACCTCAGAAAAAGGGATGCCTGGCCCCACCCCCCAGATTCTTACTTAGTTGGTTGAGGCTGTACCCTGGGTGTCAAGATTTTAAAAAGCCCCCTAGAAAACATGAACTGCTATGTATAAATGATAAATAGGAACATATTTCCAGTGGCTAGTGAATTTGTAACTTGAGGTACTGCTAAATTTAAAATGCTATTGCTTTGAATGCCTTTCTATGAACTTACCGGAGACCCCCTTCTCTCCTCTGTTTTGGGATCTTCTCAGGTTTTGCTTTGGCCTGAGGAAGAGATGAGGTTCTAGGAAGCCAGCATCCCTGACTCCTTCCCTCTTCCTCTTCATTCCCTTTTGTAGAAGCCATTACCCCACCTTTCCCCCTGCCTGGGGCAGGCTCAAGAAGACCAGGTGAGAAAAGTGCCGTTTCCAGCTGCCTCACTTAGTCTCCCTGGGCACTGCCTGCGAGCAGAAGGGAGAAAACAGTACCTCCTCAACTCCACTGTAGCTTCAGATAAGAACAGCCTCCCTCTTGGGACCTTCCAGGGAAGGGACAAGACTCAACAATGGTGGGCTGACTCTCCACAGGGAAGGAGCGGTGAAGGCAGAGCAGGGTCCATAAGGAGCTCTCAAAGGGTGCACATTTGAATCACCTGGAGACCTTTGTGACACTCTGGAGGCCCAGCTCCACCCTTACCCCACCTGCAGAGTTTATAATTTAATACCCTGGAGTTGAGCACAGTCGCTGCTAATTTTCAACAGCTCCCCAGACGATTTCTGATTTATGGCCAGGGCCAAAGACCACTGCTGTCAATTGAGAGTCAAATGCCTTGGTTTGTGTTTCCTCCAGTATGAATCCTTTCTTCTCTGAGCCTTGTCGTCCTGGATGTTTAAAGGCAGCAGTGTCCACCTCCCAGGGCTGTTGTAAGGACTGAAGGAGATGTGGATGTGTTGAGTAGAAGGCCACACTGGGCTCAGGTAGCACAGCTGCTACCCAGCCCTGCTGGCTTGGGAGGCCCCCTCCACCATATCCACCGTCTAGGATGGTAGCGCCTGGCCTGCACTTGTGGTTACTCCTAGGATTGAGGCATTCAGAAAGGAGGAGGCTGGCAGGAGCTCCAAGCTGGCCCTCCCATCCCAGGCTCTTCCCTCCTCCTCTGCTATTGCTTCCATCTCTTCTTGTTCCTCCAGGGCCCTACTTTGTATGATTTTTCTTTAGAAAGTCATCAAGACTTATAGTTTAGTATATTGTCAATCTTGGTGAATGTACAATATGTACTTAAAAAGAATGTTTATTCTGCAGTCATTTGAGTGTGGTGGTCTATAAATGCCAATCAGGTTAAGGTGGCTGATTGCGTTGTTCCGATCTATGTCTTTAGTGACGTTTTTTGTCTAGTTCTATCAATTACTTAAAGCAAGCATTAAAATCACCAACCATCATTGTGGATTCGTCTGTTTTTCCCTTTCATGTCCCTAAAAAGATATGTTCAAATCCTAACCCCCAGTACCTGTGAATGTGACATTTTTGGAAATAGGGTCTTTGCAGATATAATCAAATTAAGAGGAGATCGTACTGGATTTTAGAGTGGGCCCTAAACCTAATGACTGGTGTTTTTATAAGAGAAAAGAGAGGGAGTTTTTTTTTATTTTTTATTTTTTTTTCCTTTTTTTTATAATTTTTTTTTTATTGTACTTCAGGTGAAGGCTTACAGAACAAATAGTTTCTCATGAAACAGAAGTACACGTTGTTTTATAACATTGGTTAACAACCCCACAACATATCAACCCTCTAACTTCTCAACCTAGAGAGGGAGTTTTGAAAAGAGAGACACACACAGGGAAGAAGGCCATGTGACGATGAAGACAGAGACTGGAGTATAATGTATCTACAAGGAAGGAATGCCAAGTTTTGCCAGCAACCACCAGAAGCTAGGAGAGAGACATGGCACAGATTTTCCCTCAGAAACTTTAGAAGGAACCAACCTTGCTGACATGTTGATTTCAGACTTCTAGCCTCCAGAAGTATGAGAGAATAAATTTCTGGGTTTTTTTGTAAGGCACCAGTTTATGGTACTTTGTCATGACAGCCCTGGGAGACTAATACACATTTTGGTACCAGAAAGGGGTGCGGCTGTCACAAGTACCCCCAAACATGAAAGTGGCTTTGGAATTGGGTAATGGGTAAAGGATGGAAGAGTTTTGAGGTTCGTGATAAGAAAAAGCCTAGATTACCTTGAAGAGACTGTTGGTAGAAGTATGGACGTTAAAGGTGATTCTGATGAAGGCTTAAAAAGAAGTGAGGAGGACAGTAGAGAAAGCTTTTACTGTTTTAGAGAATACACATATCATCATGAACATTATATTGGTAGAAATATGAATGCTAAAGGTGCTTCTGGTGATGCCTCAGAGGGAAATGAGTATGTTATTTGACACTGGAGGGAAACATTTCTTGTTACAAAGTGGCAGAATACTTGACTGAATTGTGTTTTCTAGTGTTGAGTGGAAAGTAAACTTGTAAGCAACCAACTTGGATATTGTAGCTGAGATGTCCAGCAAAGTGTTGAAGGCACAGCCTGACTTCTCTTGCTGCTTACAGTAAAATGTGAGAGGAAAGAGATAGGTTGAGTAAGGAACAGTTAAGCAAAAAAGAACCAGAACTTGATGATTTGGAAAGTTCTCAGCCTATTCATATAGCAAAAGAGTAGACAGCTTGTACTGGAGAGAACACCAACGGTGTGGTTGAACAACCTTATGGAGAGACTAGGCATGTGACTTACGCATCCAGTCAACCATTTCAGCAGAAACACTATCAGTTTGGAGTGAAGGAGTCACAGACAATACAAAATGAATGAAGACTGTAAGACTACTGGGATGCTACATGCAAAAAATGGGCTGATAGAGCTCCTTGGCTGTGAACATGAGGTACCCTTTAACAAAAGGGAAGAATGATTTTCAGGGTGGCTCAGGCTAATGAGAAAGCCTCATCTGAGAGTACAAAGGAAAGGCAGGGTGTTAGCGGAAAGCCATGTTGTGGTTCATCCAGGAGTAGAGGGAAAATGCATTGAAGAGACAGAGTTTGTTTCCTGTGGATCAAGGGATCCCGATGGCCCTGTAGAGAGGTTGGCAGGGAGGACAGCAGAGGGAAGTTGGATCAATGTGAAGAAGGGAAGAGTGTTGATCAATATGGGGGAGAGGTACCATGGAGAACTTGAGGCTGTGGCTGAGGATGCCAAGGTCAAGACACTGGATATGACTGTTGCTCTGGGTTAACGCTGTTTCAGCCAGACCTAGCACATGGCCCCAGGGGAAGGACCAAGACCCCTCCTGCATCATGATGGGCAAGGGACAGGAGGCCAAAGACATAGACCCCTTTAAAGAGCCTAAGAGCATACAGAAGAGAATGCCTAGTGATTACGCAAAGGGATCAACCAAATTGTTAACCTCACTCTCAAAGAGATATCAGTCTCAGCAATGCCCTTCCACCCAACTGTCTGCCCAGGGATGGAATGGTGGTGCCCTAGGGATGGGGAGAGAGAGGGTGGGAAAGAGGTCTAATACCTGGAGCTGAGAGGGTGGCAGGGGGAGGGGGAGGCAGGATGGGGAAGAGCCTTCAGGGGTCCCCAAGGCTGGTAGGGGAAGGAGGGAAACCCAGGATAAAAGAATATTCCTGGTGCTGCCTCATGAAGGAGGACCTGTTCAGCTGCTTTGGAACCCAGACTCAATGCCCTGACTCCTGAGACAGAGCAAGGTCAGGGAATTAGACCCACCAGGTGACCATCCACAGGCTCCAGAACCATGAGGATGGAGGAAACTGCCCCTTTCAGATGAAAGCCTCTGTGGGGGCTTCAGAGGCTTCCCAGGCTGAGAAATTTGTTGGGTTTTGGCCAAACTGGGGCACAAGATAGTCTGTGAGAGGAGAAGGAAGAAATTCACTGAGCCACTACTGTGTGCTGAAGCATGTGTGTTCATTACCCTGGTTTCAATCTTTCCTCCATCAGGGGAGAATAGAATTGTAATTTCCATTTTGCAGATAAGGAAACAAATGCTGGAAATGGAATATTTTACATACGAATTGTCAAAAGTGGGTGGAGGATATATGAGTGTAGGTTTTACTATTTTTCTTACTATTTCTATCCATTCAACAAATAGTTACAGACTGCCTACTGTATTATAAGCACTGTGGGCCAGCTGCAGAGTCTCTCATTCCTGGACCCAGGCTGAAGGAGTAGTGACTACCTGGAGCATGGACTTCTCATGGTGAAGTGAAGGAACAGAAGAGAGAAGCCAAACTGTGCAGGCATGTTTAAAGTCTACATTCATGTCATCATCACCCACGTTCCACTGGCCAAAGAAAGGCACATGGCCAAGCCCAAAGTCAGTGGGACAGGATGTATATTCCACCGACTCTGTTGGGATACTCTGCTAAGCCACAAGGAAAAGGGCATGAGTGTATACTTCTATTACAAGGAAGCTGTTGTGGATTGAATAGTGCCCTCCAAAAATGTGTGTCAACTTGACTAGGCCATGATTCTCAGTATTGTGTGGTTGTCCTCCATGTTGTGATCTGATGTAATCATCCTATGTATTGTAAATCCTAACCTCTATGATGTTAATTGGAGCCCTGGTGGCGCAGTGGTTAAGAACTACGGCTTCTAACCAAAAGGCTGGTAGTTCAATCTACCAGCCACTCCTTGGAAACCCTATGGGGCAGTTTTACTCTGTCCTATAGGGTTGCTATGAGTCGGAATTAACTGAATGGCAACTGGTTTGGCTTTTGTTTTTTTATGATGTTAAGGAGGCAGGATAAGAGGTAGTTATGTTAATGAGGCAGGACTCAATGTACAGGATTAGGTTGTATCTTGAGTCAATCTTTTTTGAGATATAAAAGAGAGAAGTGAGCAGAGAGGAGAAGGAAACTTCTACCACCAAGAAAGAAGAGCTGAGAGTGGGGTATGTCCTTTGGACCTGGGGTCCTTGCGCTGAGAAACTCCTAGACCCAGGGGAAGGTTGATGACAAGGACTTCCCCTACAGCCAACAGAGAAAGATTTCTCTGGAACTGGCACCCTGAATATGGATGACTTCTAGCTTCCTAGACTGTGAAAGAATAAATTTCTGTTGGTTAAAACCATCTATTTGTGGTATTTGTTATAGCAGGACTAGGTAACTAAAACAGAATTCATGCTGAGGAAGAGAATAATTGTGAACAAATCATATAATCTACCATACGCATGTCTATATCTTGTGCTTGGAACAGTGCTAGTTTGTGTGCAGTACTCGCTGGATGAACAAATGAGTGTGTTTTCCTCTTTGATTTGGCTGCTAGAATGTCAACCAAGCAGTGGCTGCAAACTCAAATGCCAGTGAAGTCTAAACAGCTAATGAATGAAGCAAGAAGAGTGTGAGACAAAAGGGAGGAGGGGGCACTATGACCATCTGGAAGGGTATGATCCGTTCAAGGACGTCAGCCAGTTGTTGACCCAAAGGAATGAGGATCCAGCATAACCAGAAATCTTCCCTCTACCTGTAGAAAAACAAGTGGTGCAGAGAAAAGAACACCGAAACATGAGTCGAACTGACCAAGTTTCAGATTAGTCCATCCCTAACTCACTGGCTTTCTTCTCTAAAAGGGGGGAAATGTGCCATTTTCCCCCATAGAGTGGACCTTGCACGCGTGGAGTTCTGTGTTCAGAAGACAAGGAACAGAGACAAGACAGAGGTATGACTCGGTGTTGAGACAGGTATTTACATACTAGGAGTTCTGTGTCCCAGATGCTGGAAGGCCCTGACCTTCAACTTATGAAGCCTAGTCTTTATCCTAGGGGAGGGCAGGGAGCCAAGGGCAGATTTAAGTCAGAGTACCTGCCTCCTGGACCCCTCATTCTCCAGGAGCTCTTCTCGGAGTGCTTACTTTATGTAAAGCTCCAGCCCTCCTCAATAGGCCCCACCCACTGCACCTTTCTTCCCGCAGCCACTGAGGCCTTGGGCCCCTGGGGACAGTGGATCTGTCTCTGGTATTCTCAGGGGCCTGGTACGTGAAGGTGAAGTTGCTCTGGGGGCCGTACTGACCACCCAGGAGCTTCTAGAGGAAGCAGCCTCCAGGGAGCCTAGGCAACCTGGCCATGCTCCTGCTCCCAGAAGAGGAAGTCTGGGGTAGCCAAGGTCCAGACTGCCTGCAGACCAGGCCAGAGGGGAGGGTGTGAAGGAAATGGCATCAACTTGGGCTGGAAAGTGCCAATAAACAGACACCATACCCTACAGTTTGCAAAGAGTTGCCGTTCTTCAGCTTTTCTTTCCATAAGGAGATGTGCACTTCTCTGTGAAATGGGGAAGGGAAGGACTAGGCATTGAAGCTGGGGCCTGAGGGCTGCAGTGGGTAATGGCCTAGGCACCTTTTCTCAAGGTCCTTCACTAACATGAACAAGTTGATGCAGTGTGGGGAGGTCTGGTACTTTTCCATAACCAGTTGCTGTGGAGTTGACTCCAACTCATGACGACCCATGTGTGTCAGAGTAGAACTGTGCTCCATAGGGTTTTCCATGGCTGATTTTTTGGAAGCAGATCGCTAGGCCTTTCTTCCGAGGTGCTTCTGGGTGGACTCAAACCTCCAACCTTTTGGTTAGCAGCCCAGTGCTAACCATTTACACCACCCAAAGACTCCTAATGGGGAGGCAGTGGGGCCTAATCTGCATCCATCCCCACGACCGAGGGCCTACCAGGACCTCCTGAGTCACAAGGGTTGGGGTAGGGGGAAGAAGAGGAAAACCGCAGACCTTTGATCTGGGAGTCTGAGAGTGAGGGGCCTGACTGCAGCCCTCCATTTCTCTCTCCTGTCCTGTCCAAGCCTGCTTTTCTCCCTTCATCCCAGGCAAGGTCACACTTGCTTCTTCCAAACCCCCAGCCTGGACTGGGCAGGGGACAGGATACTTCAGCCAGACTGTTGCCCACCCATTTCCTACCATCCCTACCCCACTGTTTCCACAGTGCCCAGTCCTCCTAGCCCTTCTCAGGACTCTGGGTATGGGGAGGGACGGTTGGGACTGCCCACAAGCACCTAAGCACATAAGACCACAGCACCATCGAGGATCTTCTGGATGAAGCGCTTCTCCAACTCCCAGACCTCGAGGGAGAGCATGCCCCCACAGCCCAGCAGCACCAGCAGTTGCCCCATCAGCAGCAGCAGTGCTAGGCCAGCCAGGGAGTTCTCATCTAGGGTGCCCAGGGAGCAGCAAATAGGCCAGTTAAGGAAGTGGGAAGAGAAAGGTTATGGAGGCATCGAGGGAGGAGGTAAATTGGGCTGAATCACTGAGGGGGCAGGAGGTGCCAGGACCCCTTGCTCAGTGGAGCCCTTCATCCAGCGTCCTCTGCAGTGGAGATCAAGAGGAGGACGTGAGTGAGCCTGGAGGTGCAGGAAGGTGGTGGGAATGTAGCTAGAAAAGAAAGGGAGTACACCGCTGAAGGGGATGGGAGAATGGGGCAGACATGATAAGACAGGGACTCAGGAAAAGCAAACCTCAAAAATCCCGAAACTTACAGTGCCCTAGGTAGAGCAGCTTAGACTCAAACAAGTCAATATAGATCTGTAGCCTTACTCACCAGATACGGAGCCTGAGGGGCACAAGTGGTTTGTGATCAGCTGTTAACCTGAAGGTTGGTGACTCGAACCCATTGAGTGTTCTGTGGAAGAAAGGCCTGGTGATCTGCTTTTATAAAGATTACAGCCAAGAAAACCCTATGGAGCAGTTCTACTTTGTAACACTTGGGGTTGCCACAAGTTGTAATCCAAGTTTATGGCAATGGGTGGACCTACCAGACTAAGACAGACTAGAAAGAAAGGCCTGGAGCTCTACTTCTGAAAATTAGCCAATGAAAACGTTACAGATCGCAACAGAACATTGTCTTACTTGCTTTGGACACATCATCAGGAATGATCAATTGCTGGAAGAGGTGATTTGGTGAAGTAGAGGGCCAATGACATCATGGGAAACCCTTGGACTGGCACAGTAACCTCAATGATGGATTCGAACATGCTGGTGATCATCAGAATGGTGCAGAACTGGGTAACGGTTGGTTCTGTTACACATAACGTTGCCCTGAGCTGCAGTTGACTCTATGGCAGCTGATAACAACACCCACCTGGCCCAGCTGGTCGAAGCCCTCCACCTCTTAGTGCCCAACAGTAATAGATGTTTGTCGGTATATTCAGCAACATTTAATAATGATGATAATAATACTCCTTATGCTTTGGTGCCAGGTGCTGTTCTAAGCCCTTTTAATTGTATTAACCGATTTAACCTTAAAAAGAATGCAATGCAAAAGAACAAATATTGTATGGTCTCACGTTTGTAAAAAGACAGGGTATACATACAGAAAGCGATGTTCTTTGGTGGTTACCTGGGATGGGAGGGGAAGGCAGGGGAAATCACTTTCTAGATAGTAGACACTTGTTACTTTTGGTGATGGGAAAGGCAATACCCAATATGGGTAAAGTTTCTACAACTTGACCGACGTAAATAATGATAGTAAGAAGTACACAAGAATAAGGGATAATTTTGGTAAATGCTGTAACATACAATTTTGAAACAACAGTAATAACAACCAGAAAATATGTGTGTGGTTACATAAGTAGATATGTATGCATATATATGTATAGGAAGGCACATGTGAGTATATGGGTGTACATGTATAGGTGTATCTGTAGGTATGTGTATATATATGTTTGTGCTGCATATATATTCATATATATAATTAAGCACATAGAGGGCACAGTTACAGATACTTCCTAGACATAACCAAAGACTTCATGGGTTTACTGGGTTTGAAGGCTTAGGACCATGATCTTGTGGGGCAACTTGGTCAGTTGGCATAACATAGTTCATAAAGATAATGTTCTACGTCCTAGTTTGGTGAGTAGCATCTGGTGTTTTAAAAGCTTGTGAGGTGCCATCTAAGGTACAACAATTGGTCTGTACTCAGCTGGAGCAAAAGAAAAGGAAACCGAAGACTCAAAGAAGAAACTAGCCTACAGGACTAATAGTCCACACAAACCACGGCCTCATCTATCCTGAGACCAGAAGAGCTAGATGGTGCTTGGCTACCACTGCCAACCATTCTGACCAGGGACACAACAGGTGGGATAAAAATGTAGAACAAAACTCAGATACCTAAAAAAGCCCAGACTTACTGGACCGGTAGAGACTAGAGGAACCCCTGAAACTATTGTCCTGAGATACCCTTTAAACTTGGGACTGAAGCCACTCCCGGAGGTCACCTTTCACCCAAACAATAGATTGGCTCATAAAATAATATCACCCATGAGTACAGTGCTCCTACACCAAAAACCAAAACCAAACCTGTTGCCATTGAGTCAATTCTGACTCACAGCGACCCTACAGCACAAAGTAGAACTACCCCATAGGTTTCCAAGGAACCGCTGGGGGATTTGAACTGCCAACCTTTTGGTTAGCAGCCAAGCTCTTAACCACTACACCACCAGGGTTCCATATGACACCAACTCGTCAACATTTACCCTAAAGAAAAGATGAGAAGGTAAGGGGGGACAGGGAAGCTAGATTAATGGAAACAGAACAAGCAGAATGGAAATAATGAGAATGCTGACACATTGTGAAAATGTAACCAATGTCACTGAACAATATGTATAGAAATTGTTAAATGGTAACCTAATTTGCTGTGTAAACTTTCACCAAAAACACAATAAAATATTATATATAAAAAAAGAATGCTATGAGATAGATTTTAATATTATTCCCATTTTACAGCTGGGGAAACAGGCAAGGAGAAGTTGAGTAATAACTTGCCCAAGGTTACACAGCTGATAAGTGGTAGGCATTTGTTCATATAAACTTTGTGTCAGGCCTTATGTTACATATTGAACACAGAAATGAATAAAGCCTGTCTCTGGCCCTCTAAGAACTCACTAAAAAGTAAATGAACAATGTTGATGCAGTGTTGTAAGATTAGGAATATCTTTAGCCACCAGAAACTGTCCCCCATATTTTAGTGGTATGGCCTATTGATAATCCTAGTGACACACTTCTTATTCCTTCATTGGGATTTTTTTTTAATTATGGTAAGTATATATTTCTAGTACGCATCTGTCAGTTTGTCGTATTGTGGTGACTGTGTGTTACTGGCATGTCAGATATCAGCAGGGTCTCCCACAGTGGACAGGCTTCTGCAGAGCATCCAGACGAAGGCAAAGAAGAAGGGCCTGGCACAATCTACTTCTGAAAATTAGCCTATGAAAACCTTATGGATCATAGCGAAACATCATCTTTGGACACATCATCAGGAGGGATCAATCACTGGAGGATGTCATCAGGTTAGGTAAAATGATGGACTTGAGCATTCCAGTGATCATGAGGATGACAAAATGTTCTGTTGTACACGAGGTCACATGAGTCATCGACTTGACAGCAGATATCTACCTGTCTGTCTATTTAACAAAGCATTTGCTATTTCAACATTTTTTACATGTATAATTCAGTGATATTAATTATGTTCATCCTGTTGTTCAACTATCACCACTGTCCGTTTCCAATTTGCTCATTGGGAATTATTTTTAAACAAAAATAACAGATTCGGACGTTAACAAAGATCAAATGCCTTAGAGAGGTCAATTAAGACACAGACTGAAATCGTGCATTAGATTTGGGAGCTAGGAGTTCCCTAGGGGCATTTGCCAGAGCTGGAAGCTGAAGCACAGGTGATGACACTAACGTTTAGGCAGCAGGGTGTGTTGCTGTCCACGGTCCTGAACCGTGATCGTGTTCTAAACCAGCACTACCATCTGTAGTAAAAGACCGTTTAAATTTCCAGTCCTTCACAATGCTTTTGTAAAATATGGTAACAATGAAATCGATCATGTGCTTGGATGTCACACAATGTAAAATTTCTTTAAAAGCTCCTAAGTGCTTACTCTCAATTTTTTGTTGCAGACTGATAGTGAGCACTTCACAGACCAGTACCTGCCTGCAGAACACTTTAAGTCACATAGTTTCATGGTAGTGGTCTAGTGGTCAGGACTGCGCACAGAAAGCCCCTAAAGGGACAAAAATGGAAAATTTTCAGGTTCTGCAGTGACATTCATGTAAGCAGATGGTGCACCAGGGGCTTTACAGCAAGATCTCAAGGCCCAAGACCCAGATTAGGAAAGATGATATGGCTTCACAAGTAAGAAAAGTATTGTGTTGAACAAACAAACTGACAGGGCTGGGAATATAAGAGCAATGAGTCCACCATTCTGGGATTCTCCCACCTGGAAGCTATCTCATTCCACACTGGCCACGAAAACCACTGAACCTGGGCACCATCTGTGAGATGCAAAGGGAGACTCATCCATATATCTGCCCCACCTGTGGTTTCCCCAAGACCTCAGATTTTGGCCGGCCTCTACTACATGCTGTGCTTTTTCTGTGGGGTGGCCTTACCCTCATCCTTGCCCCCTTCTCCACCCACCTAATTCCTATTCATCCTTTCAAGACCCAAGTCAAGCAGCACTCCCTTAGCTGCCCTTTCCTCCTCTGGACTCCTCCGGGCCTTGTAAATCCCTCTATCAGTGTTCTCCACATTGAATTGTAATCATCCATTTACAAGCAAATTTCTCAAGGCCTTACAGCTGAGAGAAAGACTTAGGCTTCTGCCACGTATTTATATCTCTGCTCCCCAAAGCCTAGCACAGAGCCAGGAACAGTGTGAGTGTGCAATGAATGGTTAGAGAAAGGAAAGAGAGAACAGAGGGAGGGAGAAATAGAGAAAAGGGGAAAGGGAGGAGGGAGGGAGGAAAAAGAAAGGATGGATGGATAAGGGAAGGGAGATGGGGGGAGAAAGAAAGCAAGTGTGAAGGAGGGAAGTGACAAAGGAAGTGGGACAAGTAATGGTGAGTAACCATTATAGGAAACACCAAAATCTCCATACTCTAAGCCTGAGTTTTCTTGGATGACCCCCTCATTATTCCCTTTAGGCATCTGGAACTGGGGAAGTGGGGGTGGGGATACACCAGGGATAGAATGTTCTGTACATAAAATCAGAGCTTCCATTTGCAGTTCTTCTGCTGTGGTGTTGGGGTGGATTCTGTTGGTTTGCTGGTGATCTCCACACTATCTGTAGGACACCACTATACCACTGCTTCCTCCTCTGGCCCCCTAACCTCTATGATCATCTTCCCTGGACTTTGGGAAAACACCTTCTATTCCTGTGACCATAACTTCAAAGGGATTTCCTATGAGAGATCTCTTTCCTGCACTCTCTGTCCCAGAACACCCAGGCACTGGAAGGGTTATTGTGGGTGGGTGGGGGGTAAAAAAAACAAAACCAGACCCGTTGGCCTTGAGTCAATTCGATTCTGACTCATAGTGATCCTATAGGACAGAGTAGAACTGCCCCGTAGAGTTTCCAAGGAGCGCCGGGTGGTTTCAAACTGCCAACCTTTTGGTTAGCAGCCGTAGCTCTTAACCACTACGCCACCAGGGTTTCTGGGGGCGGGGGGTTAGGAGGTGCTAAATCCAAGGACATCATGAACAGTGTCACACTGGACCTGGAACCAGTCAACTGGACCTGATTCACCCAAACCGTAGGCTCTGTTGCTCACGCTAGATTGCTCTGATAGATTCCTTCCACTCCTGGTGAATTTCCTCGGAGACTCCGCTGTCTCTCCCTCTAGTTTCTCCCTCCTTGGGGCTTTCAGGCAACTTATCACACAGCTCTGTGCCTGACTGAACCCCAACTGAAGGTTTAGTCCTTTCTCCCTCCCATACTGTGTGGGGTCCCAATAGGTAGCTGGGCCTTGCATCAGTGTCCCCCAAGAATCAAAAAGTCATTGATTCCAGCATTCAGAGGACTTCTAGGGGCAGTGCAGCCAAATGTCATGATTCAGCCCATCCAAGTCTCAACTCTAATCTGGCCGAAATGCTATTGCATTTTCCTGCACTGAGATGAATAATGCTGCTATGAACATTCGTGTACAAGTTTTTGCATGGATGCATATTTTCAGTTTTCTTGCGTATAAACCTAGGAGTAGAATTACTGAATCACATGGTAATTACATGTTTAATTTTTTGAGGAATTGCCGAAGTGTTTTCCACAGTGGCTGGTCCATTTTATATTCCCACCAGCAATGTATGAGAGTTCCAATTTCTCCACGTCCTTGCCAATACCTGTTATTTTCCTTTTTTTATTGTACCTATCCTATTGTACCCATCCTATTTTTATTATACCCTATTGGGTATAATTGTGGTTTTGATTTGCATTTCCCTAATAACTAATGATACTGAACATCTTTTTATGTGCTTGTTGGCCATTTGTATATCTTCTTTGGAGAAATGGTCTATTCGAGTCCTTTGCTCATTTTTTAATTGGGTTGATTGTGTTTTTGTTGGTAATTGCTTTATTAACTTTTGGCACCATGGAAAATGTCTAAAGCAGCTAGCTGGGCATTACTTGTATTACTTGTATTCAAACATTAGTCGTTGTTGAAATGAATTTACTTCAGTATAAGTTTCTGTGCAGTAAAGGGTCAACACAGCAGGTTTGGGGTGTTTAAACCTGGCACATTCCAAATAAACTAGCCCTTGATTGGCTCCTGGGAGAGAACCCCTAAGCCCTTGGAACATCCCAGCCGTTAAGAATGTCTTTGAATACCTGGGGCACTAGGCCATAGCAGGTAGTTTATGCTAACAATGTGATTTATGGTGGGGGCCTTGGGCCACACTGCATCAATTTTGACTTCGGGAGGGAGCTGTACACTAAGTAACTAAGATTAGTCATGCAGGCACTCCATGCCTACATGACCAACCCTCAATACAAACTCTGGACCTCAAGGCTCAAGTGAACTTTCCCGGTTGAATACTTCATACATGTCACACACTGTTACTGAGAGAATTAAGCACTCTGCTGGGAGAGGATAACTGGAAGCCTGTGCCTGGCCTCTCCTGGACTCTGCTCTATGCACCTTTTCCCTTTGCTGATTTTAATCTGTGTCCTTTGCTGTAATGAACCATAACCATGATTATAACAGATTTTCTGAATTCTGTGAGTCCATCTAGTTAATTGTTGAACCAGAGGGTGTCTTGAGGACCCCTGACACAGTTTTACATGTAAGGACTGTTTTGCTTTGTAATTTTAGGTTTAACTAATAAAGAAACCTTATCAAATCTGCAGCAAAAACTGATTTCCAAAGCCATTCAGTGTTCAACAACAGTGGTTGAGGGCGATTCTTCTCATTCATATGAATTTCTACCTCATACCTGAACTCAAAAAGGCACAGTATAACCTTACTACTGCTGGGACATCAAACTGTTGTGTAGTAGAGCAAGTCAGGATATTCAGCCTTGTATCCCACACTCATGCATACATTCCACTGGGATCCCAGAAATCGTAGCCCTCTTAATTCTTGCTTTTCATATTTGAGGTTGAGGACAGGAAGGGCTAGTGTCTCCTGTCCAATCTTGGAGGGGGCTACTCTTGATGTCAGAAGTTCTCCACTGATGAGTAGCATCTGGAGTCTTAGAAGCTTGTGAGTGATCATCTAAGATACTCCACTTGTCCCACCCTGTCTGGAACAAGGGAGAATGAAGAAAACCAAGACACAAGGGAAATATTCGTCCAAAGGACTAATGGACCACAACCACCACCACCTCCACCAGACCGAGTCCAGTGCAAATAGATGGTGCCCGGCTACCACTACCAACTGCTCTGACAGGGATCGCAATAGAAGGTCCCTGACAGAGCTGGAGAAAAATGTAGAACAAAATTCTAACTCACGACAAAGAAAGAAAAAAAAGACCAGACTTACTGGTCTGACAAAGTAGAGAAACCCTGAGAGTATGGCCCCTGGACACACTTTTAACTCAGTACTGAAGTCACTTCTGAGGTTTACCCTTCAGCCAAAGATTAGACAGGCCCATAAAACAGACAATAATACATGTAGCTCAACCATATATACGAGACTAAATGGGCACACCAGCCCAGGGGGCAAGGACGAGAAGGCAGGAGGGGACAGGAAAGCTGGACAAATGGAAATGGGGAATGAAAGGGAGAGTGTTGATACGTTGTCGGGTTGGCAACCAACGTCGCAAAACAATGTGTATATTAATTATTTAATGAGAAACTAATTTGCTCTGTAAACCTTCGTCTAAAGCACAGAAAAAAAAAAAAAAAAAAAAGTTCTCCACTGAAAATCACCTTGGTTGGGGACCAGAGGGAAGGTTTGTGAAAGAATCAACAGAAGGGCCCATATGTAGTCAGGAATCTGAATTGCACCCATTACACCAAGTCTCTACAGGGATATTTCTTGAGATGCAAAGGCCAGAAACACAAGTTATGATACATCTTTCTGATGTGACACTGTAAACAATGTCTGTCTCTCAGGTTTGGGATATTCAAAGACTGATCTATACTTTTTACTAAGTCATTTATAATTTGATTTTTAAAAAATTAACTTGGTTTTTTCATCTAAGTGAAATGAAATTTTTTGCACATGGGGAAAAAATTTAAATAGCATAAAATATATAACTAAAGCAAATATCTCTCTTGGTCTGGTGTTGGTTACTCAGGTATATTTAGTTTGTGAAAATACATTGAGCTACAAATGTTTTAACTTTTGCACTTTTCTGTTTGTGTTTTATGCTTCAATAAAAAGTTTAAAAGCAAGTTTTTCTTCCACCACAGACCCCAGATCCCCATTCCTCCTTTATACAAGCAAGCATAGGCAACCTCTTTCTTATGTATAATTCTAGAAATATTCTGTATATATACTAGTAGATGCATATACTTGTATATACCCCTTTTGTTTACACAATTGGAATGATATTATGCACAATTATGTGTGTGCGCACATCTTTTTTAAATGTAATAATGTATTATGGTGTCTTAGTCATCTAGTGCTGCCGTAACAGAAATACCACAAGTGGATGGTTTTAACGAACAGAAGTTTATTTCCTCATAATCAAAGTAGGCTAAAATTCAAGGTGTCAGCTCCAGGGGAATTTTCTCTCTCTGTCAGCCTTCTCATCAATGTTCCCCCGGAATAGGAGCTTCTCAGTGCAGGGACCCCAGTCCAAAGGACACGCTCTGCTCCCGGCACTGCTTTCTTGATGGTATGAGGTCCCCCTGTCTCACTGCTCACTTCTGTCTTTTATATCTCAAGAGATTGCCTCAGGACACAATCCAGGCTTGTAGATCAGGTCCTGCCTTACTAACACAACTGCCACCCATCTTCCCTCATTAACATCATAGAGGCAGGTTTACAACATACAGGAAAATCACAGTGTACCAGGGATCATGGCCTAGCCAAATTGATACACACATTTTTTGTGGGACATAATTCAAACCATGACATATGGGGATCTGCCAAATTAGCCCCTATAGATCTTCCTCATTGTTTTTCATGGCTGCATAATATTTAATTATAGGAATATGCTGTAATTTATCTTAAAACTTGCTTATTAACAGAATATATATAAATTAAAGTTAATACAGTAGCTGCATTTGGGCAGGGATGGAGGGGACAGGAACTGGCAATGGAAATATAGAACACTTCAATTTTATTTTTAATGTTTTTGTTCTTTAAAACATACCTGAGAGTTTAGGACTTTCACCTCTCAGAAGATGGAGTAGATGCACTTTTCTCTATTCCTTCCATAAAGTACAACTGAAATCCATGGAAGTTATACGTAAAACCAACAGAAGAAGACTCTGAAACGTGGAAAGAATAAGGTAGACCAGCTAGGGACCTTGGGACCCAAGGAACAACACAGTGGTGAATTTCCTGGGTTTTCTTTTTGCGTCATATATCCTAGACTTGGAGCTGAAGAAGTTGGCAACAAAAAGCCCCAAACAAATCCTGTTCTTTCTAGTCAAAGGACTAGAAAAGGGGCAGTCTAGCATGACAGAGAATTTTTTAGACAATAAGCAGTCTACTCAAGCCAAACACCACAGATAAAACTCTGGCTCTCACTCCTACCCATGCCAGCAAAGGTGGTATGGGGAGACTAGACTTCCACCCTTACTCTGTAATGAGGTGCACAAACACCCCTGATGCGGTAGCATTAGAGTTAGGAATTTTACCACCATCCATTGGTCATGAGGTCACTACCCTTCTGTCCCTCCCTTCCCCCCATGGTGTCAGTGGAGGGCATGTGGGGAGCAGTAAGGAGTCACTTTTACCCCTCCCAGCCAGAGAGGTATCAGTGGAGACCTTGTGGGGAGTCTGAATTCCTACCCCTGTCCAGCAATAACAATGTGCTCCCCACACATCTGTCAATGGCAGCTTACTACAGAACATGGTATAACCTGGAAGTAAGAAGGTGGTGCCCTCTTCCCCTTTCAGAGCTGTATCAGAAGAAGCTAGGAAAAATAGAAATTTTAAATAAAATCCAGAGTCTCATAACATAATACCTCAAATTCCCAGATTTATTTAAAAATCACTTGTCATACTAAGAACCAGGAAGATCTCAAACTGAACAACAAAAAAAGACAATAATGCTGACCCTGAGATAACAGTGATGCTAGAGTTATCTGACAAAGATTCTAAAAGTCTTCATAACAATGCCCCAATGAGCAATTACAAACATGATCGAAACAAATAAGAGGATATAAAGTCTCAGCCATCTAAGATACTCCACTGGTCCTACCCTGTCTGGACACAAGGGAAAGATGAGTCAGAAGGACTAATGGACCACAAGTACCATGGCCTCCACCAGACTGAGTCCAGCACAGCTAGACGGTGCCCGGCTGCCACCACCGACTGCTCTGACAGGGATCACAATAGAGGGTCCCAGACAGAGCAGGAGGAAAATGTAGAACAAAATTCTAAGTCACAAAAAAAGACCAGACTTACTGGTCTGACAGTAACTCCTGAGGGTCACACTTCAGCCAAAGATTAGGCAGGCCCATAAAACAAAATGAGACTAAATGAGCATACCAACCCAGGGGCCAGGACGAGAAGGCAGGAGGAGACAGGAAAGCTGGTAATGGGGAACTCAAGGTCAAGAAGAGGAGAGTATTGACACATCATGGGGTTGGCAAGCAATGTCACAAAACAATATGTCTATTAATTGTTTAATGAGAAACTAATTTGCTCTGTAAACCCTCATCTAAAGCACAATAAATAAATAAAATAGGAAGTATCAGTAAAGAAATAGAAGATATAAAAAAGAACCAAACGGAAATTTTAGAACCAAAAAATACAATGCTGTTATTGTTGTGTGCCATTGAGTCGACTCTGAATCATAACCAAAAAAAAAAAAAAAAGAAAAAGAAAAAAATCAATAGAAGGGCTCAACAACAAAATAGATGGGAAAGAAGAACAAATTAGTGAACTAAAAGGCAGAAAAATAGAAATTACCAAATCTGAACAACACAGAGAAAATAGACTGAAAAAAGATGAACAGAGCCTTAGAATCTGTGGAATTATAACAACCTAACATTTGCATCATTGGAGTCCCAGAAGGAGAGAAGCGGGGGCGGGGAGGGGCTGAAAAAGCACTAAAAGAAATTATGGCTGAAAACTTCCCAAATTTGGCAAAAGATATAAAATTATAGATTCAAAAAACTGATCAAACCCCAAACAAAGTAGCTCCAAAGAAATCAACACAAAGACACATCATAGTCAAACTTCTAAAAACTAAAGACAAAGAAAAAATCTTGAAAATAGGGAGAGATAAATGACACTATGGTAAGCAGAATAATAGCCCTCAAGGGCATCCATGTCCTAATCTCCAGAACCTGTGAATATGTTATGTTACATGGCAGAAGGGAATTAAGGTTGCAGATGAAGGAATTAAGTTTGCTAATCAGCAGATAAAGAGAGTATCCTGGATTATTTGAATCGTCCTTAAACGTGGAAAAGGAAGGCAGAAGTGAGTCAGAATCAGATATGACTATGGAATAATGGTCAGAGGGGTGCAACATTGCTGGCTTTGAAGATGCAGAAAGGGGCCATGAACAAAGGAGTAAGGACAGCCTCTAGCTGTAAAAGACAAGGAAATGGATTATCCCCTAAGGCCTCCAGGAAGGAATGCAGCCCTGCCAACACTTTGATTTTAGCCCAGTAAGACCTTTGTCTTGGAGCCCTGGTGACGCACTAGTTAAGAGCTCGGCTGCTAACCAAAAGGCCGGCGGTTTGAATCCAGCAGCCACTCCTTGGAAACCCTGTGGGGCAGTTCTACTCTGTCATGTAGGGTCACTATGAGTTGGAGTTGACTTGATGGCAACAGGTTTCATGCTTTAAGAACTTCATTAGACCTCTAACCTATGGAACTCTAAGGTCATAAATTTATATTGTTTCAAGCCATGAAGTTTGTGGTAATTTTTTATAGAAGCAATAGAAAACTAATTCAGACACCTTACCTATAAATTAAAAGCAATTGAATGATAGCATATGTCTTAGTCATCTAGTGCTGCTATGACAGAAATACCACAAGTGGATGGCTTTAACAAAGGGAAATTTATTTCTTCACAGTAAGGTAGGCTGAAAGTCCAAATTCACAGGGTCAGCTCCAGGGGAAGTCTTTCTCTCTCTGTTGGCCTTCTCATCAGTATTCACCTGGACTAGGAGCTTCTCCACGCAGGGACCCCAGGTCCAAAGGACATGCTCTGCTCCTGGCGCTGCTTTCTTGGTGGTATGAGGTCCCCACTCTCCACTTGCTTCCCTTTCCTTTTATCTCTTACAAGAGATAAAAGGTGGTGCAGACCACACCCCAGGGGAACTCCCTTTACATTGGATCAGGGATGTGACCTGGGTTAGGGTAGTGTTACAGTCCCACCCCAATCCTCTTTAATGTAAAATTACAATCACAAAATGGAGGACAACCCCACAACACTGGGAATCACGGCCTAGCCAAATTGATACACACATTTTTGGGGGACACAATTCAATCCATGACATTCCACCCTTTGGCCCCCCCAAAAATCACATCCTTGCAATATGGAAAACGTATTCATCTCATCATATCATAGCAGAAGTCTTAACTCCAAGTCAAAAATCTGAAAATTCCTCTTCATCTGTGAAATCTAGAATACAAGTTATCTGCTTCCAAAGTACCATGGCAGAACAGGCACAAGCTAGACATTTCCATTACAAATGGGAGAAACTGGAGGGAAAGAAGAGATAACAGGCACCAAGCAAGCCAGCAGAACACATTACATTAACCCTCAAGGCTTTGAAAATAAACCTCTGTTCTCTGAGACAATTTACACAATAGTCCTGCCCTCCAGACTCTAGGTATTGACCACACTCTCCAGATTCTGAGTGGAGGCCTGTCAGCCCTGGACTTCAGCTCCGCCTTCCAGGCCCACTGGGAAGGCAACTCTGCTCCTTTGGCTTCAGGTGCATCATTCTCCTAGTCCATTGGAGTGACAACTCCACCAACACCAGAGGCCACGGCTCCACCCTTTGAAACCCCTGAGGTCATGGCCATACCTTTTGAGACTGAGTAGGCTCAGCTTCTGGGCTTCTTGTGTTCCTTGTCTCTTCAGCTTCTGCTTCCTGTGGCCTCTTGGCCCTCGGGCCTCAAGCTCGCATCTGCCCTCCTGGGGCAAGTGTTCCAAAGCTGGGTAGCTCCACCAATAAGTGCCCGGAAGCACCCCATTCCACCAGGAAGCCTCCTGCACACAGCCACTCAGCTCCCTCGCTCTGTGGGTCTGCAAGCCTAGCTGCACCAATAAGTACCCGGAGGCACCCCATTCTGCCAGGAAGCCCCTGGCGCACAGGCACTCAGCTCTCTTTCTCTGTGGGTCGGCAAGCCTAGCTCCACCAATAAGTACCCGGAGGCACCCCGTTCCGCCAGGAAGCCTCTGGTGCACAGGCACTCGGCTCTTTCGCTCTGTGGGTTGGCTCCAGCGCCACCTTGCGCTGATCTCCTGGTTCTGCTGCTGTTGGTTCTCTGCCGCTGCTGCTTCTCTGCCGCTGCAGATTCTCTGCTGTTGCTGGTCCTCTGCCACTGCTGTTCCTCTATCCATTCACAGTTTCAAAACCGCTTCCACATTTTAGGTATCTGTTAGAGCAGCACCCCACTCTTGGTACCAAATTCTGTCTTAGTCATCTAGTGCTGCTATAACAGAAATACCACAAGTGGATGGCTTTAACAAAGAGAAATTTATTTCTTCCGAGTAAGGTAGGCTGGAAGTCTAAATTCACAGGGTCAGCTCCAGGGGAAGTCTTTCTCTCTCTGTTGGCCTTCTCATCAGTGTTTCTCTGGACTAGGAGCTTCTCCACACAGGGACCCCAGGTCCAAAGGATGCGCTCTGCTCCTGGCACTGCTTTCTTGGTGGTATGAGGTCCCCACTCTCCACTTGCTTCCCTTTCTTTTTATCTCTTACAAGAGGTAAAAGGTGGTACAGGCCACACCCCAGGGAAACTACACTGGATCAGGGATGTGACCTGGGTTAGGGTGGTGTTACAATCCCACCCCAATCCTCTTTAATGTAAAATTACAATCACAAAATGGAAGGCAACCACACCACACTGGGAATCATGGCCTAGCGAAATTGATACACACATTTTTGGGGGAACACGATTCAATCCATGACAACATATTTCTCATCAGAAGCCATAGAGACCAGAAGGAAGTGGTACAACATTTTTCAAGTGCTGAAGAAAAGAACTGTCAACTCAGAATTCTATATCCAGTGAAAATATCCCTTAGGAGTGAAAGAGAAATCAAGACATTCTCAGATAAAATAAAACTAAGATAATTTGTTATCAGCAGACCTATCCTAAAAGAATGGCTAAATGAAGATCTCTAAACAGAAAGAAATGATCTAAGAAGAAGCCTTGGAACTCCAGGAAGGAAGAAAAAACACAATAAGTAAAAATAAGAGTAAATACAATAGACTTTCCTTCTCTTGAGTTTTCTAAATTATGTTTGATAGTTGAAACAAAAACTGTAATACTGTCTGATTCTCTAAATGTATTTAGAGAAAATATTTAAGATAATTATAAATAGGGCAAGATTAAGAGATGTAAAGGGATGTAAGGCTTCCACGCTTCACTCAAACTGGTAAAATGACAATATCAGTAACCATTGATAAGTATGTATTTAGTATAATGCCTAGAACAATCACTGAAAAAGCTATACAAACAGATGCATTAAAAAACATGATGAATAAATAAAAATAGAATTCTAAAAATGTTCAAGTAATCCACAGGAAGGCAGGAAAGGGAAAACAGATAAACAAACAGAGAGAGCAAACAACAAAAATGAAATGGCAGAATTAAGCCCTAGCATACCAGTAATTACATTAAATGTAAATGGTCTAAATACACCAATTAAAAGACAGAAATTGGTAGAGAACACTAAAAAACATGACCCAGCTATATCCTGTCTATAATAAACTGACTTCAGATATATTGACAATATAGGAAGGTTGAAAGTGAAATAATGAAAAAAGATATCTCATGTGAACATTATAGGAAGCAGGAGTGGCTATATTGATATCAGATAAGATAGATTTCAGAGCAAATAAAAGTACCAGAGACAAAGAAGGACTTTATATAATGATAAAAGTGTTCATCCCCAAAAGGGACAGCAATCCTAAATGTGCATGCACTGAACAACAGAGCTGCAAAAATATGTGAAGCAATTCTGTTCTACCTTCTAGTTTGTTGCACAATTCCTGGAGTCTTAAAAGCTTTCAAGTGGCCATCCAAGGTACAATAATTGGTCTCTATTCATCTGGAGCAACAGACCCAGAAACAGGAGGAGAAAATGGAATGCATGGCTAATTGCCTCCATGCACAACTACTTCCTTTGCCATGAGACCAGAAGAACTGGGTGGTGCTACCGTTACTGAATGATTTGATCAAAGATTCTATAGAAGAATCCCGATCAAAAGGGGAAAAAAGTGGAAGAGAAATAAATTCTCATAGATTCAAGATTTTCTGGAGCCATTGAGGCTGGATGGACCAAAAATTATAGACCAGTATCTCTCATGAATAGACTTGCAAAAATTCTCAACACAATTTTAGCCAATAGAATTCAATAACATATAAAAAAAAATACATCATGACCAAGTGGGATTCATACCAGATATGCAAAGATGGTTCAACATTAGAAAATCAATCAACGTAATCCACCACATAAATAAAATAAAGGAAAAGAACCACATGATCATCTCAATCGATGCAGAAAAGGCATTCGACAAAGTGCAACACCCATTCCTGATAAGAACTCTCAATAAAATAGGTATAGAAGGGAAATTTCTGAACATAATAAAGGGCATCTATGCAAAACTAACAGCCAACATCATTCTAAATGGAGAGAAGCTGAAAACATTCCGCTTGAGCACAGGAACAAGACAAGGATGTTCTCTATCACCACTCCTATTTAACATTGTGCTGGAAGTCCTAGCTAGAGCAATAAGACAAGAAAAAGATATAAAGGGCATCCAACTTGGTAATGAAGAGGTAAAACTGTCCCTATTTGCAGATGATATGACACTATATATGGAAAACCCAAAAGACTCCACAAGAAAACTACTGTAACTAATAGAAAGATTCAGCAGAGTAGCAGGATACAAGATAAACATACAAAAATCAGTTGGATTCCTATACACCAATAAAGAGAATGA